>NC_064455.1:4470273-4797660 GCF_023343835.1 Lagopus muta
AGCAGCGCCCCCTTGCGGCACGGAGGGCAGAGCGCTATGGAACCGCATGGGGGTCAGAGGATCATGGAGTCACGGAGTCACGGAGTCACAAGGGTGGAAACGACCTGCGAGATCACCCGCTCCAACCGCCCTCCCGTCACCCCGCTGCCACAGGCACTCGCAGCTGCTCATCCAGACGCCTCTCGAGCTCTGCCAGGGACGGTGACACCGCCTCCCTGTGCAGCCATTGCAGCGCCTGACTGCTGAGAGAAACAGTTCTTCCTCATGTCCAACCTAAACCTCCACAGCACAACCTGCAGCCATTTCCTCGGGTCCTGCTTGTTTCATGGGAGAAGAAGCCAAACCCCTCCTCACCACATCGTCCCTTCAGGAAGCTGCAGAGCGCACTGAGGTCTCCCCTGAGCCTCCTCCACACTGAACAACCCCAGCTCCCTCCTCAGATCCGCACTCCAGACCCCTCACCAGTTTCATTGCTTTTCCCTGGACACATTCCAGGTCTCTTTTGTAGTGAGGAGCCCAAAACTGAACACCAGTGGCATAGAACCATAGAATCACAGTGCCAAGCACAGGGGATGACGGCCTCCCTGCTCCTGCTGGCCGCACTGTTCCTAACGCAGGCGCTGCTGGTCGCGCTGTTCCTGCGCAGTGGGGCAGATCAGTGCATCTGAGTTCAGAACCCCTGGAAGACCCATCAGAGTGCAGGAATCCCAAGCCCTGCTTCTGTTCCCAGCACGGAAGGGCTGAGGCAGAACTGCCCAGGGCACACGATGGGCTCAGCCGCCGCGAAACGCTTCCAATGCACCGCAGCCGCTCTGGCAGACACTCTTTATTATTGAACGCTCCTTGGAGCACACGGAACAGACGGTTATACAACAAACCAGGGCAGTCAGGCCAATCCTGGAGCACCCAGGTGCTCACCCTGCCTTATCCCAGCTCCAGCTGCCCGGCTCTGGGTGGGGATGGCACGCGGTTCGTGGTGCGGTTGAAGGAATCCACCTGAGGTACAAACTTCTCAGCGGGCACCACGAGCTTCCTGCGGCCGTCCATGCACTTGTGGTCCAGCACCAGGGAGTGGGCTTTGTAGGCCATGTCGGTCTGCACGCGGTGCAGCTGTCGGTACAGAGCATCCAGGGCATCCCTGGGAACAAGGAGATGGGAGCTAGATGGATTCACACCCAGAATGGATGGGAAGCACGTGGCCTTTGCCTTTGTTTGAAGAGCTGAAGCACCACATCCATCACCAGCACCACCCCATGGGCTCCATCACTGCCCCATCCCGGGGGTCTTCAAGAGCAGGTTGGGTGGGGGCTTGGGCAACCTGGTCCAGTACCTGATCTGGAGGTTGTTAGCCCTGTGGCAGGGGGTTGGAACTTGCTGATCCTTGGGGTCCCTTCCAACCCAATGTGATTCTATGATGCCATCATATTTCTTGGGGCATCGCAGCAGCATTGTTTGGGTCTGTGAATAGCTGGGACCCCCCTCCATCCTCCGGCACACACACCTTGACCCTTGCCCGCAGCCCATTGCCCAGAGCAGCTCCCACCAAACCCAACCATATCTCCATTCCTCCTCTGAACAGACACGAGTTCTGAAATGCAGCCCCTGGAAGCACCGGGTACCACATCCCTAGGGAACCTGCTTTGGCAGGGGGGTTGGACTCGATGATCTCTGGAGGTCCCTTCCAACCCCTACAATTCTGTGATTCTCACACAGGCAGTGCTGTGCCACCGCCCTGATGCAGACAGGAGAAGACTCACTGCGCCTCTGCGAGCTTCAGCTTCAGAGCACGGATCGACCCTTCCAGCTGGTGGACCTCATCTGTGAGCCCGTACTGCACCTGTGATGTGATGGAGATGCCCATGGCAGTGAATGGGGCCGACTCCCTGCTTTACAACGGCCACAGATCTGCATCCCCCTGCTGGCCCGCATGGCATTTTCTCCGGAGTGCAGCCACACCTCAAACAAGGACCATCCTGTTCGGTTCCCCAGTCCCTGGTGACAGGGCTGATACCTGATCCCGGCAGAGCTCCACGTTGGGCCGGTAGCTGCGCGTCTCCAGGCGGCTGTGTGCCACTTTCAGGTCCTGCATTTTCCTTCGAAGATCCTCCTCCAGGCGTCGGATGTCCTCTTCCATCTCAGCAATTTCCTCCAAGGTCTAAGGTAAAAAAGACACGTATCCTAAGGGACAGCCACAGTTCCCTGTAGGAGACAGACTAGGAAACGGCCCCCAATTGCTATAGGCTTTTATGTGCTCTGAATGCATTTTAAATGGAGCTGATGGGTTCTGAAGCTCCCTGCTCATGGCTTTGCAGGCAGAGCAGGCATAGTGCTGCTATGGAGCACAGGACCTCTTCTGCATTCAATCCCCACCCGAGGCTGTGGCTGATAGATGAGCCCCATTTACATTTTGCTCCTGCCATTTCAGCTCATCGTAGGCTCTCTCCATGTCTCTGATCCTCTTGCGCAGGGCAAACTCTGTGGCCACACGCTGAGCCTCCAGCTCGTTGTTTGTCTGAAGAGAGAACAGATTCCAAGCACACACATCTGGAGGGGCTCTCCCTCCCAGCAGCTGCTGCTGTGATGGTCACATTGATGGTCACATACGACACGGCTCCCCGTGAGGCTGGGACAAGCAAAGCCATCCAGGCTGTGTCTGCTGGAAGGTCCCACAGCCAAAAGGAACAGCAGCGATGGATCGCTGTGAGTCTCCCAGGCTGCTGGGTCTGCTGCACCCTCTGCACAGCCCAGGTCTTCTTTATAAACAGGAGGGCACCAGTAATTCACTACCCAGGGGCTAATTTACCTGGGCAATGGAAAGCACTATTGCTTCTCGGAGCTTAGTTGAGGCTTTCATTTCCTCCTCAGCATGATCTTTGTTGTATTGGCTATTCTGTTCCCACTCACCAACCGCAGTTGATCTAGGAACAAATCAGCAGTTATGAAAACAAGTGGAGTGTCTGCAAGGCAGTTCAAAGGGAACCACCTGCTGCAGGCCACGAAGGCTTTCTGCAGTGCAGAATGCTTCAGGAATTTGGAGGTCGCATTCTGTCTGATCTCAGTGCACCAGCTGGAGGCCGCTGCCCCATGGCTCTGCACTGAGCCCAGCATCTGCTCCAACTGGGGACACATCCAAAGCACGCTATGAAAGGCCACCAAGTGAAAAATGTGCAGCAGCTCTCCCATAAAGCCTTGCCGGGGGCTGATACTGCTTACTGTCACCTACAGCCGAGCGTAGGGAGGCAGGGCAGCCAGCTTCTGTTTTTGCAGTGATAATTTTGATAACCTGTTCACTGTTTGCGCTCCAATTTTCTGCACTACAGAGATGTTATTTATTTGATGGTGATGGTGGTATGAGCTCGGTGTGCCCTGACATCCTGGGATCTGATAGCAGCACACATCGCCAGCCATCAGCTCCCTATGGGCATGGATTAAGGAAGGTCTGATATCCAACAGGTCTGTGGCTTCACAGCCCAGGACTGACAGCAAATCCCAGCTCCTGCACTGAGCTCTCAGTAACTGCACTCATCAGCCAGGATGCAGCACGGGAAGGAAAAGCATCCTTGGGCTCTGGAAAGCACTCGCACGGATCTGGACAGAAGCACAGGCTCTTTACTCACCCGTTTGGGATCCGAGTTGGGTTGACCTTGAAGGAGATGTTGGGAGAGTTCACGCTGAGGGATAAACACGTGCGGTCTATTTCCAGCGCCTCCATCTTGCCGCGGTGGTCGAAGCTGAGCTGCTGGCGGGCTTCCTGCAGGAGGCTGCAGAACACAAGGCTGGGGTCGCAGGGAGCACAAGGAGGAGAGCAGCTCCCCACCTCCAAAGCCTTTCAATCACGTCCTCCATCATCTCCGTGAGACCAGCAGCGTGCTGTTTGCCTCACCAGAGCCGTTCGAAGGCTTCGTGCACTCTCTGCTGCAGCTCCCTCTTGGTTCTGTCGATCACCTTCACCTCTTTGTGCAGCTCCTCCTCCGCAGGGTCCCTCACCACATCGATGGCGCGGCGGCTCTCTCGGAGCGTCAGGCACTCTGTGGCCACATCCAGGGACAAATTCTTGGCCTGCAGGGCGCGTTCTGCTGCTTCCTTCACCTGCAGGGAGCACTGGGCTGTGGGGCGGTTCTCCTTCAGGGATGGGAGAAGAGGAAGAAGGAAACCCACCCCCACCCTCGGTAAGAGGACCGGCCGCCGCCTGCATCGCAGTTCTGGAGCTCTCAGCAGATCTGGAAGGAAATCTGTGGGAGCCAAACACAGCGGCGCTCCGCGTGCGTTGGGTCAGGGCTCAGACCCTGCTGGAGGCCCAGGGCTCCAAACGGAGCAGCCTGCATGTTTAGAACTGAAAGAAGCAGAGACTGACCCCGCTGACATTCTCCATTTCAAATCAAACCTTTTCAGATCGTGGTTTGAATGTATTTCTTGTTATCCTTGAAAGATAAAAACAAGGCAAGAACAGGAGCAGGCAGTGCACAGCTCAGCCGAGAACATCAGGATGTAATTTCATCAGGTATCCATCCCAGAATACCTGTGACAAGCCCCCACCATCGGGCACCATCTGGGCCTACGCACTGCACGAGGCAAGCCTCAATTATTTAACATCCCGTGTTGAAAGCGTGGTTCATTTCCAGCCATCTGTCTTCCCAACATACCTTGGCCAAAGCATTGATTTCCTCATCTATGTCTGCGAGGCATTTGTCCAGGGTCTCCTTCCATCTGTTCACACTGCTGATTCGTTCAGCCAGGCGGGTTTGGTTGTCGTGTTCATCCCATTTCGCCTGGAATTGGAAGAAAAGCGCTCTGAGCTGTTGGTTGTTGTTCCTTTTTGAGACCCAAATCGTGAAACTTGCCGAAGCCCTTCCTGCTTTCAGGATGGATGGAGCTCTCTATAACGCATCGCTTGCTCTAACAGTGATCAGGAAGAGCAGAAGGGGCAGAAAGTGATGCGAGTTACCAAGGGCACGAGAGTCCCACCCTCTGCAAGGGGATTCGGGAGGCTCTCACAGGTGAAGCCTTCTCCCCTTCCCCTCCACACCTGGGTTCTCTCCTGCCCTCTGGGCACCTTTTGGGCCAACCCGGGGCTCCCACCTGGTTGTTGGTTTCGCTGCGCAGGGCTCTGGCTTCCTGCCGGATCTGATGCGACGCGGAGCGTTGGCTCTCAGCGTCGGCGGAGATGAGGCGGGCGTTGGTGTCCCAGTCGGGCACGGTGAACCGCTGCCCCGGTTTGACGCTCAGCGCTGCCATCTCGCAGAAGGGGCGACTGGAAGGGAGCGGGACGTTCGTTGCGTTTGTTCGCGGAGGTTTATCGTGCGGAAGCGGTATCTGCATCCCCAGAAAGCCGCTCCGATGGGGGCAGCTCGGCTGCACGGCCACGTCCGGCCCCGGGAGCACCGCGCTCTGCACGGGCGGCTGTCGGCAACTCGCGGTGCCGCTTCGCTTTCGGGGCTGCCGCCGTTCTCGGGGTGCACGGAAACCACGGGAGGGGCGCAGAGCAGCCGAGGGGACCGCAGGCCCCGCTCTGGGCAGACATGGGGGGGGGGAGGAGGAGGAGGAGGAGGAGGAGGAGGAGGAACGGGACACCCCGCGTGCCCTCAGCGGGATTGGAGCGGGATTGGAGCGGGATTGGAGCTCCTCCCGCACCGCTGAGGACAAACGGGCTGGAGCTGAGAGCTGGGAAAGGACGCAGCTCCCGCAGCCCCCGCAGCCCCCGCAGCCCCCGCAGCCCCCGCAGCCCCCGCAGCCCCCGCAGCCCCCGCAGCCCCCGCAGCCCCCGCAGCCCCCGCAGCCCCCGCAGCCCCCGCAGCCCCCGCAGCCCCCGCAGCCCCCGCAGCCCCCGCAGCCCCCGCAGCCCCCGCAGCCCCCGCAGCCCCCGCAGCCCCCGCAGCCCCCGCAGCCCCCGCAGCCCCCGCAGCCCCCGCAGCCCCCGCAGCCCCCGCAGCCCCCGCAGCCCCCGCAGCCCCCGCAGCCCCCGCAGCCCCCGCAGCCCCCGCAGCCCCCGCAGCCCCCGCAGCCCCCGCAGCCCCCGCTCTCCCTCACCGCACTCCGTGCCGCCCCGTTCCGTTGCCACACGCGCGGTCCCGTTGCTAAGCGGCCCCGCAGCCGTTCCCCCTCCTCCTCCCCTCCCTCTCCGCCCCCCCCCCCCGCACCGGGTATCGCGCCGCTGACAGAGCGAGGGGGGCTGCAGCAAAACTTTCGTCTTTTTTTATTGCAGTTCTTAGTGAGTTACACTTCAACCTGAAGCAAAGCGACGTGAAAAAGGAAAAAAAAAACAACAAACACAGGAAATTTCTCATCATTTGTAATGTTTTACAAGGGGTGAAAACCGAAGCGAGAGCAGCAGAGGAGGGTTTGGTGCAGAGCGGTGCCTCCCGCAGCCCCACACGTGGAGCTCAGCATGGACAACGAAAGCCGGATTGAGGACCTTTACATGGCAGGAAAGCAAATGGAGGCGGGTGGATGCAGCCCCCAAACATCAGCCGGGGGGGGGGGGGGGGGGCAGCAGCTCGAGGATAAAAACAATAGAACAGTGCATATGCATTTAAAAAAAAGAAATTATTATTATTTAATACAGTTGGTTTACAATACACCCAACTCGATGGTATTAAAGCCTGCAGAGATCTGAGCACTGCTGTGTGCACTGTACAGCTGCCTACAAGGCTGACGTGGGGCTGCGCTGAATAGAAAAGCAACTCCTGCAACAGGTAGAAAATTTTGGCAAGAACAATTTGTCTAGAAGGGGAGAAAGAGCACAAAGCACTGCATCCACCTCCACCACTCACCGAAGGGTCCATGGCCCTGCACGGCCGCAGTACAAATAGGCACACGTGGTTGAGATGGGTAAGTAAAAAAAGAAAGGCTTCGACCAACCGGCTCGTCTGCCATCTGCCTACAGCTGTGCGGTGCCTCGAGTCACAGCTCTGCTTTACTCTTGGATTAATTCCCTTTTGCTCTGAGAAACTCCCGGAGCTTCACGGTGGGAAGGGCCCAGCAATGAGCTGGAAGCAGAGCAGCTGCTAAGGCAGGAGAAAGAGCGAGACACACAGAGGGAATCGCAACGCAACCGGCTTCGTTTATTAGAACTTTATTCTGAGAAGGAATCCCAAACAGCACAACAGTTTTGTTTGTCATTATGAACAGGTGGTGGTAAATATGCAAAGGGTGTATTTGCACAATGCTGCTCCCCGCAGCCTCCTGCACAGCAATGCTTGTGGCACACGCTGCCACCAGAGATGTTCCAACAGTCAGAACTGGCTCATCACCAGTCACAATGAAAGCTTCAGGCGATGCCTCTCAATGACAACATCCTGATCTATGATCTGATGCCTCAGTGCATTCTGACAGATGAATTCTCCCCCCTCCCTCCCCAAAGAAACAAGCAGCAGTGCCATTTCTCCACCAATTTCATGCACCTGGGGAAGCCTAACTGCTCACAGCAAAGGAGGAAACGGCACGGACAGGAGAGCTGCATGGCGAGGCCCCACGGTGCCTCTGCTCACAGCTGATCACTGAGCACCCATTCTGCAGCTGCTGTTGCTGCGCTGAGGCTTTGCAGGATTGCCTGTGGAACAGAGCAGAAACGCAGCTGTCTAGAAGCAGGTTTACCTACAGGAAAACAAGGTGGAGTTTTCTCAAGGCGAGATTCAACAGATTGAACACTGACAAGGGCAGGAAAGGCAGCGCTCTGCTGAGGAGCAGAAATCAAAGCCGAAGGAAACCGAAAGCTACAGCCACAGGAGGCCGCGATGCACACAACCAGAGCCCTGAGGAAGGCAGTTGTGTGCAAATTGCCAGCAGCCAGATTTCATCTCAGCCCCACGCAGCGGCTCTGCTGGGCGCCCCGTTCTCCCCTGCACACAAACACTGCTCTGCTGGCGTGCTCCAAACACCAAAGGCTCCTCAGCTGTAGCACTGCTCCATTGGTATTGCTGGGCCAGCGGAGCAAGCACTAACCTGTGAGACGCCCAAATAAACTTTCCGAATGCACTCAAGAGATTTGCAAGTGTTAGCACTATGAAAGGTGATTAGTAACTATTTTAATGCCTAATTTTCGCACAGCTGTACCAAAATTGGTTGTGGACCCACGATTCAGGTGAGATCATCTCAAGATAATCGCATTTCTCCATGTTGTTGGAGAGCCTTACAGTAGGAACTCATTTTTCAGCTGCTAAATGCGTTTGAGAGACCTCTGAGATTCTCAGCAATGTAAAGGAAACCTTTTATTTGAATCAACTCATCCCTAATTTGCAAAAAAAGCTCATAGAAAGCAGCACACAGTGGGACCGAGCCCAAGGAGCTCCTTGGGCCAGCGGTGCTGAGATAAAGGCGAGGGCACAGGCTGTGTCAGATGGACAGACTGCAAACAGCCACTGGCAGGAAGGCGCAGGGGTTTGTACCAGGAATGGAGCACTTCACAGCACGGCTGATGCTCACAACACACAGCTGAGCTCTCGTAAGGCAGCGCACGGCATCCTGTGTGTGTTCCAGATAGGGCAGAAAGCAAAAATCAATTCCCTGAAATCAGGGAGGGAACCCATCTCACAGCCAGCGCCGATGCCAGAGCTGCCGGCTGGGAACCCTGCAGTACCTCAACGTGCAGCAAACACCTCGAAAAGCTCTTCTGTTGTTCTCTGACAATCCACACGCACAGCCTGGAGCCTGAAGCAGCACCTGAGGCAGCCAGCAGCCTTTGCTGAATAGCTGGATGTGAAAGGAGAGGCTCAATTCTCATTTCTCAGCACCCCGCTGCCTCACATCCTATCCCAGACTCAGCACCTTCAGCTGCTGGCAGGCCGCTCCTTAAAGCCACCTGCAGTGATGTTCAGCCCTCAGCACCACGTTCCCACTTCCCAACAACGTTCCTCAGGTCCTTACAGCCAGCAGGGAAGCTGCAGGAGCACAGCAGAGACGTTATGGGACAGGCAACATTCAGATAAAGGCAGAATTAATGGCTCTCTATGGAGAAACGTATCAGTGTTCAATTTCATTTAAGAAAAAAACCAACTCTACCACCAAATATGTTTGATGACATTACTCTCCAGAAACCATTCACTTTAAAGCTTCTTCTCTCTGGGTAGCTACATTCACAAATAATTCAGGGCTCCCTTTAAGCAACTCAACACCAAACCGACTCCGTCCTGACCAAGCCTCAAGCAGCTCAAGAGCACTGACCCCACTGTCAAGCAGCGCTGCCAGCTCCTCCAGCTTCTGTCTCGGATCAGAAAAAGGCACATGCTTGCTCTCAACGAGTTCAAGTCTGACCCAAGCAGCCCAGGACACCACAGCTAACATGGGAGCTCCTTCAGCAGCTGCTGTACCAACCGCCCAAAGACTGCAGCCAGAAATCATTGGAGCGTCTGTGCTTTGTAAAGGGGCCACACACTGCTCACAGAACCCATGGCTCTGCTGTTTGGAACATCACCCACCTCCTGAATCTCTGTTTTGAACCAGGAAAGGCTGCTTTGGGATTCAGAGCACACAGAAGATGGGATCGAATGCACGGCTGTCGCAGGTGCTGCTGCTGCTGCTCAGCACGGCTGTGGAGGTGAGCAGGCACTCCTGCTTACCAACAGACAGGAAAAAACCTCTCTGCTCATCTCTCAGTTTTTGCAGTAGTTACTGGTGGGTGCTGGAGTAAACTGTGGGTGCAAAGGGACAAGTTCAGATGGCCCCAGCAGCATTGGAGCTTTTCAGCACAGTCAGCTCTCCCTCCTGCCTTCCCAGCTTTTTACTACTGGTTTGACAGCACAGTCAGCACCTCCTCTCCTCCTCTTCATAAAACACACAGCTGAGTCATTTCAGCTTCAGATTAACCCCAGCACAGCACCATTTACTATGAGTAGCATTGATTATAAACCTTGCCAGGAGGAATGATGCCGTTTCCAACAAGTTTGCCTCTTCAGTATTTACACCTTCAGCAACTGGCTCGTGTTAAAGCACCCAGCTGAACTGCATCACACCCTGCAGCACACAGACATTGCTACTGCAGTTAACCCTCATGTGCTACAGCCCACCTCAGCAGGGATCTGCACCCAGCAGGAACCCTCAGACACAGCTCTGCCCTTCCATTGCTTCTGATCACATCTGTAACGTAGAGAAAGAGGAGATAGGAACATGCACTTCTCAACAGCTTCAGCACTGGCTAAGCACAGATAGAAAATAATCTGGTTCATAGGCAGGGGAAGAGATGGAGAGCATTGCTGCAAACAAGCTGATGGAACGAGATTTTTGGCCCTTTTTAGTCTAAAAGATTCAGAACCCAGGCTGACAAAATGCTTTCTAAACCCCAGCCTAACAGCAGTCAGAAATCAGGAACAAACCACTGCAAAGCTTAAACACTACGGCAGCAGCACTGAGTGCTGCTCTAAAACAAAGCTGCTGAACAAAAAGGAACTGCTGCCTTTAACTTCAGCCAGAAGCGATGCTCTGTGTGCAGCTCTGTGCACAGCAGCTCTGCCATGGATGTGAAGCACAGCGGTGTCGCAGCCCCAGCACTGCAAACCCAAACGTTTCATGGCTCCTGTTCTGCTCAACAGACGTGAAGCAGCTCTGCTCGCTCCTAGGAAACGCCTGGGTACAAGTGTGTGCCTGCAGCACTGCTGCTCCCAAGGGAAGCAGAATCTTATGCTTCAGCTGATACTGAAAACCATCCTGACATCTGCAGCGCCCAACACTGCATCAACAGTGATTGAAGTCAACACAAATTCATTTTAACGGCCAACGTGAAACCAAAGCACCCCACACAGCAGCCTGTCTACTGAGTTGTTCTGTTTGTTCTCTTCTCAAATGCATCTTAAAGAGTCGAGCTGACTTCAGAAAAGGAAAAAAAAAAAACAACCATTCAGAAACGTTTTGCACCTAAAAAGAGCAGCCAGCAGCAACAGGCAGATGGGACACACAGCTACACACAGAAGCACCCCAAGAAGGACATGGCTCCCCAAGGAGCAGGCAGGTAACTGCAACAGAGAGCGTTACAAAAGTGAAAGAGGGCATTTTTGCAGACATGTGCAAGCACACAGCAGTGCCATCAAAGCAGAACTTTGCTATTATTAACGCAGCATTACGAGGTTACTGAGGTGCAGTGGCTAATAGTCTAGCTGACAGCCTTTCCCAATGGAAGCAATGCTCACCATGGACCCACAGCACTGCCAGCCCTCTGGGCAGGGCCCACAGCATCTCTCTCCCAGCTAGGAATGACAAGTCCCAAGCACAAATACACACTGTTAGAACACAACCCACAGGACGCCTGCTTGCAGCACTGACCATCCCTGCATCACCAGACAGCGCTCAGCTCGTCTGCTTTGTCCTTGGGACTTTGTAATGCCTGGGAGACAGACCTTCCATCCGAGCTGCTCCTCCCCAGCAGCGTTTGGTGATTGCTCCCCAATGCCTTTCCCTCCAAAGGAAACCACCATCCTGGTTATGCTTGGTCCTGACTCAGAGACCTGATGCCTAAAGTACCTACAGGTACCGTCAGACACTTGGCATTTACAGTTATTTACCTTAAATGTTCAGCCACGTACAACTGGAAAATAAAATCTACAGCACCGTCTTCTACAAAGGCACTTTCTGAGGACTGTCTTGCTCAAAAATAAAATATTCACTCCAAATTTTAAACAGAACCACTCTGTTGTTGAAGGACCCTATGGTAACTACCCGTGTTAGGTGAGGGGGGACCTCAGACAGAGCCAGAAAGGCCAGGGCAGGCAGGACATGTTTCTGCAGTACCGAGGCTTCGATGTCCTCCCCTGCAGCCCCTGCCCTTCTGCACACACTGCCTACTGAGGGACAAACGTTGTTTTAGTGTTACAGAGATGAGGCTTCTTGGGGCTCTGCCCAGGAGGCGAAGTGCAGGACCCCAATCTGTTTGTAACTCAGCTACTGAAATACACACAACTTCTTGCTAGCAGCAAGCAGCAATTAGCTCAAGCTCTAACCTCTACGGTTCCAGGTCACAACGAGTCAATTAGCTAGGTGATGTCTTAATTAAACATGTGCCAAGACAAGACGAGCGTCCTAACACTCAATATCAATGTAAAGTACCATCTTTGGGTAGGGAAAGGAGAGACTGGGATCCTTCCCTTTCACATCCCTATGGATTTTTTCCACCAGATTCAATCAAGCCATCAGCAGCAGAACTCCACAGCACTGAAGGGACAGGGACGGCCGTTTGGACGGCAGCTCTGAAAATGGAATGGATAACTGCAAGGTACGGCAGCAGAGCTTTGGGTTCCTAGGTTATAAAAGTGCTCGGAGGAAGGTCCTAAACCCTCAACTCACAAAACTGGGAGAATATGACAAGAGGACAAGATGGGAAGGGAATATTGAGAAAGAAAAAAGGCCTCAAGCTGTTTGAAGGGCAGGCTGAGCTCCGAGTTTCAACAGAGCAAACTTCCAGGCTAGGAAAAAGCCAGTATTTGTAGCTGGAATTTGTACAGAAGGTACCTGGTGCCTTACACTGAGCATTGTAAAGGACAGAATTCGGTACACAAAGCAAAACTGGTTTAGGACCAATGGCACCTAGAAATAATTTGACCGACAGCTTTCAGAAACCCACCTCACTCCAGAAAAACCATTTCTAAGGCCAAACTTCCAGAAGGATGCCAGAACGAACCCCTACAGAAACAACTTTTGGACACGTTCAACCAAATCACACATTGAACAGTAACACAGCAATCCTGAGTAAAACGGCCACAGCTGAAGCACCCTCAGAAGCCCCCTGCATGGGGTCAGTCGCTCTGCCAGTACATTAACACACCTCCTAGCAATGCTCTGTGCCAGCATGTTAACGCACCTCCTAGCAATGTCAGCACACCTCCTAGCAATGCTCTGTGCAACGCTCTGCTCCCTCTCAGCTCCCAGTGCTCGCTGCAGGGCTCGGCACAGCCCGCCTTTGGCACAGTACCAGCACTGCAGCTCCCACCAGCAAGTGGCACTTTGAGTACAAACGAGGTCTTGGTGAACTGGTACAGCGTCTGCAGGGCGGGAGCCACGCACCCAGCTGGGCAGTGCACGAGGCCAGCGTGTCTGCAAAGGGAGGAGGAGAAGCGCAGCCCTGGGCTCCCAGAGAGAAAGGGGACCTGGGGAGCAGCTCGACATTTTCCCCCCCCCCCCACACACAGCACATAAAATTTGAGATTGTGTTGTTTGTTTTTTTTTTGTTTTTCTTTTTTTTGTTTTTTTTTTGTCTTTTTTTTTGTTCTTTTTTGTCTTTTTTAAAAGGAGAGCAGGTACAAAAATAAAAGAAATCCATATACTCTGAAAATATACCGGAAACTGCCACCACAGATGAGGTACCATTTATCCCGACCCCCCACCCCCAAACTGCAAACATCAAAATATATATGTTTTTAAACAAAGGAAGAATATCTGGCTATTTAATCTCAGTTAAAATGACAGCACCCTTTGTTACACTTGATATTTCACACCATTAATTCTCTTTCAGAAAAAAAAAACCCAAAAAAAAAAACCCCAAGATATCTAACTAACCTTGATTCCTTGCTTATCTCCTCATTCCTTAGTGCAGTAATTGTCCATCTCCATTTAAATAAATATAGCAGCTACAGCATCATAAATGTGTGGCCCTCACAACGCCAGTAAGTTGATATTGTAATACAAATAAGTATCGGCACTTTACGTAGATATTTGCAAAACCAAGAAGAGAGATTCAAGCTTCCACGTACTCTTCACATGAAAACCAGGCACAGCAGCTGTCGAGCTGGCATCTAAAGTCACCTTCCCAATGAAGTCTCTTTGTTTTTTGGTGAGAGTTGAAAGCCAAAGGCCTCTCGGCTCCCAGTCACTGAGCGTGGGCAGGGTGAGAAGGGCACAGCATCTCTGCAAGGAGCATCAAAAGACTTTTTGAAAAGGAATTTTCATCTTGACGCCAGAAATCCACAAGAAGGCTTTGTAAAACAGTTGCTTTATAAATCTCTACTCCTCTTTAAACGTTAGCTTTCTGTAAAAAGCCTAACCTGAACCTTGTATTAACAGAACTGCCAGCTAGAGCTCTTCCAAGGCAGAGGTAGCAGGCCCCCAACTGAGGGCAACGTTTCAGAGGCTGATCGGAGCCCTCCTTGCTGCAACAACTGCAGCACCACCTCCCTGCAGCTCTGCCTTGGGGCGCTGTGGGCACCTGGAGCAGAGCTGAGCCATCCTGGAGCTCAGCCCAATGGGGGCTCAGGGCAAAGCCCAGCCCCACCGCCCCCCAGTGCTCCCCAACAGCTGCCCACCTCAGGACTTTTCCAGTGCAATGCTCACAAGGTTAATCTTGACGTTCCCTTCCTTGGTGCTGGGAGATGAAGCAATGCCTACGCGCCAACCGCCGAGCAGAGCTCTGCGAGACAGCGTTGTGACAGCACTACACACACTGCAGGACGACACACAGACGCACAAATACAGTACTTTGTGTTCTGGCAGAAGAGATGGGCAGAGTCATGCCTGCTGAAGCGAAACGGGCTCAGATTTTAGGCTCAAAACACAGAATATTGGCAAACAGCGTTCGGTGAGAACGCCGGGAGATAAAGCTGCTTTAGCGACCCTCTGGTTTTCATGTGGAGAGCAGGTGGGGTTCAGAAGGGCTGGGATAACAGCAATGCCCATAGAAACGATCTGCAGTATATATACTATGAACCAGTGCAAATAAAAAACAGTCAAAAAACGCAGTTCACGAGTTTACAAAGTGCAAAACTTCCCAGGCCCCTCGCAGAATAAATGCTCATCTCTGACATCTTAACGTTGGGTTGCCTTTAAAGTGGAATGAAAGAGTCCCGTTTGTTTGCTTCACATTTCAGTGACTTAAAGGTAGAACTATCCCAGCCCTCTTTTTATTTGCAAAGTGAAATGAAGTTACCAATAACTTAATTTTAAAAGGAAAGTCGTTATCAAAGAGGAAAAAAGCCTAAAAACTTTTAATAACTCCAGACCTTTTATTGATGTCAAACAGGTTTAATTAAGCATGTAAAAACTCAGAGCTCAATAAAAAAATCTGTTTGTTTACTTCAAATATCTTCCACGTCTCAAAGCCAAAAATACGGCCGGTTCCTTTGTTAAACCAAACCACGGCAGCGAGCGCTGAAGCCTGCAGAGATCCAGAAGCATTTTTGCTACTTTTTGATTTAAAAAAGGAAAATCCGAGATTCCTTCTGACTATAAAACTTTCCTTTCAAAATTAAGGCTTTGACTTTGTCCTTTTAAAACCGGAGGCGTCCATTCCGCCACAGCCAGCGGTACAAACACGGCTGTGGTACAGCTCAATGGACACAGTTCTCTTTTCGAACGCTTATTGCACTAAAAGATAGCAAAAACAAGTTGTCAGTTCTTTAAAAATAAACATGGTTACATTTCTAAAAAATAAAAGTTGATGTTGACCATATGTTCTGTAATAATTAAATTAAAGCATTATTATTACTCTAATAAATATAAAGGAAACAAAGGAAGCTAAACTTCAAAAACACGTACGTATGAAATCACATTAAGGTGTGAGAGGCAGCAAGTAAACTAGCATTTTTCTTTTGTCAAGACGACCTTAGCTCTAAAGTTTCAGTTCTGGTGTTTGCTGCAGCCATCCCATAAAGCTTGGGACGCCCAACCTCACATGAAGCTTCACGATATTTGACTTGCCAGATAGAAAGTAATTGAAACTTTTGGACTAGGTAAAACAGCAGCTTTAGTAAAGTCACCAGGGAGCAAGAACAGTTGGGATCACCACTGCCTGCAGTAACACCGCTAGCTTTGTTTGCTTCTAAAAGGGAACTGTTGGAGCTGAGGACTCCAAAGCTGTGAAGAAAGGCAGCAGTTGGCTAAACTATGTTCAAATGATTGGATCAGTGTGCAAAACATCTTCCCTCCCCTCCATTTTCTCTCTACTTAGTGCTGTACATTCAGATGTACTCAGATATGGTCGCATTCGAATGCTGATGGCAACACTGAGAGAAAGATTCCTCAACTGGGCGAAACAAGACTTTTTGCACACTTTTCTCTCCCAAAGAATCACTGTGACTGTTCTTATACAGGTTGCTTTTCTCAAATTACACCATCCTTTGTTTTTTTTTTTAATTATTATTAATTATTTTTTTTTGCAAAGAGAGTTGTGCTGCCGAGCAACTTGAGGTAAAGGCAGAAGAGGGTTAAACTAGGAGAAATTAAACAGAAGGAGGAAAATGATGGCGGTGCTTCCTACAGGAGACCGCGCCACAAAAGCAGTTGGCTGGTTTCATATTGCATAATAGTGCTGTGTTCCTCGGTGAAGTAAACAATCTTCCTTGTGTCAATTTAAGGGTCAGCCTCTCGCCCCTGCACGATGGGAGGCGCACCCCATAAACCAACCCCACTGGAAACATACATTGTATGTGGCTTAATTTGTCAGTTCTTCCTCGCGGCGAGCACGCTCCCCTGTTACTGACTTAAGCGAAGTACATCGTGCGTAAGGTGTCTTGGTGAATCTGTACAGCCTTCGCCAGGGCCTGTGGGTCTCTGCCATTGCTCTGTCCTGAAACGTGGCTTCCTTCAGCACTGCAAGAAAACGGGAGAAAGTAAGACGAGAGGAGCTGTGCACTGTGTTAATTGGGATTTAACTCTGCATCCCTTCGCCACGCAGGAGGGGAAGGTGGCAATATCAACAGAAAGCCTGAAGGCTGCAGAGTAACAGATAAGAACAGCTAACAACAGAAACCCCTTCCCCTCAGCTCCTTGATTTGTCCAGAAAACCCCCCCTGCAAACAAACTGATGGCCTTAACGTTATCAAATAATTCTGACATCCAAAGCAGAGCCAGAGAAACGTGAGGCACTTCACATCTGTTTCACTGACGAATGCTTTGACTCTAAAGCAAAAAGCCAAACGTGTGTTGGATTCCTTCACACCACGGAGATGCCGGAACAATACTTAATGAAGCTGAACTTCGTTCTTGTAATCCAGGTGTTATTCAGCAGAAAACACCAATCCACCCTCACCAGCCACAGCCTTGATGTCAGGAATGAGCATCTTAAAGCCTAGCTGCCAAGGTTACAAGAATCAACTGCAAAATGAACAGTGAAATGGCTTTATGCCTGACAACCAACAAGGACACACGTTTAAGGACACGTATTTCTCTTTACCTGTCATGCTCTTTGTCCACAAGATGGTACCGTGCTCTGAATGCTACCAGGTGAGCATAATAGGCTGGTGCAGGTATAGAAACTGACCGCGTGCAGCGCACGTATGTGTGGCAGAGCTGGTAAGTCAGCAGCTGCAGTTCATCTGCAGTAAAGCAGTTATCATCCCACAAAACGTGATAGTGTGAGGGACGGCTGGTACCCTAAGAAGAAGGGAACATCGGTTCACTTATCTTTCTTTTTTGACTCTCCCTGCAATCAAGTCAGATGTTTAAGTTCAGAAAAGGCCAGACTCTCTAGTCTGAATTCCTAAGTAACAGCAGCCAAAGAAGTTTCCGGATTATGTCAGCAATAAATGTATCACAGAGATTAAAAGAGTCTAATGTTCATATGATGTTATTTCAATTAGCCTTGCTTGGGAAAAAGAAAACCACACGCCTTCTAAATAACCCTTCACAACTGAAACCTGCTTCCAACATGACTAAACTGATCAGCACGCTGGTTTTTACCACCACCCTCACATTTCCCAACAGACCACAACAGCCACTGAATGCTGAGTGCAGCTCTTAGGAACTCTTAGAAGTTCTCCAGCAAACTGCCATGCAGTTTCCTTGGAAGACACTGCTCTGAAATAAATGAGTGCTCATCTTCCCCCTGCTTCTCCCCCAGGGGATGTTATACACTGGAGCTGAACCTTACAGCACAACCAAGTTATGGCAATACTTGTATTTTATCCACACCAAACACTTTTTAACATTCATAATTTAAAATACACATATATACACACATACAGATTTACTCTATTTAGCTAAGACTCACTTCTAGCTTGCTATAACAATACATTTACATCTCTATGTTCTAAATCCACATTTACTTACAAGATAACAATTATACCTGTATTCCAGCATGACTGCAGAGGTAAAAATCAAACTCATATGGATGTGTAATGTCTGTATCTACAGTTGTTCCAGCTGGGATATTGCCACTTCGTCCAACCTAAACAGAAGTTTTGTTAAAAACTGCAGCTAACAACTTCTACACTTTAACTGTAAATAACAACACAGGCTCCTATTCAATACACACAGCACTTCAGTGAATGAACTGCCTCAGCTTTGTTTGCAATGTGCCAACACAGCAACCTGGGATGTCTGACGTGGACACTGCATGGCTTTTCACCACTGCAACGCAGAATATTGCACCCAGAATCTCAGAAAGCCAGAAGAGCTGCACATATATCGTGCACATGGGTACTGTGACAAAGCCTGATGGTGGTTGTTTTTGTTTTTAATGTATTTAAGGTCACTGATTTTTCAATTTGGTGCCACAATTTGTGCCAATCAATTCAACATATTCCCCAAAAGCAAACAGAATCAGACTGGCAGTGAAGCCCATGCTAACATTTTGTCTAGCAGCACAAGTACTGACACCAAGCTTGTACTGAGCAGGACAATGATTACCCTTTCTGTTCTGTCAGCACAGAACAACCGTGTATGATGTCGTTTCTGCACCACAATATAGGTTATTCCAGGCTGGTAATCCTTCTCCAAACTGATGCAGGCTTCTCTAATTGCTAGCAGTTCATAGTACAAAACCTAGAAGCACAAGAACAGAACAGGTTTTCCTCACATTATATTCTACACAAAGCACCTAATTAACAGTTTGCAGTTAACACTAAGTTCAGCTGTGCCACACAATTATTGAGCTCAGGAAGCACTGAGAAATATATTGTTTCCCAAGAGTAAGAGTTGCTCTTCCTAGACAACAAGGAAATGGCAACTTCCCTTACCCAACACGCTTAAGAAACTCTCCTAAAAAGGCTCAATCTTTTGTGGTACCTCAGCACAAAAGCAGCAGTGCAGCTCATTCCAACAGGAGGGCAGCAATGCAGTGTTTCAGACAGCTCACAAATGAACCAACCTGTCGGAACTGTCCTTCAGAGACCCCATCCCTATAGAAGATGATACGCGTGGGCTTGAAGCGCGTTGACTTGTAGAACTGGATGAGAAGCTCCCTCACCATGGAGGCCAGGTCTTGGATGATCTCCTGCCTGGGCCGCTGAACTCTCACCGTGGCACAGTAGCGGCTTGGATGAGCATCCATACTGCCTACAACCTTTGGGAGAACGTTGCACGATTAAAAGCAGCCAGTTCAAATCTACACAAAACACCCTAACATCATCAAGCAGTATTAATTCCTTCATATTACTTCTGCAAAAGCATTCTATTTAACATGATTGCCTTGATTTAAAAATCAAAACGCTCTGAGCACAAAGTATCAAGCACTATTTTTCTTTTAAAGACACTATTTTTTGTAACACTGGAAAGGTGTAGCAAGAGTGAGGGCATAATCCTGAAAGACACCTGACAAACACAGGCCATGAGTTGCATTTGCTGTTCTAACATTTACCTGAGATGAAAGAACAACGTTGATTTCATAGAACTTACAGCAGCTATGGAAGGTTTCTTTCCATCTCCAGCAGGAGGGTGAGTGACATCGGCTCCCAGAAAGATCACTGGCTGCTGGAACACAGAAGGTCTTCAAAAAAAAAAGAAAGAAAAAGAAAAGTGCTAAGTCACACTTGCAGATGAACAGCTGGTGCTCAAATGGGCCTTTGTTTCTATTTCAGCTGCATGACACAGAGAGACTTTCTTATCAGGTACTCCAGCCAGACCTGAACAATGAGATCTTTGTGTGCTGAAAGCAAACTTCCACAACGCTAACGGTCACTGCGAAACACTGCCACTGAACTGCAGGCATGATTCTAGGGGAGAGAAGCCAAAGAGCTGCACCTTAACAATGCGGGCAGTCTCTTACAGAAACCATTATTCTACCATTTGATTCCACTGGTGCTGGGAGGCCAGCTAAGCAACACTTCAGTGCTACCTCAGCCCTGCAACAGATGGCTGCGCTCGCAGCAGCACGCACGTTGGTCTGGCTTACAGGAGACAAGGACCAGCACGATCTCCCACTGCTTTAAGATATTCTTCCATGCACTTCTCCTTCAAGCTTAAACTCAAATTCCATTCTTTCAGGAATCCTCAGGGAAGAATTTCTACACCTTTGCACTCCAGAAGTTTTTGCCTGGCTTGCTTAGTGTGTATGTTCACTCTTAAAGAACTGATATGCTCCTAACAACAGTTAGAGACCACCAGCACTTCTTGTCTTCAGGACTGATAGACTCTTCAGAAGAAAGCATGTGAGAAAGAGGGGAGCATGGCTTAGACCCAAACCCCGCTGAGGGCTTCAAAGCACCTGGAACACAAGCATAGAGATTACCTGTGCAAAGAATGAACTGCTGAGCCTAACAGTGTGAGAGAAGCAGGGTGCTGTCAGTATACTTCTGCCCTTGCTGACAGCACATTGGCACACTAATCAGAACAGATAGTCCTGTGGTGTGTGGCAGACTCCTAAACCTGCAGAAAGCTTCTAATTGACACAGTATTTCAGCACCTCCAGAACTGCAGCTGTTCAAGTCTTTGATACTGATCAAGCATGGAAAAACACAGGAGCCTTAGCTCCCAGGCCAACAACTATTCAGGGCCCACACAAGAAGAAATGCAACTCTAGCTCACATCACATAGTACCAGAAGGACAATTCAGTGTAAGTTTTGGCTACAGTTAAATGCTGGGTGCCATGTATCAAAGAAAACCCCAATACATCTCCACGCAGATTCTTACCGTTGGTGAGGTACAAGGATGTTATTGATTCCTCCTAATTTAACATTGATCTTCAGGCACAGGTTTGAAAGGGTCTGTGGAGATGTTTTAATGACATTTTTGACTTGAACACACTGCGTGGCCATTCCCAACAGTGTATCTCCCACACGCTTCACCTCCGCTGTGAAACCAAAATCAGGATACAAACTGAGTCCATTTGGAACTATTGCCACATTTTGATCTTAGCTTACATCACAACAGTTGAGACATACATACTCTGTAGAACAGCTTTCTATTTAGCTGAATGCTCAGACTTGCTTCTAATTGAACTTCAGACAGCACTGGTTCCCTATGCCTAATGAATGCTCCAGAACAGTTTTCTGACACGCCATGCATACGTTTGAACGATGCTTCACCAAACAGGTGAAGTCCAAGGGATTCCCTTACCGTACACCGGTGTTTTTCCTGGCAGGATGACAATGATGAGCTGAAGCCCTGAATAGGTGTTCTTGAGGTGCCGAAACATGGGCTCCACACTGTCTGCACCCTGGGCATATTTACAGAAACAGGGCTGGCCCTGGATCGGCATCCCTGCGTCCTTGGAGATCTTACGCAGCTGGTCTGTAAAACCCCTACAGATAAGGAGTTTACTGGATTTTTGCATTGGCAATAGCACACAACAACCAAAGCAAAAACAGGTAGGAGAACTCTGTTACTCCTATGATGAGAAGGATTTCACAGAGCTTTCAAAGTAGCATTTTTAAAGCACTCGTGTGAAGGCCAGGCAGCTTTGATACAACACAGGTCAGAATGGAAAACAGCAAATCTGGGGGCTTTTAGGACTGCATTCATAACACTAAATGAAAGCAAACACAGAGCAGCAATATCACAAGACTCAAACAGTGTTCTGGCTGTAGCTTCCAGAAAGGAGGTTGGATTCTTTCCTTAACATCCGAGATGATTAAAGCCAGTTCAAAATCATTAGATCTCTCACATCCATGTTTTCACTAAATGGTTTCATCACAAAAGCAGCCCAAAGCCTGAACTATGACATGCCTTACTTCAGTATTTCTTCTCTGCATTGTCTCTGCGTTGCAAAACAAGCGATAGCCCACATTTTGATCTCAACACCGGTGTGGAATTGCTTCCCTCGCATGTCCCAAACTCCATGGCTTGGGGTCGCCACTGTTCTGTTCTGCAGGAAGAAGAAACACAGCAATATCCACGTGAGCGAGAGCAAGGAGCTGTGCTATTTACTGCTTCAGAACAAGAGAAAACAAAGCCTGCAATCTAAACTCCGCTCCCTGTTCTGCACAAGGCAACTGAAGGGCTTGAAACAGCCGACGCACGTTGGGAATCGCGCATCAGCCCTTGGCACAGAGGCAAAAAGAAGAGGTGCAGAGCTCACCCGTCCCCCGTACTGCAGCATCGGCGCGGGCAGCACGCGCCCCGTCACGTGGGCCATCTCGTCCCGCACCTTGAACTGGAACTCTTGAACAAACGGATCCGCGTCGTAATTCGCGCTTCTCACCTGCAAGAGTTTCCCTGCGTTACACAAATGTCACTCGTGCAACAAATCGGAGCCGCTCTGTTCTAAAAGCCTGGTAGGAATGCAGCAGAAACATCCTACAATCTCTCTTCTCATTGGAAAAGGCTCCGATTCAACCACTGATTGCTCAACTGCCATGAGACACTGGATGAGATTTTGTGTTCCCTCAGTTACTCTGGGGGCTCACTTGCATTATGCTCATCCAAGAGCATTTCGTTCGCTCGCTGCATAGATCAAAAAGCGTTTTCCTTTTGAAATAAGAACACTTTAACTCCTTCAATTACTGCACATTCTTGTCTTCTGTATTTTCCTGAAGTCTTATTTTAATTGAAAAATGTTGGTTCACTTGTCAGCTCCAAATCAGACCATTTCAAATCGGTTTATCAGAATATTCAACCAAAAATACTTAAGTCTTACATTCTGAATAAGAGAAAACTGCTGGGATGGGTGAATTCAGCAGCAGATACATAAGAGATGAAGACAGTGGAGTCACGGAGTGACAACATTTAACGTGTGCTGAGGAAAGCAGTCCAACAGTTGAAAAACAAGACTGAGGCTCAGGAGACCCAGATTCACTTTTCTGATACAGATCCCTTGGGTGATACTGAGCAAATTTCAAAATAGCAATAATTTATAGTGCCAGAATGATAAGAGGAAGGAATGAAAGAAATACGCTGGACTGAAGAATTTAAGAATGTCTTACAACAAAATGGTTTGTCAGTGTGTGACCAGAAGCCCCTGACCCAGGAAACCCTCAACCCCACAAATGAAGACACTGCTTGCCAGTAAGGCAGTCAGCTATGGCCTGTAGAAGAGTTGCCAGGCTGGGGTTCAGAACCATTGCTGAACAGCACCAAGCCAAACAGAAATTGAAGAACTCACCAATCTGCTGATTTCCTCCTGCCTGTCTGGAGCAGACCTTGCTGTGGCCTTTATCATAGTTGATGTCTGATTGTCCGTTAGCTTCTTGATACACCGCTGGCCAGCCACAATGTTACATACCTTGAGGAAACACCAGCAGCATTAATACAGAGCATTTAGAACCAGAGAATTCATTAGAGAATTCTACAAACCTCCAAAGCATTTAAGCAACTGCACGCTTTCCCTCAGTTCCCATCGTTCAAGCACTTTAAAAACGTGGTTGTTAGTGAAATAAAACAAAGGGCACATAAAGAATCTGTAAATATGCAACACACCTGCACTGCAAAGTGCATTACTTCGTCTGCAAAAAGACACTGCCTGAAATAACGAGCTGACTTATATCAGAATAAGTTCCTCACTTCTAAAGGCAGGTAGGTGTGTTTCTGTTCCTGTCCCACTTGCAGGCAAGGCAGATGAGGATACTTCAGCTGGAGGTTGTATTTCTCTCTGAAGTACTGTGCTACTGTTCTCTCCACAGTCTGGCCATTTTCTAACTGTAAAGGAAAGCTGCAGAGAGACAAGTTTTCATCAATCAAAATTATGAAAAGCTTAGCTGGCAATTATTAGCACTCCCAGAATGAATAAAATTAGATCCCATTAGATATTCAGTGCTAAGCTTCTGCACATCTTACACCCTGACAAAAAAGCATCTTACGTTTGATGACTTGCAGGCCTCCTGGTCACATTACAAACGCGGTATTTCCGTCTCATCGTTCCACAATGAGTCACTTCTACCTTCAGACCTGCACACAAGCACCAAAAAACCCGATGTCACAGCCACAAAACAACTCGCACAGGAGACACAAGGTTTCTTATGAAGCAGTGCATTCTAACCCAACACGTTCAGAGCTCAAATAGCGAAATACGAGGCATCATTCTCCACATCTTTTCTTAAATTACAAGTGGACTTCTGACTAATCAGGTATTTTCCTCCAAAACACATCATAATGCACAGCACTGAGCGTTCGATGTCACCTGAACTCCTCAAGGCAGCTTCATTGAACAGGAACATGACCAATCTCTGGTAGACACAGGGCTGTTTTTACCACGGTTTTTTTGTTCTCATTCTCAGTGCTGCATTCCCCTTAAAAACTGCACTTACAGTAATTGAAAGGGCAAAAGCAGATTCCTTTTCCTTGTTCCTTTTTGCTAGCCTTGTCGCCATACTCTGTCTGTAACTTCCTTTACTTTCACTGGCACCCCAGGCATTGCTCTCTATGCACAGTCAATGCCAACAGCAACCCCAGCAGCTCATCTCAGCAGAAAAGGCAGTTGGAAACAGCACTGCCACTCAAATTATTTCACCTACCCTCCACCAGTTGAGGCTTTTGAGAAAGCTGGGTGATGTGTCCTGTCCAGGTTTGTGTGGACTGTGGGCCACGCCATGAATAAACCCATCAAAGCAGGTCCCCAAGTCCCAGGGAGCAGATGTCACCCTTAGCTTACCTGGTGCACAGACATCCCAAAGAAGCATTAAGTGTGCTTCACTGATTCCCAACAACATTTAACACCAGCATCACTCAGAAGGCATCACCAGAAAACAAACTACAACTAAGCTAACACAGCATTAAAGAAAACACAGAAAAGGAGCCATGAAGCACTGTGGTCAAGTAGAAAAGGGCTGTGAATGCGTATCTGGAACCCATCAAGTGCTCTGTCATCAATCTGCCGTGGCACTACAGAAGGAACCATCCTCCCACCGAGCTGCACACACAGGCTGCAAATTCTGTAAGGCAGGGTTTGTTTCACTATATATGATCACATCTTGGCTGGAGTTCCCAGGCAGTACATCAATAAGAGTGAAGGTAACCTCTTCGTATTCTCTGACTGCGGTAGCAAAGTGTCTCAGACATCCAAGATTAAGAAGAGACAGCGTCTCCTTCTCCAGCTGTTGGCCACTCAGAATGAACAAAGATGGGTGTAAGGAGGAGACATGTTTGGACTACCACATCTGTCCTAGAAGGTACGTTTCCCCTCCCCAGCTAACAGCTATTCCATGAGCATACTGCTTTGTAAATATAGCTGAGATCTATTTGTCTGCCAGCCAGTATTTCAGCAGAGTCCAAGCTTTCATCAGTAACAAGTGTTCCAGAGCAGAGCTCTGAAGAGCTGAACTCCTTCAAAGCACCTCTCTCTGCAAATCACACTGGAATGGAAGGATATGGGAAAATGCAAAGCAAAGGAGCATATATGGAGTGAAACTACGCTAAACAGTAGCTTATGCAATTCCTTTGGAATGGAATTTGGCCTTCAGCTGCAAGTTATCAAGCAGTACTTGTTTTTCCATACAGCAAACAGTTATTAGAAGTCTCTGCAAACAGCATACTTTCAAAGAATCAATTAAGTTAGCTTCAAAATCAATGTTCGTTTTGCCTCAGCATTTAAACAGCAGGAGACCTACAGCACAACACCACCACAACCTCAGTGCTTCTAAAAGGTTAGCAGCCAGCAAGGCAAAGCTGCCTACCGCCAACCAGGCGACGAATGCTCCCCCTTCCTCTCTTCAAGCCATGGGAACATCTCTCATTTTGCACCTTTCCTTTCTGCAGAACCACACTGCCTCATCCAGGACTAGAATTACTAATGTGATGCACTGCAGTTCTCCTGGCAGGTGCAGGTCTCTTTTGATGTGTGACGACCAGGGGCGTTTCCAGTTAAACCGAGCCCCTAGAACGACCCTGCAGGGCAGCACAGACCCATTTCTACTCACCCTTTATCTCTTTGGTGAATTTTACCCGATGAGAATCAGTCAGAGGTCTTGGTTGTTCATCAATGTTGTGAATGTCAAGAACTTCACACATAAACTGAATCACAGGTTGTGCTTTGTAGAAGGCAGTGGCAGAAACTAAAAGGAACAAAATACCAAGAAAACCAAAGTCAGAATGCCCTGAAACAGCAGATAAATGCATGTTTTTTTCAGATTCCAAGTAACCCTCAAGAAAATGCTGAGCAGCACTCATTCCTCAGAACAGATTAAGGAGCCTTCCTTCCAACAACCACAGTGACACATCTGTCTCCAGCTTCGTCATCGTACAGCTGCTTTGCATTTCTGAGTTTTGGAAAGGTTTTTCTCCAAATAACATTAATTTCTAGAGAGCTGTCATGTCCTGAAGAGACTCTGAGCTACAAGCACAGCCAGCACCCACATCTCTGCTGAAGACTTTTCAATGTGTAAAGCTGAGACTATTCAAGATGCAATATGATGTTATCAATGATACGATCTGCCCAGGGACTGAAACAGTATTTGTTAGCCACATGAGCACTATTTTAACTACACACAAATTAGGTTAGCATAGTAATTAGTGCAACCTTTGGTCTACCAGCATCTCTTACCATCCTGCACACCAGCAACCAAATCACATGAAGAGACAATAATGTTTTTAAACAAAACAGCTGACTTGTTCCATGGAAGTAAGATCACAATCTGCTTAGAGAAGTTATAAGCAAGCGATGAAATAACTTCTAGTAAGGAATGTGGCACAAGCTACAGCCCAACACGGTAGATATAATCCATACTTTTAAAACCTTAAATAGCAGCAACACGGGACAGCTGACAAGCGCTTCGCTGAGCTCCCAGATCTCCTGCACCAAAACCACCACATCCCTGTGTTAAGGCAACACAACATTCTTCAGACATGCGTCACCCCAGCAGCCTGCCAGCCCTACATGACACAGCCCAGCCAACGCCTCCGGATGCTGATCAGTGAATGAACACACACAGCTCACACCCAGAGACCAGCAGCGTGCGGCTGCGCTCCCACAGCAACACAAGTGATGGAGAAACACTCTGTAAAGAACCCTGCATGAGCTTCAGCAGCAACAAAAGCACGTGGCGGGGTACAAACATCACCTTCAGAACCTCAAACCACAACGTGAGGTCATCAAGCCGTAATGAAGTCAAAGCTCTGGACTGTCTCATTCATAGAAAGGACTGAAAAAGCCATCCAAGAATAACTGCTGTGCTTTTTAATGCTGAGGCTGATGGAATTCCAAGGTGACTCGTATTCTTGGAGAGAAGCTTTACCTCCACTCTTAGCTCTGAATCTCAACTCACCATCAATGTTGAGCATCATCTTCCACATGGCAGGCCGCACAGACTGATGGAACCCAAACCAGACCTCCCTGCCGCCCCCCAGGGGGTGATCGTAGCCTTCTGGAGCTGAGAAGAAGGAGCGGCCCACAGGGGTGTACCTGGGGAAAAGATGAGCACAGCTTAACACACCACCTTCCAAACACAGGATAAACATCTCTGTCATAAGATTGTAACTAAATATTATGATGTTTGCAATTCTGTGCACGAGGAACCTCTGTCAAATTTAAACGGCGCTCTCAATGCATTGCAGTGTTTTTAAATGTAGACAAAACATTTACTTCTTTTTGCAAGCAGCAAGTTAACTTCTGTTTTCCAATTTCCAACTTCAGCACAGTATAATTTCCATTACAGCAGCACACTGGGCTGATCCTTGCACTCATTTTGCATATTTTACAAGCAAACTTCTCTCAGTGTATACTGCATTAAAATGTGGTGGTAACAAAGAAATACAGAAACTAATGCTTTCCAGGCTGCTGTTACATATCTCCAGCCTTTAGCTCAGGATCTAGGGTAGCTGGAGAACATCAGAACATTCCCAGTTACACCCAATGAAAACCACCCGTGCAAATCCACCATGCTGGCTACAGCCAGCAACCAAAAAGGAACCCCAACTGCCCAAATACAGCAAAACTGATACAGCCTCCCCCAATGTTTCAAAAGTAACAGGCATGGTTAGGACAGCTATCTACTCTCAATGATGCATTGAGATCACAAGAAGCATGCACCATTGATGGGTATATCAATCAAATAAAAAGACTCATGCTTTCAGACAGTCACCAAATGAGTGGGATTTGGCTCAACTGGAACAGAAAACATGGGAGCAGTGCTAAGCATACTGTAAGCTCTCCATAGTTCAGCACAGACCTAATACAAGCATCCCCTGCTTCTTGATGTTTTCAAACAAGTGTATCACCTGCTCTGCAACTTAAATATCTACAGAAATACACAAGCATCATCAGCTTCTATCTCCCCAGCTCAGCTCATCAGCTGTGTGAGGGAATGACCATTCTTTCTTTTCAGGATGAAGGTGTCCCAGTGGGGATCCTTCAGGTAAAGACAGACAGCAGGAAGACAGTGAACCTACTTCATGGAGGGCAGGTGTCGTAGCACCACATCGACAGCATGAACAGGGTTAGTGCTGATAGGTTTGTCTAGTTCCAGAGGCTCAGGCAAGGTTCTTCCTGTCAAAACTTCATGCAGCAAGTGCCAGCTCACCCGAGAAACAAACTTTATTGACACTTTGAAGGGACGATCTTTTCCACCTTCTCCTGGTAATGTCACATCCAAATCCACCTGGGTGGGCAAAAAAACAATAGCAGCAGCTGAATTCTTGAGTTTGCTAGCCTGCCCTCTCTATGTAGCACCCAAAACAAGAGGCACTGCTGGAAGAGAACCATTTTCTTTGCATTTATTGAGCTGGAAAGCTGGGAAAGAAGTCTACATAACCTGAAAGTTGCCTCAGCTTTTGAGACCAGCCTAAGAGAAGGGATCAAGACACTTGCTTTCTAAACAGTGGTTTCAAACACATGGCTCACTTTGTCATCGTGGCTATTAATCACAGTGAAACTCTTCCCTGTGCTGCAGGAGGGCACAAAACATGTTCTTCAAGTCCCTGGCTTTCTGGAGCTGGCTTCCAAAGGTCTGAATGTGCTTAGATCCCTCCACACTTCTACAAGACCACAACACTTATGGAAAAAAGCACTTAGTAACAACTTTTCAATACAGTATTTAGAAAATATAGTTTCAAGAAAGCTTTTGGGTGTAACTTAGAAAAGTAAATGGAAGAAGTTGGAAGAAACGAGTCTCAATAGCTCAAAACTCCCCTCCAATCCGTTAAACGTCTCTCAAAAGTTAAGCTGGGTTTTCTTTTGCTTTTCTAAAAAGCTGTAATAAGTACCATCTGTTTCTCCACTTATCTTACCCCAGTAGTGGCCACGGGAAGTGGGTTGGCTGTATAAAGGCTTCTTTTCCCATCATAAACTGGTCGACGGTCCCCAAATATGGTCACTTTAAAATGCTGCACCATCGAGTCCACCACCTCCCTGGAAAAAAGGTTGGTATCGACACTGAAAACGACTGCAGGGAAGTTTCATACTGGAACGTGCTGATATTCCAAGAAGGTCCTTCTCACATCACAGCTATGCTAACAGATCTACGCTAAAGAATAAAGCCTTGACCAACTCAATGCTTCAGAACCAGAAAATGCTGTTGGTGAAATAGCTTCAGGAAGTACCAGAAATGACTGAGGGCTCTCTCTCACCTTTACTATACAAGGCAAAGATGCACTGATCTGGGAGGAAAGACACAATTAGGAAAACCCAGCACAAGGCCACAGTTGGAAGCAATGCCAGGCCGTGGCAGCGGCAGAAGTTAACTGCACTGCATACCTAATAATATCAACCTGCTCTCCAACTAACAACTCTTGGATTCTGTTTACATTTTATAAGAACAAAACAAAACAAAGCGTCCCAAGTCTTTGCTCTGTCGTTAATTATTTAATATTTCACAATAAAACCAAGTAAAAAACGATCAGATTTGTGCACGGTTCAATTCAGCCGGTTTTCTTCTCCGTGTGTTGACAGCAATAAAGCAAGCAGTAACCTACAGCAAATAGATGGAAGCACTGAATTTGCACTTGAGATGAAAGCGTTTTGTTTCCTTTTTCATATGAAAAAAGCCTTCTGGATACAAGCAGCACACGCATCCCCTGCAAAGGGACTTTTGCAGCACCTCTGAAATACGCCTTCAGGTTTTGAATTCTTTGGACATTCTTTGTGTTTCGGTGGCACTGCAGACTCTCTTCATGCCCTGCAATTCCCTCATTCTACAGAAATTACACATTTTCCTTCTGAAGCATAACTAGCACTCTCACAAAGCAGAAGCTTACTCATATGCCATTTCCTGACCAGGCAACATTACCCTAAAACACTTCATCACAACAATAAACACCAGCTTCCTCTTCAGCAGGGCTCATGGCAGCTCCTGCACCTTGCAGGTGGAGCTTGGAGAAGGTCAAACTCTCCGCTTTGCGCTTCTCTATCACAGAAGTGTTAAAACTCAAGTTTTTCCATTGGCAACAGGCACAGCACCACACTGAGCCACTTTAAAAGAACCACTGGGTGCTCAGTTATCCTCCAGAACAAGCGCAGCCGGCTAATGGAAACACTTTAGAGCCAGTATTTCTACCAGGAAAAGTCCCTGCCTCCAGCTATGCCCTATTTCTGATGCCCTGAAGGACAGAGGTGCTGCTGAAGCAGTCACAAAGCTGTGCCCACATTACAGCACCTGGTCACAACTGAACCAACCAGAACCTGGAGCAGCCTCTGTACCCATCTCAGGTTCTAAGCTACACAGGGACTCGACTTGCTCCAGTACGCCTCCCTGCTTAAAAACATCAGCAACGAGAGAATTCAGAAACGTCACTTTCTTACCTGTTCACCCTCCGAGGACACTTATCTGGTTTGATATCCACCTCATAGAGGTAGACGTCAATCTTTGGGATTTCAACTTGGAAGCAGTTGGCCAGCAGTTTAATGGGCTTGCCCATGGTGCCATAGCCAGGCCGCCTGGGCACCATGAGCAGGGGCTGAGCCCCGACGGGTCCTGTCAGAGAGCAAAGCAACACGTTAGAAGACGAGCACAGCAAACAACCCGCACTGCAAAGCTACCAGCTTCTCTCTCAGTAGTTTGAAAGGCTCCTCACAGTTGTAGGCACGCTTGCTGGCCTCCCATTAAGACTCACTAATCCACTTTCTCATTCTTAATCAAGTCCCCGAGAGGTCAGGCAGGCACCTGTGTTCAATGCGACACATCACCGGTGAGATGCATCCTGTGTGCTGAGATGAGGGCCCTCAGCTCAAGGTCCTGCTTACTCGTGCCTTCCAAAACCAAACAGTAGTAAAACATGGGCCACACTTGACATGGCCAGCAGAAATGCTCATTTAAAAGCACCTCTTGCTGTTGCAGCAATAAGAACAACGTGCTCTGCAGCCCGACCTGCTTCGAGTTTTTACCAATTACTCATCACACAAATGTCACAGCGTTTGATTCAATTAGTTAGAAGTTCTCCCCTCCACTCCCACTCAGTGACGCAGACAGCAATTCCTGCCCACTCTTTTCATAGAAGAGTTGAAATGTCAAGTGCCGGTACAAAAACGTCTCATTTGTCTTTTGATTAATCTCCCCCGTTCCTGGAACAGGCTGCATGCTGACCATAGGTGAACACCAGAGCAAAGTTCCACGGTAACATTTGCCTTTCTCTACCCAGAAACCTACCAAAAAAAATTCAGCGTGGGTTGGCTTCAAGCCATAAAACAGAACAAAAACATAAAACAAGAGGCATCATTAAGAACACCCTCACAGCCAATGCTTATGCAAAACGAGTTCCAAGCATCTGTTCTCCTCACTTTTTCTTCATTTTAATACTATGAAATGAGTACAAGCAGCCCTACGTTTTACTCCAGACATATTTTCAGAATATAAGCATATGTGAAAAGTTACTACCAAACATTTGAGTGACATAAGTGACTCAATAGCTTGTTTTAATATTAAAAGAACACGCGTGGCATGGCTCATCTATAGTTTCTATCTACAAGAAACGTGAATAAAACCGCTGAAATAAAGGTAATTAAAAGGGGCTGATTGCTGGAATCAGGGCTGCCCAGTCCCCCACCACAGCTCACATACAAGCTGTGTCACTGTAGCTACAGGAACAGAGCTGGGCTGAAGGCAGCACTGAAGCTGCAAGCGCTGGGCAGGGGGTGCAGCACCGCTGGGTGAGCGCCGCTCCAAGTTCAGCTCCTCAGCAGAGCACAAAAGCACTGGATGAGACAAAAGCCTGCACAGCTTTATCCCAGCACTGCTGTCCCATCACCTGCACTAACAAAATCCCAGCTAGAGCAAAAGCCTGAAGCACAGAGGTGGCACTGGATGCCACACACGGGACACGTTCCAGGCCCAGGGAAGCAGCGCTGTGCCCACAGAGCACCGCGGGGAGCAGAGAACTGCAGATGAAGGCGTTGGGATCGGAGCCATTGGAGCTGCTCCAACCAAGGAACGAGAAGCACAAGACTACGTGCTGTTCAGGAACAGTTTTTAGACGTTCTGCTGATTTGTGCAGGATCCCTCGGGCAAGTTCACAAGGAATACAAGCAAGCTGCAGCTCTGTTCCGCCCCAGCCCAGCACTGAGTCGGCCGTGGGCACAGCACAGCTCCCGAATGGCTCCGGTGACTCACAGAGCCTTGGACCCACGTCAGGTACTGCCAGTGACCAAAGCCAAAGCACTGAGTGCAGGATTGCTCTACACAGCATTGAGTGCAACTGACAGCTGCTCTTCCATGTAATTCAGCCATAGGAAGGCAAAGCACAGGAAATCTGTCACGGTGCTGTGCAGCACAGGACCATGGCAGGTTTGGGACCCACCTGCGTGTGACAAACTGCTGCTACTCTGCCTTTACAGCATCAGTACGAACACATCTCACAAACGCAAGAAAAAGCATTCACCAATTATTACTGATCACAGCAGCTGCTGAAACCAGAGCGTGTGAGCATCCTCCAGAACAAGGGAAGATCCTCCCGCAGTACGGAACACAGCTTCCACAGAGCTCACAGGGAAGGAAAGGAACTGATGCTGCTAGAGGGCTGAGGGGGGAAACCAACGTGTCAAGAAGTCAAGTAAGTGCTGAAAAGGTAACTGTTATTTGTGGAACATCCTGAAGAAAACAATCTGATGCTTGCAGATACACCAGAAATATGGTTTCTGGTTGGGACATGACGTTAATTTCCAGTGGGCTCAGCCGGTACCTGCAGCAGCAACGCATGGACCTCCCCACAATATGGAAGAATGCAGAACTTTGGAGCCAGATCCCCCTTGTGAAGCTCCCACTGCAGCCACACCATTTGCCAGAAGGATGGGGAAGATACCAGCAGCTCTGCTGGGATCCGAGCCCCAGCACTGCTCCTGCACGCCGGCAGCCCTGCTGAGGGCTGTGCACACTGGGCTCACATCCACTGAGCGACCCCACAGCTCAGCACAGCACGCACAGGACCTGCAAGCACTTGCAGCAAACCATGCTAAGAAAAACTGAAGCTTCAGGCACGCAAGGCAGTTTTACAGCAAGAAGAAATACTGCTTTCTAGCAAGATGCTAACAGAAGATAAGGGCTTCCTTACATGATCCTTCTGCAGGGAAGGGAAGGGAAGCCAGTACCAGGCTTCCTGCAAGACATTAACCGTTTTCCCACTGTGGGCTTCAGCATTACAGAAGTTCAAAATACGATCAGTTAATAGCTTTATTTTTGTGTATGAAACAGTTCTAGACCTCTCAACGAAGGGTGGCTGAACAGTTTGGAGGCTGTGACGGAGGACATGACAGGATGGGCTCAGAACAGAGACCCAGCAGCATCCAGCAGGCAGAGGAGGGGAAGGATCCCCTTTCAGAGGGCCCCTTTCTGCTTGGGCTCAGAGGCCCAGCCTGCGGAACTCAGAGAAAATCCTACCACCAGCAAGACATGAGTTAACTCTAGATTGAAAAAACAGGGTGAGGAGATCCTGGTTAAGCATTGGTTTCCACAATCGTGCCCCTTCCCTATGCCAGAAATCACAAATTGCCTTATTTCTGCAGCAGCAACCTCTCTGGGTGGCATTACATTATTTATGAGTAATGCAATCCACGTTTTCTCAACATCCCTACTTGCAATTTAGGCTTTACTTTAAAAAACAAATAGTTGCAGACCGTAAGTCCTGTTAGAACTCATCGCGCCATCCATCCGCCGCTGCTCGGCTTTCAAGTTTCAGATGCAAGCAGTTGCCATTTCCCCAAGAACTGCCTGAGAGCAGAACAGCAAGAACCCAGACACACGGCGTAGGACTAAATTTAGAGCTACACTACCAGAAAATAAAAATAATTCCTTACAGTTACTGAGCAACACTTCTTTAGACATAGCGCTGAAATCTGCTCTACGCCCTCCGCGAGTTTCGCGTGTGAGGAAAATTAAAAGGAGCAAAAAATTAATGGTCGATTTTCTTGTTTTCACAACAACCCTGCAGCACAAAGAAGTGAGAAACAACGCCTGATGAACGTTGAGGACCAAATCAATTGGTATCCAGCTCTAAGCTTAGTTAAAGGTAAATGCTTCCATGGCATTCCAGTTATGAAACCCATCCCAATGCAAGAGAAAAGTGGATTAGTGAGATCTTGCTGACCCCCTGCTGTCTGTCCTCACTGCAGCTTCCAGCCTTGGGACCATTGCAGAGCTCTCAGATGCCCCCAAGCATCAGCCAGATGCTGCCTCTCGGTTCCTTGCTGCAGGACTCACTGGAGCTGCACACAGTGGGGCACTGCTGTTCATCTGCTGTCATTTAAATGCAGACCGGATGTGTTGAAAAGCCTCATATTCCTGCCATTCCTTCAAAATTAGCTTGGGAATTAGCTCAAGCTATATCCTACCTGACAATTAAATCACTATGGAAGTAAAGCAAAGGGGAAGAAACCATTTGTAAAGTTCATACTCTGATTCCAACAGCTTCCACTGCAATTCCACTGAGGCGAAGTTCCATTGTAACTCACATCACACGCATTCCTGACTGGAGTAACTGTTGAAGGCACTTATGATTCATTCCCCCTTTCTTCTCAACCCCACCCACAAAAATACAACTTCTAATGGTCCTCTCAAGCCACCAGCCTCAACACAGCAAGGCAAACGCTCTGCATTCTGTCTGCCCTAAGATCCTACAGAAAACAGCCCACAAAGATTAAGCAACGATGCCTGTTGTGCTTCATTAAAAACACCAAAACAGAGTCAAGAGAGCAACAACACACCTTAACACTAAAAGCTCTGGGCTTGGAAGGGACAATTCACAAGCATGTGGACACACAGCACTCTGACAGTCACAGCACAGAGCACCAACTCACAGCAGCAGAGCTTTCACAGAGCCCTGCAGAAGCTCTCCTCACACCTCCAGAAGAAGCGTGATGCCGGGCACCAGATTCACACTGCAGCTGGGAGCTGCCTTCACTGTGCTTCACTGATCCATCTTCTCCACTTCCTCTTCTGTGACTTTCCTTCACAGGAAGGGCTGTGCATCCGAATGTCCTTCCTCTGACACAAGGCAACTTCAGCCCTCATCTCACTGCCCAGCATGGTTTGTGCCCAGCACTGCTGATGGCAGAGTTCCCAGGTGCTCAGGGCATTAAGCAAGCACGGAACCTCCTCATTACAGAGGACACACAGGGAGGAACGCTCAACCCCAGAACCAGCACTGAACCACTTCAACACACCCTGGTAAAAATCATCACATTACAACCTAACCAAAGGGAAAATCATTCCAAAGAGAAAACCAACTCATTCCTGTGCTATTCTTGCAAATCTGAGCCCTGTTACGAAGCAGCTCGATTCACGCCGGGTTGTCTCTGTAGTTTACTTAACACACACAGATTGTTCGCATACCACCCAAATTCCGTGGGATTGCTAAAATCCAGCACTTTCCTAAAATGGTTTCAAATCCATCACTTAAGCTCATTAAGCGAGGACACGGGCAGCGAGCTTTTCCAGCCAAATCCACCACAAAGTTCAGCCTCTGTACAAACACCAAAGGCACCCATGTGCAAAGAGCTGGGACTGCCCTGCTTGGCACCTCCAGCTCCTGCCTCATCCCCACAGCACCTGAACGGCAGCCCTTCCAACACACCCAAATCCCTTCTTTAGATCTCAAACCACATTTTAAACAGGCGGCGCACAAATAGCGAGCCCGCGCTTCCCAAACCACGAAAGCCCAACCGAAGGGCTTCGCATCGAGCCGCCCCGAGACGCCTGCAATTGCTCCTAGGCCCAGTAGCCGCGGACACAGCCGTACGTTCAGCCACCGGGAGACACCGACATCGCGAGCGGCGATGCGCTGTGCGCTGAAAGCCGCGGCTGTGCGGCCGATGCCCCGCGGCACCCCGCGCTGCCGGGTTACGCAAGGCGGCTGCGCGCCGCGCCGGCCCGCGGCGTTACGAAACGCCGGGATTCGTCCTGCGGGTGTTCCCAGCTCCAGAGCGCGGGCGGCAAAGAGGAAGGCCATCCCGCTCCCCCGGGAGTGCCGCTCCGCCCGGCAGTCAGTGCCGCTCCGCCGCGCCGGGCCCTCGGGACGTGAAACCACGCGGCGGGGGCACGCAGCACCGCCAGCCGCCGCGGCCGGGCGGCGGTACCCGCTTCTCCCCTCCCGACTCGGGGCCGTTCGGAGCACCGCTAGGCCGCTCACCTGCGCTGCTGATTTCCATTCATGGAGCTGGGCGCAGCCGCTCGGGGCTGCGGGCTCCGCCGCTGAGCTGAGCTGGGCCGGGCCCGGGCCCCGGTCGGGCTGCGCTGGGAGGCGGCGGCGGCTCCCCGCTCCCTTTAGGCCGCAGCTCGGCGCCTCTTCTCGGCCGCTCCCGTCCCCTCAGGCGGCGGCAGCAGCGGCGGCGGCGGCGCCCCCCCGGGCGGAAGTTGCGTGGCCGCCCCGCAGCCCCGACTCACGCTGCCGCCCGCCCGCCGAACCACCAGCCGCCGGAAGTCCCACCCCCGCACGCCGAACCGTTCGCCCTTCCGGGGAGGGGCGGTGCTTCCGCGGAGGGCGGGAAGAGGCGGGACCGGAAGTGCGTGAGAGGCGGCGCGGGGAGTGCGTGAGGCTGGGTGGTTGCCGGGCAACGGCGCTGTGGGCGGGAAAGGTGGCGGGAGCGCCTCCGAGAGGGGAAGCGCGGGGCGCTGCGCCGCTGCAGCCGGGAGCTGTTCCAGTTCGACGCCGTGTCTGCACTGCAGCGTACCAGACGTGCCCCGTGGCAGCCGTTCAAGGGTTACGATGACTTTTTGGATTCCTTAGCCGCCGTCCCAATGAATTATGCTGCGGGTTTTTTTAGTCGTCACCAAAAGAACAGCAATGAGTGGAGCCTTGGCCCTGGTTCAGCTCAACAGCGAGCAGTTCCCATGTAGGGCTGCAGCACAGAGCCCTGCTCCCTCAGCACACAGAGGCCTGAAGCCTCACGCCCTGTCCTCTGCTGCCCTCAGAACCCAGGGCTGCCCTCCGGCTCGCGTGTGTTTGTTGCATTTGCAGGGCTGTGAGAGCGCGGCTGGAGTGTGGGAGAAGAATAAAGGCTGACCAGCCAGATCTGCGTACATTCAGAGCATAGGGCTGCCCTGCTCTGTGTCTGGCAGTGATTGTAGCAGCGTTCAGTACCAGTCCGCTATTGGAGGTGATACTGTAAGGGTTCTAAAAGCGTGAATGCTTAAAACAAACCACTAGAATGTTTCCTTCTTTCAGGATTTAAATGGGGAAATGCGATCACCACAATGCAGCCATAGGGCTGAGGGCGAAGCCTCATCTGGGCACTTCCTGCAGTCCGGGCTGCTGTAATTGGAGCCCAGCACCAGAGCTCAGATGCCAACCCAACACCTGACACCACGGGCTGACAGAGATCTGCTTTCCAGACCTCGACCCAGCAGCACAAAGCACCATTTTCTGTTACATCTCACTTGGAAACAAGTCCCCTGAAACTGCTGAAAAAGATTTCCACTATGGAGTAGGGCTCTTTTTATTTGTTTGTTACAATGTTAAATGCAGGAGAAGATGAACAGAATTCGTAAAGATGCTCAGTTCTGTGCAGTACGTCCACATCAATTAGCTAACAAGTACCTGCGTGCCATTGGCAAACGCTTCCCTAAAATTGCTTCGCATTATTCAAAAACCCAGAGTTACAGCTCAACTGCTAAATAATTCAGTGCCCCAAGGAATGTGGATACATGTTTGTAAGGTAAAGCACAAACAGATCCACAGAACTCAGAGGATGGCACACAACCTCCCCTTCTGTACCCATGACACACACCAAGTTATTGGCATGGGTTTGCAGAGGACTGTGAAGTTTGCAGATAATTCCAAAGCTGAGAAATGTAGAGAAATCCAGAGGATAAAGTTTAACCCCGATCCAAAAGGAGTCTGAAAACTTTTCTTACAGCATCTTGGAGCCAGCTGCCCTTTACAGCCCTCTGAGCATGAAGTGAGCCTCACACAGAGCACGTGCAGCTGCACAGCAGGGCCGTACGGCCATTGGAAGCATCCCTCCACAGCCTCATTCCAACAGAAAAGGCCAAACCGACTGGCCGAGGGCAGGAGCAGTGTGCTCCAGAGATCAAACCCATCCAACCTGCAAACAGCTGAAGTCAGCTGTGTAAACGCACCCAGGTTTACCTACAGCTGTAGGGACTGTTTGAACAGAGAACAAAAGATCCAGGTAAGAAACCAAGTAGCGGTTTTACATCAGGTCTCAGATTTGAGTCCAGGCAAATCCAGAGAACAGTCCTGCCTTTATATTACTTGTCTCAAAACCACGCGAGTCACGCTAAGGCTCCAAAGCCAAAAGCCCAAAGTGGCAGCGTATTTTGGTGTGTGTTTCTGCCATTTAATAACCCAAGGAGCTCCAATGAAGTCCTTTCTGGGACAGATGGTATTTTAATGAAAAGTGGAATTCGCTGTCATCATCCAAGAAGTTTTAAGCGCGTCGTTGTTCACTTGAGTGTTTCTCTCATTAAATTGGGCTAAGCTGGAAAGCGAGGGGTTTTGGATCCTCCACAGCATCTGATGCAATTCAGCTACAGTCAGCATTTCACCGCTCGTCCCCAGGCCCTCTGCAACTGAGCTCAGCACTCAGCACGCACGCTTCCTCCTTCCCCACGCGATCTGACTCAGGAGTGTCACCCCAACATGTTCACATTGCTTTTATTTAGGTCTTCTGCCAACACTTACAGGGTAACAGACACTTGGGACTGCAAAGTCAAAGTTGCAAGCAAAAATCAGGATTAAGGCAAAAATAAAAAAAATAAAAAAAATTAAAAAAAAATCCACAAAAGCGATGAAATCAAATATAAATACAATGTTCTGGAGCTCTTTAATCATCCCATTTTCTTTAATAAAGAGGTGGTTACGATCTTACAGCGTTACCTTTTGGCCTAATCCAGGGGTTTTGTTACTCTTTACCAGTCTGAATTCCACGTGTACAAAAAAGAACAAAAAAACCAAAGTTGATACCCAACCTTTAAAATATACGCCATATTTTCTTAATAAAATAAGTTTCGTGCTGCTGCTTGTTTAGTAAGTACTGTACATCAACTGTTCACATCTATTCAACAAATGGACCATACAGAGTTCAAGCTAAAGCAAAAAAAATAACCGCAAGAAAAATCACAACCCAAGGAGTGTTTGCAAACACCCCGTGTGCAGTTCAACACTTGTTGTATAAAGGAGGTACGAAAGGGGCTAGAACTGAACACAAAAGCACTGGAGTCCCCATCAATTTTCTTTCACAACTATTGAAGTGCAAATCACTCAGGCAAGATATGAATTTCATGTGTTTATTGCTGTCCTGCTGTCTGGCTTCCCTTCCTAAAAGAACGACCTTCTTTTCTTTATTCACGCTCATTTTCCAAGAAGAAAACCTTCCACGAGGCAACGCTGAATGCTTTGTGACACCAGGCATCAGGTCAGAGGCTCGGGACGCCCCGACTGCCCCCGTCACGTCCAGGTATGAGACAAGGGAATCAAACAGCATCCAACAACCCACAGGTAAATGGAAGTTATTCCTCTTCCCACAAGGCTTGCATGCACTGGGCGATGTTTCCAGTTGCAGAAGGAACGCGGGCGCACTGAGAAGGCAGAGAGACTCGGAGCCATTCGGGATGTCCGCGTGGGGTTTGTGGCTAACTACAAATCCTGATACGCCTCTGGCTTAACAGCTATCTGCTACAGGTAGCAAAATGCACAGCACCTCGACATGCACTTATTTGGGTGCATCTTGGGCGAGAAAACGGTCGAAATACTGAATGCTGGAGCGGCGCAGGAGGTACAGTGCATAGTCTGTTATAGAAAACATGCGGGTAATCACACCCCTCCTAAACATCTTCAAAGTGGAAATGCGGCTTAAAGGGCACAGCAGCTATTGAGTTTGGCTTCTTTATTGAATCAAGACCATGAAAACCTAATGCAGAGGGTGAAATAAGGGCAGAACACGATCTGCAAGTCACCAGCTGAGCATTTCAGAAGCTGTGAAGCTTTTGTGTAGTTAAAATTGCTGTTAAAAGTAGGTGCTACATCAGCAAGTCTTCATTCATAGTTCTCTATGAACAGCCACCTTACAAATGAGTGCAAATCTTAAAGGTCCATTTTACATTTCAAGTCTCAAGGTTAAAAAAAAAAACGTTACAGAGCAACAAGCTGTTTTGTAAATGCCCACACTATCTCTTTTCAAAGGGTTAAAAATGGCACGCGCTATGCCACAGCTCCTAAAAGACGGTTCAGGATTCTAGACCCAACTAAAACACTAAAAGAAGAACTAGGAACCAAAAGACCTTCGGCCCTCGCTGCCGCCAGCAGCTGGGTGCGTTCCGTTGTAATGCTGGTGAACAAACCCACTGACAGAGAGAACCTTGACCTCAACCCCGGTGTGGTTCTTAACGAGGGGCTTTCTCATCCGAGGTGAGCAGGCACAGCCCCTCTGAGAGCGTTTGGCTTTCGAGGAACACAAGCCAGAGGTGTGAGGATGAAATGGGGAGGTGCTGGATTTGTGTCACTATGCAGGCACTTGTGTATAGGAATGTAGGCTTCTCGCGTTGACACTTTGAGTTGAGGCATTCCCTGCTCTCTAAAAGCTTTCCTAAGACTTCACACCCTACTGACCACGAAGAGCTCCTGGTCTCCTCCCCACCACCCTGCAGACAGACAGCAGTGGCGTTTGACACAAGGTGCAAAGGAAAACGTGAACCAAATATCTTGAGGAAAAAGACAACTGTGCTAAATGTAGGATCTTCACCAAGGGTGACATCAGTGGGCTCAGCACTTAGTTTGCATAGCATATTGATGTCTTCGTTGTTCACAAACACGTTGCCCAGAAAGAAAACAGGCAGAGTGAATTCCCAGTATTAGGACAGATCAATGGGCCAGCATGACTAGAGTGGATGTCATGAAGGCAAGGCGAGTTTAAACATCAGAAAGCAGAAAACAAAAGGTGTGCTTCCATCCGTGCACTGACAAGGGGCAGCGCTGGTGACAGATCTGCTCTAGAAACACTTTTGGCAGTAAAATGGTGACAGAGCTCTGCTGAGAGCTCGGTAGGAGTGCACACAGTTTCCCTCTTCAAGGAAGTGCTGTGCAAAGCTTTCATATAGAAAAAAAACCCACCCATCTGCCCACATGCCATTGGTAATGAGTTGTTACTGCTGCCCTGCTGTGCGTGATGGTCATTCTGTGCAGCAAAACGAGTCTGAAAAGCAGCCACCACGTTACTGCTGGAAACAAACAAACAAACAAGGCCTTTTTTCTCCCTGTCCAAAAGAGATCAGGAGGAGCTTCCCCACGACGAGAACAAGGATGTGATCATCCTGCCTAAGGAACGCCTCTGGTGTGCTTTCAGAATAAAAACCCCGCACACAAATCGGCGATAGGGCGACACAAAGAGCAGCACAAGATAGCAGCACAACGGTGGAGAGGCCCCGAGCTGCACGGCCACACTGTGCAACACACAGGAAACGTTGGGAACCTCTGGTGCGAGCGCGGCGATGTAAACTGTGAGGATGTGAATGACTGTGATTTGGCAACAGACTCGGTATCGTATAAAAATAATGCTCAGTAAAAAAATCCCGGTGTCCATCATAGAAATTGAGGAGAAAAAAAAAAAGACAGAAGAAAAAAAGAAACTGATAGTGATTTCTGTCCTCATGGGATGACAGGGCCCCCATTTGTCAGACACGGGTTTAAATAACAAGTAGTACATTGGAAACAAAAATGGGTCAGCAGCCATCAAACGTGTCCTATATGAAAGTGCACATCTTTCAACGGAGTTCAACCACCACGAGGTTGTGATCTAACACAAACTGCAACTCAGGACCATAGAAATTAACTCCTTCCGATGGAAATATGGACCACCATCAAGACAAGATTACTATTTTCCTTACAAGATTAAAAACATTGAAATTTTGCAGCATCGTAGTAAGGCACTCACCCACGGAAAAGTCTGTGACTGTTGCTTCAAATGGCAGCAGCTAACTAGCTTTTAACACAAGGAAGACAGTTTTCAGTTCTAAGTGCTAGGGTGCCTTACGTCATATGGGGGGAACTCGGGGGCGGGGAGCTGTTAGTGTTAGAGTTATCTATAAACTAGCTGTTTTTTTTTCCCCTTAACCCATTAAAGCATCTCGTATTCTAAAATATTAGTTTTATAAATCTAGTCTTCTGTTTTAAGGCTCTAAAAATCCCCTCCCCCCAACCCCCACAAAAAATACCTACCAGCGCCTGATGGGCAACGGAGGACCAAAATCCGCCTTTCACAGTCAGGAGTCTCTAGTATTGCATCTTAAACATGAAAACCTGCTTCCGCCTCCTGGGACTTTTATCCCTTCCTCCAATGCCTTCAGGTGTTTGGTCAGGTCAAAATTTTGCAAAGCCAGAAAAAAATTAAAAAAATAATCAGTCTCTTCCAATCCTACCGAGGTGTTGGATCTTCCCGTCCGGTGGTGCTGGTCTCCTGCCTCGAACCGACGCTGCCTGCCCTGCAGTGATTTCTCATTGGAAAAAAAAAAAACAAGGTGTCCCAATGCTTCCTTTTTTGTATGGCTCCTACAAATCTGAAAGCTTTCTTGAGTGAGGTAACAAAAGTTAGGCTTTCAAGCAAAGTACATGGTACGTAAAGTGTCCTGATGAACCTGCACAGCCTTCGCCAAGGCCTGGGGGTCTCTGCCGTTGCTCTGTCCAGATATATGGCTGCCCTCGCCACTGAAAGTGCAAGAAAATAGTTGTGTAATTAACTGAAATTCCCCCCACCCAGGAACACTGAGAACTCCCTCTGATATCAGTCTGCTGCGCTGGAAATCACCTGCATTTCTGCCTTGTGCTACACGTGAGCCAAGCCCAGCACTGCAGGGATTCTGGCACCCTGAGGAGTGCAGCAATGCTCAGACACTCCAGGGATGCCCAGGATGGGATTTCACACTCCTTAATCCCCCTTCCCTCCTACACTGAGACCTAAGAGGACGCAGCCATGGGCGAACCACTCTCAACCAAAGGTCTTTTGCCGAGCAGCTCAGCAGCAGGCCCTGCTGCACACAAAAGCAAGGTGCTCGGGCCCCACTGCCCTCCCGCAGGGTTTCTCCTCCCTGGGACCACAGGCACAGCCCCCTCACCTGTCGTGCTCCTTGTCCACGAGGTGGTACCTGGCTCTGAATGCCACCAGCCGGGCGTAGTAAGCCGGGGCTGGGATGGAGACCGAGCGAGTGCAGCGCACGTAGGTATGGCACAGCTGGTACGTGAGGATCTGCAGCTCATCTGCCGTGAACCGGTTGTCATCCCAGAGCACGTAGTAATGGGAGGGCCGGCTCGTACCCTGCAAGGAGACACAGTGCTGGCAGAGGTGCTGCTGGTGCCCGCAGACCGGGTATCTGCAGGCAGCTGCCCTGCATCCTGGTCACTCTCCTCCTCAATCTAAACAAGCTGTCAAAACAATCTCAGTAGGTGAGGGGCCCATGGTCCTTTACTTCGGGAGCCCTAAAAGTGAACAGGCAGGAAAGCACTTTGCACTGAAGCATAAACTACAGCCAGGCACTGCTGGTGCTTCTGTGCTGCTTGCCCAGGCTCCCAACACCGCACAGCCCCACTGCATCACACTGCACCAGCACACAGCTCCCCCAGTGCTCCCACCGAAGCCAGCTCCTTGCAGGAGGAGTGGATGCCAAAAAGCCTCCCTTGTGGAAGCAGCTGTAGATGGAGTGCAATTTCTTCTGTATGGTTTCTGATTAATCTTGGCTGCCTGATGAAAGGCAGCTGCAAAGCAAGCCAGCTCCTCCAGGGACGGCTGGCCGCAGCTCTCCCGCCCACACCAGACAGCAGGGCCCTGCTGATGACCAGGCGCACCAGCGAGCCCTGCGTGCTTGGGCACCATCTGACAAGCTGCTGAACTGGCTGCTCCAAAGAAGGAAATTCTCAGAGGAGATCTTTGGCTCCAGGAGAGAAGCCAAGCACATGCCACGTCATGCAGCGGCCGTCCCGGCACCTGCCAGCACAAACCATCATGATGGCAGCTTGGATCAAACTACCCACGTCTCCATGTCTCCTTCAGATGCACAAGAGTGAAATTTGCAACAAGAACCAAAGGAAAACAATGCATCACAACAGCCAGCCCTGCAGCACAGTACCTGAATGCCTGCATGACTGCACAAGTAAAAGTCAAACTCGAAAGGGTGGGTGATGTTTGTGTCCACTGTTGTTCCTGCTGGGATGTTTCCGCTCTTCCCAATCTACAGAGAAAAGAAAGAGATCCAAGCATTGCAGAGTTTGGCTACTTCCTGCTATCCAGAGCGCTGTCTGTAACAGCTGCCCTGCACCAGGGCCACAGCACGGGGTCACCATCTCCATGTCTCAGTTGGAAAGCACTGTGCAGAGCCACTTTATTACAGGGGAACAGAATCAGGTCATCCTACTCTGCTCCCTGTCCCGACAAGCTCGCCAGCATTTTCTGCCAGCATCAACACCAGGCATGACGTACACACAGAGCAAACGACATCAAAGGAGCAGGCAGGGTGAGGTCTGGGCACGGCCCATCCCACTGCTCAGATGAAAATTCAGTGAGCAGAACACCAGGGATCTCTGCAGACAGGTGCACTGGGGCCTCTGCCACAAGATATGAGGGCTTTAGGCCATGATCAAACGCAGCCCTCAGGTCCCAACATTAAGCCTTTACGCCCAGGTAGAGACTGAGTCTGGCTACATGACAGTTTAACCCTAAATTTGGACCAAATCTAGGAAAAGCTACAACGATCAGTGCCTTAGTGCACAGCACAGAGCACACAAACTTTGTGTGAGCTGTGGGCAAGCAAGGGGTTATTCATCCCACCACAACGTCAGCAACTGCAGCTATCACCAAAACAACAGATGTTTTCAGGCTGACAGAGGCTATTTCAAGGAGTCACCAGGATCGTCAGCACCCAGTAACTCATCATAACAGCAAACAGCTGTCTGAGTTTCTAGAAGCCTAATCCTCACAGATACAGGAGTCAGCTGAGCAGCACATTTCATTCAAGAAAGTGCTCTGCCTGCCAGTGGTGAGCTTTGCACTCAGTCCAGGGCTGGCTGCTCCTAAAAGCTGGCAATGAAGCAGCCCCCCCCAGGCCCAGCACTCACCCTCTCATTCTTGTCTGCGCAGAAGAGGCGGGTGTGATGCCTTTTCTGGACAACGATGTAAGTGATGCCAGGCTGGTAATCCTTTTCCAGTTTGATGCAGGCATCTCGGATTGCTAGCAGCTCATAGTGAAGGATCTAGAGGGACAGGCAGTGTAAAGTGAGTGGACCAATGGCCTGTGTCTGCACCCAGCCTTCTCCATGCAGCAGCTAGTGCAGCTTTAGGCTAACCAGCAGGCAGAACCAAGAGATCTTACACTGCCAGCCATGAGCACCCCTCAGCACAATGCATCCCCAACACAAGTGGGAAAAGAGGACAGTGCTCAAACGCAGCCTCATGGGGAGCTTCCAAGCACCAGCCGTCTGGTGTCCTCACACTGCTAAGCTGTCCTGAGTGACTGCCAGGTGCCCAGCACCAGCTTTGCAAGGCTCTGGCTCAGTTCCACACTGTTGAATCAGCCCTACACCACCAGTACACCCACAGCATTTCAGCAAAACCCCAAAATTCCAGGCAACACAAGTGTGAGCAAGGCAAACTCGGGGCACTGAAGCTCTTTGCTGGCCTTCTTCATCGAGTAAAAGCACGTGAGGCTGAGGGAGAAGCAAAGGCTGCTCACCTGTGGGAGCTGCCCCTCGGGAACACCGTCACGGTAGAAGATGATCCTGGTGGGTTTGAAGCGCGTGGATTTGTAGAACTGGATGAGGAGCTCCCTCACCATGTAGGACAGATCCTCAATGATTTCCTGGCGAGGACGCTGCACGCGCACCGTGGCACAGTACCGGCTGGGGTGGGCGTCCATGCTGCCCACAACCTGCAGGGACAGCGGTGGGACAGGCCCACGTGTTACCACAGCATGGACGAAGGGGACGTGGGACTTTCCCATCCTCTGACTGTCTCAAACACCCACGGCTGACTGCAGGCAGAGCACCTCGAGCTCACAGCTCAGGAGATGGGGCAGCAAATACCACGCAGGCAAGTGCAACCCAGAAAGGACAACCCTGGTGGCAGCCACATCCCAGTTTCATGCTCTCTAGAGCCCTGTGTGGCACTTTGGGGAAATTCTGGTGACTTGGTGGGCACTGCTGAGCCACGTGGCTGTGTGGGCTGAGACGGGGCTGTTTCTGCTCTGTTTCCACACTCCTGCACAAATGCAGATGATTGAAAGGGGAATGCCCTTTCTGCCTATGGGCACACTTCTCTCTCCATCCCTCACTTGAAGTTTTTGGCTTCCACGAATGACAGCATCATGCTGAACCTGCTTTGCTGCACCGGTGACATCTCCAGGTACAAAACTTCCCCTACCACCACCACGCCACTGCTGTAAATGCTGCTTAAGTCTTTATTACGCTTACAACAAGAAGCTCTGATACCAGCTCTTAGCTCTCCAACCACAGCAAAAGCACCAGCGCCCTGCCCACGCAGGACAGCCAGGAGGCTCTCTGCTCAAATGTCTGCAAGGAGCAGCTGGCAGCATCACATCCCCACGTCCCCACGCTCTGCTCAGTCGCAGGCAGCGGCGCTGCCCCAGACGGCGGCAGTCTGCCCTCCCCAAGGACGCAGTGGGATGAGTCACCTCGTGGCAGCTGCTGAGCAGGGAGTCACCCATAGCAGCTGGGCACTGCGGAGGGCAGACCTCAAAGATGTCAGGCAACGTCCTGAGAGCAGCCAGGCTTGGCCGTGATGCAGGGGCGGAGGCACGGCGTGAGTCACGGGTACCGGGGTGGCTCTGGCCCCCACTGTGACACACAGCCAGAGTGCTGGTGGGGATGCTGCTGTGTCATCTGTGTCCCACCACGCAGGGCAGGGAAAGCACCGCAGGCACACATCCTGCACAGCAATGCTCCTGCCCCGTGGCCCTCACACTCAGTTTCACTGCTGCTTAGCAAAAGGAGCTCTAGGCTTCGGCCTGCTGAGACACTCAGTAGGAATGTTTCCTCTGGCCCCTGTGATGGGCCCTTTTCTGTGGTCTTATTAACAACTAACCAAGGAGAAGAACAAGGCCATCTGAAGGCTCCACCCCTTTGCCCTTGCAGATCAGAAAAAGCTTTTATAGAAATTAAAACTAAAACTCCACAGTGGTTCTGTGCAGAAAGACACAGAGGATGTTTTCAGAGTGGAAGCGCCGCCGCCAGGAAACAGACTGTTCTGTCCCACCCACACCTATGAACAAACAGCCAAAAGCATTTCCCAACCCCTTTTAATTAAGAAGAAAAAACAATCCTCCAAAGACATTTGCATGCCAAGGAAAACCTGAGCTACGAGTCCTGGAAAGCTAAGAACTTAATAGGAAAATGCTGAAGTGCTTAATTAAAACAGACGCTGCGAGAACCTGACACTCTCCTTGTCTGCACCAAGCACAAGGCAAGCTGTCAGAGCCTCACCAAAAACACGAGCAGCCATCCCTCACTCCATGGATGCTCATCACGGGCTTGGAGTGAATAAGCAAAGCCACTCCATTTCTCCCGTTCCCAAATCCCCACTCTCCCATCTGGAGAAGGTTCCTCCAGGGCTGCCGTGGAAGAACTGCGATGCCTCCAGCGATGGCAGCACGCAGCTCCCCGCGCGGCCGTCCGACAGCGCTGCAGGGCTCGGCACATCGCGAGCCCCATCTGCTGGCTGCTGCCAGCTCTCCCTGCAGCTCAGAAGGAACCCAACAACTCTGCAGCGCAGCACCTTCAGGTGTTCCCCAGCTCCCCAGGAGGCGCCCACAGGGCATGGGGCCACCCTGAGAAGCGTCACCACGGTGATGAAGTAGCACACAAGTCTCGCTCCAGTTCCTGCCTCTCAGCAAGCCTACCAAGCACGACTGAGCCCAGCCCCAGAACTGGAACTTACAGCTGTTATTGAGGGTTTCTTCCCATCTCCAGCAGGTGGGTGAGTGACATCAGCCCCGAGGAATATCACTGGTTGCTGAAAGACAGCAGAGCTGGTGGGAAAGAAGAGAAAGCAGCAGTCAGCCTCCTGGGGGCATCTCAGGACAGTGCACAGCCCAACAGAGAAGAGCAGATGGCCAGAGGACATCTCCCAACCTCCAGGCTCTGGGGTGGACACAGGCATACGAACAGCTTGTCACAAGGCAGGATGGGCTACAAGCCTTCATTTCAGGGAGCTGCTTTACACAGCTGCAAGTACTGCACAGTCTGAGGGAAGGGATGACATGGAACACAGCACACAAGCCCTAAAGCCACGACAGGCAGCAGCCATACGAACCGCTGGTGAGGCACTAGGATGTTGTTGATCCCGCCAAGCTTGACGTTGATCTTGAGGCAGAGGTTGGAAAGGGTCTGTGGGGAGGTTTTCACCACATTCTTGACCTGGACGCACTGCGTGGCCATTCCCAGGAGAGTGTCCCCAACACGCTTCACCTCGGCTGTGGGCAGAGGAAGCATAGGAACGGGCAGGCAATCAGCACAGCACAGCTTTCAGCATCGCCCTCAAAAATGGAGGGAGAAAGTGGAAGGGACACAGCCAGCCCTCCTGAACCAGAGCAAAACCCTTCACTTCTCCCCGCCCGCCCCGGCCCAAGACGCACCGTACACTGGTGTTTTTCCTGGCAGGATGACAATGATGAGCTGAAGCCCTGAATAGGTGTTCTTGAGGTGCCGAAACATGGGCTCCACACTGTCTGCACCCTGGGCATATTTACAGAAACAGGGCTGGCCCTGGATCGGCATCCCTGCGTCCTTGGAGATCTTACGCAGCTGGTCTGTAAAGTTCCTGTGCCCGAGAGGAAAGAAAAAGCAGCCCAAAATCAGCCCACATGGTGAATGCCAGCAGAAGTCCAACACGTGTTGCAGCTGAGCGGCCCCGGCCTGGCCATCCTCTCTTAGTGCTCTCTTACCCACAGTAAAGACTTTTCCTGAGGACCCAAGGAGCTGTGAGCTATTCCTATTTAGAAATGAGAAGGGGAACAGACCTGTTCTCTGGGGAAGGTTGATTTCCAGGTGATTTGCAAAGCCAAGAGCAGCCTTCACTTATCAAACCAAAGCGCTCTGCTGCACGCAAGGTCAGCTACACTACTAAGATAGATTTCCAAGGATTGCCAAGGATAAATGTGATGCAGGGAGCTCCCAGCTCTGCCAGTGGAAGAGCCTACCCTGAAGGGGTGATAAGGGGAGTGCAGTGCTACTCCCACCTGCACACAGTTACCGCAGACAGAGAGGCTTTGAGCTGCTCCAACCCATCCCAAATGACGCTGTTAAACACAGCCAGAGAGCCACGCAGAACGCTCACCTCACTGCTTCCACTCTTGGTCAGGAGAAACTTGGGATCCCACCAGAATTCAAAACTAAGGTGACAGCTCTCTAAATCACATGAACTCTCTCTGCTCAGCGTCACTTTGCTATCAAATCAGACAGCTACCCTAAGACTCCTATATCATAAAAACCCATGGCATGTTAGTGTAATCCATGCAGGAAGCATTCTGTTCCAGAAGGCACTGTGTGTCCTTGAAAGCAGCAGGAACAATGCTGCTTTGGCCACTGAAGACAAGAGGAGAGGCATCTTATTCCAGGGGGAAACATTGGTTAATCCAGTGGACAGGGGGATAACAAAGGGTAATGTGAGGATGTAGAGACCCAGTGATGTCACAGCACAAAGGAAAACCTCTCCAAGGTAAATCACGGAGTAAAGTGGGACAGAAAGTTCATTAGCCAAATTAAATTCAATCCTGAGCTCCTGGGTTATTGCAGAAACTTTTAACTAAATATTTCTGACAACCTCATCCACCTTCTCCTTGAGGAAATACAGGTCAGAAGAGCTCAGTGCAGCACCACCGGCCTCAGGGCTGGCAGCATCAGAACGAGACACCTGATGCAAAGGACAGAGCGAGGAAAGAGAGACTGGCAGCCCACAGGTGTTACAGCGATGATGTGCTGGCTTCAACCTCGCCAGGATAAACAGCCGTGCACTCCGGATAAACTAACAAGAATCAGCACCCAACACCCAGCCTGAACCTGGATCAAATTTGTACCAGCAAGCCGTTCAGCCACACACAGATCCAATGTCAGCAGGAAGGGAAGCGCAGCCCCGGGCTGCAGACAGCAGCGCTGCACTGCACGCCAGCACAGCTCCTCCTGCCTCCTCCCACCCTCACGGGCTGCCCGTTTCCTTACTTCAGCACCTCTTCTCGACACTGCTTCTGCGGGGCAAAGCAAGCAATCGCCCAGACTTTGATCTCAATGCCGTTGTAGAACTGCTTCCCTCGCATGTCCCACACGCCCTGGTTGGGAGTTGCAATGGCTCGGTTCTGCAAGGCAAACAGACGGTCAGAGCGCTGCCGCCGAGGGGCCACGAGGCACAGCAGGACCGGCCCCACGCCGGCAGTCCCTGGGATGCACGTGCTGTGTCTGCACTCATCAAGCTGCACGCCCTGAAGAGCTGTGCTTGCTGAAAGCTGCTCCCTGCTCTTCCAAGGACGACTGTGGCTCTCAGCCATGGGTAGTTAAGAATTTCAGCTCCTCCAAGGTGATGGAAAACTCACCTGAGCTGCTCTCGCAGGGCATCACAAAGCAGAGAGTCCTGAGAACCAGGCATCTCTCTGGGTGTGGACACAGAGCCCATCCACGTGTCAACCACACAGACTGTGGGAGAACCACAGCCTGACCCCAAATATCCCTCTCCCTTTCAGCCCACTTCCCTGTCACTGCATGACTCCCGCTTACAACTTTCAGCACAGTCATATTGCAAAAAACACGGAGGTGCTCCAATAAAAAAATCCCACCTCTGATCTATAAATCTGAAGGTAGCACAGATTTCAGTCAAAAACAGTGTTTCCCACGGTGAGAGCATCCATCCCTGTGCACTGCAGCCAACCAGCACAGCCCTGCTTACCCTGCCTCCATACTGCAGGATAGGCGCCGGCAGGACCCTCCCCGTCACCTCCGTCATGTCATCCTTCACCTTGATCCCAAACTCCTGGATGTATGGATCCAGGTTGTAGCTGGCATTCTTCATCTGCAGAGGGAAGGAAGGGCCAATGGAAAAAGGAAAAAGGAATGAGACCGACTGCTTCGTGCCATGCAGCATTCAGCTGACCAGGAAACAAGGGCACCTCAAGTTCTGCTCTCTACAAAGCTGAATTCCTCCTGGTAGGGAAGGGGAAGCGATTGAACACAAAAGGCCAAACTCTGCCATCCAAACTGACCTGTGGAGGACCTGAGCTCTGAATGAACTGACTGATGTAACTGAGATCAGAGCAGGCTCCTGAGATGTAAGGCATCAATGGGAAAGTTTGGAGAGCAAGATTCTGTTATCAAAAGCCCCAAAGGGAATTAAAAGCATCCCCAGCTTCCAAAGCCCAGAGACATTCGTTTGGTTACAACAGCACTGCTACACAGCTCCTGTCCAGCTGCTGCCAGAGCCAGGTTTCTCATTCCCCTGCTTGTCCCAAGGAGACCTGCAGACACAGTTTCCATACCACAGGCTGATAACGCACATCTCCACACACATCTGGGGCTACCTCTCTCATTTGCTTTTCTATTTTAAGTTCACCTCCCTTTGTGTCACTTTGCTTGAACCTGAGGACCTGAATTCGCTGCATTTGAGTTTTCCCTGTCACTCCAAGCTGCATTCTCCTGTGCAAGCATCCCTCACATGCAGATGCCAAGGATGGGGGATTCAGTCAGAGAAGAATAACCAAGCCATTAACCAGCATCTTCTAGGCAGGCCACAGCTGCTTCCTGCTGTGCAGCTCAGCAGCAGGACCAGAGTGAGGCACACTGCTGACACAGCACAGCCTGCCACCAGAGCCCCGGTCCAACACCAACCCCTGCCATGGTGGCACTTACCAGGCGGCTGATCTCCTCCTGCCTGTCTGGGGCAGACCTGGCCGTTGCTTTTATCATGGTTGATGTTTGATTGTCTGTGAGCTTCTTGATGCACCGCTGGCCTGCCACGATGTTACACACCTGTGTGCAGAGGAAAGCAAGCAGCCACGTGTTAAAAAGTGAGGACCACGGCTAACCTGCCCTGTGTCACCACTGGTGACAAACCTACAGGAGAGCAGCATCTTTACAGCATGAGCACAGTCTCATCCCTCACTTCTTAGCAGCAGCTCTCACCAGGTCAGTACTGCAGTATTTAGCACCCATTACCCATTAGCTGCAGAACATTGTCAGGCATTTGCCAGCAAAGACCAGAGGCCACACTGCTTTTGCTTCTGACCGTGCCCAAAAGCTGGAACACTCAACAGTGCAGAAGCCAGCACTCACCTCCAAGGGCAGGTATGTGTGCTTCTGCTCTTGGCCAACCTGGAGACACGGGAGGTGAGGGTATTTCAGCTGCAGGTTGTATTTCTGCTTGAAGTACTGAGCCACTGTGCACTCCACTGTCTGACCGCTCTCCAGCTGCAGGGGAAACCTGGCAGAAGCAGGACACGAAGGATGCACCTACTCAAAACAGACACTTCCAAAACTCAAGCACTCCTTACTCTGGCTGAGAAGAGAGGGAACTGGCAGGCTCTCACTCAAGAAAATAAAAAGCAGAACAGAAGTATCTTCAGAAATCAAGACAGGAATACTCTGATCCCAGCCTAACACTGTGATCTCTAAATAAAGCTCTTCCTCGCTAATCCAGCTAATCAGGGCAAATGTTTATTACAGGACATGCCATGCATGCTGCTGTCAGGTACATAAATACAGCCACATGGCACTCCGAAGGACTTCCGTGCTTGGTGCCTTCTTTGGGAGTTGAGCTGGGATTCAGGCAAAGGTTAACCAGATCCTGAACGTTTATAGGGGCAGGGAAAGCACAAGGAGCAGACGTGCAGACAGCTCAGCACTGAGGGCTCCTCTGCCAGCTCTGTGGGAGCCACCCAGCCCCACGGGGGTCCATGGGGAGCAGGACAGTCCCAGAGCAGGATGGGCTGCTCTTGGCCCACAGCCCCCGGCACAGAAGGACTCCTTGGCCAACTCCCCTCCCAGGCACATGCAAATAATTTTAAGGCAGGGGATCGCTTTATCCCCCGCCAAAGCTTCTGCTTCAGCAGCGTCTATTTTAAGCAAGAAGAAAACCAAACTCAGAGGTAAAAACTAGGACAACTCCTGGCACGTCAGCTCCCGCCCTCCGCTGCGTGCCTCTGCCAGACAAAGCATCCTCTCCACTCCCACCCTCCTCCCCTCGCCACCCACTCTCACAGCACATGACACAGAGCAGTGCAAGCTCCTGTGCCCAAGACTGCTGCACAGTGCAAAGCGCATCTCCTTTTGCTATCACAGGCTGGAGTTTTCCCTCCAGCTCTCCCTAACACGAATGGCAGCTGCTAAAAAGGAGAACAGTTCAGATTTTTCCGAGGGCATCTTCCCATCCTCCTTACGTCTGGTGGCTGGCCGGCCGCCGGGTCACGTTACACACACGGTATTTCCTCTTCATCTGCCCACAGTGGGTAACCTCTACCTTCAAACCTGATGCAGACAGAAAGACACAGCAGAACCACTTGTAAATATGGGAATGATTCCCTTTGGCCCGATCTCCCCGTGACACTACGAACACCTTCCTTAAATAATTAGCTGTTTGCAGAGCAGGTATGCTTGTGGATGCCTGAGAAGTGCAGCAAGGGAGGCAACAGTGCCCCAGGCAGCGTTTTAAAGGCGCAAACCCTGCATTCCCTGCTGCTGCCGGGGTGGGAGATAAGCTGATTTGACAAAGCCAGTCTGCAGCAGCGCCAGGCTGAGGTCAACACTGCAGCAGGGCCCCTCAGCTCTGCCCAGAGGCTCTACCTTTGATCTCCTTGGTGAAACGCACTCTCTGTGAGTCTGTCAGTGGCTTCGGTTGTTCATCGATGTTCCGGATATCCAGCACCTCACACATGAACTCAATTACAGGCTGGGCTTTGTAGAAGGCCGTTGCAGAAACTGAGGAACAGACACCATGATGTTTCTCTGCTCTCCTTCAACAGTCAGACCTGACCCAAGAGCAGGCAAGGTCCAGTTTCCCCAAACACACCCAGCCCCAGTGCTGCAGTTCCCTCCTGCTGACCCCTCACCCCACCACATTCAACACTGGACAATGGATTCCCATCAGCCAGACTTAAACAAAAAGCCCCCAACCTACAGTGCTAAGTTCTAGCCTGTGCTCCCTTCTGTGGGCAAATGTGACTGTGCTGGGCATGCTTGAGAGCAAAGCGTTTTGGCATGAAAAATACATCACCATCAATGTTGAGCATCATCTTCCACATGGCAGGCCTGACGGACTGGTGGAAACCGAACCAGACCTCCCTGCCACCTCCCAGGGGGTGGTAATAGCCTTCAGGGGGGGAGAAGAAGGAGCGGCCAACCGGGGTGTACCTGCACAGCAGAGGAAACAGCACATGGAGCAACAGGCACTGACCACATCAGGGCAAGGCAGCGACTGCGGGGCACCCCAGCCACGTGCACGTACCTCATGGAAGCCAGGTGCCTCATGGCCACATCCAGTGCCTGGACAGACTCCAAAGGCACAGGGATCTGCCCGCTCACCAGGGCTTCGTGGAGCATGCGCCAGCTCACGATGGCCATCCATTTGATAGAGACCTTAAATATCCTGTCCTTGCCTTCTCCTGGGATTGTCACCTCAAAGTCAACCTGAGTGCAGAAGGGAAGCAATCACGTCACTGGCACAGGACTTCACGGTCACAGCACAAAGAGAGGTGGTTCATTTTTCAGTTGGCTCTTCCCATGCTCGGGGATCCCCCATCCCACTCTTACCCTCTCATTTCCAATGGGTAAGGCCGTAACAGTGTAAATGTTTTTCTTCCCATCGTAGACTGGCTTCCGGTCGCCAAAGATCTGAGGTTTGAAGTGCTGTACCATGTACTCCACGACTTCCCTACACGGACAAGCAGAGGCAAGAAAGAAAGGCACAGGGGAGAGAGGAGCGAGGTTTGGTTTGCCAGTTTCTTCACAGCCTGATGTGTGACTGCCAGGTGCTGAGCTTCTCCACCTGAGGCACCTCTGGGCTCTCACTGCAGTGCTGCAGGCCAAGGAATGGCAGAGCCAGGTCCTTCCCAAGGCAAGAGAGCACCCACACAACACCTACATGCCTTGCCCCACAGCTTGTTAAATCAGTTTCAGCAGAACAAGTTTACACAGCATGCAGTAGCTGGCTGCCAACCTGCAGCGCACTCCATGGACACAAGCAGCCAAGAGTATAGGAAATAGCAGCTACAGCATCTGCTCACTGGCCTCTGGACACAGAGCCACCCAGGCTGCTTTGGGCAGGAAGGGAAGGAGAGTGAAAAGGGTGTCAAAAAAAAAAGGAAAAAAAAAAAGAAAAAAACCCATGCAATGGCCCAAGGTCTGGGGCTTCCTATTTTTAAATGATGCGATTGTTGCCAAAATTGCACAGCTGCTTTGAAGAAGCAGGAGCGTGTGCTAAGTTCAGGACCTTCTAAGCTATCAGGAACAAACCCTGCTGCACAAACACAGCTCGCAACATTCAGCCAGCTGCACACGTTGAGCAGCACTGAGACTTCAGCACACAGGAGCTCCAGGCACCAAAGCTGGCAGCGTCCAGGTGTTTGCTGGGCATGAGCACAGCTGGGCTGGAGGCCACGGGGCACCAAATCTGCTTCCAACACCACTGAACGCTGCTTTTCCACCTCAGCACGGAGGGGACAAAGCTAAGCACAGATAACGTCCCCCTGCTGGTTTCCACTGGTGAAGAGGAAGGAAGGCACTTCCTGCAAGGAAACTGGAAGCAAGGAACGAACTCCAAAACCTCTAATACTTGCCTTACCTGTTGACTCTGCGGGGGCATTTGTCAGGCTTGATATCCACTTCATAATGATACACGTCGATCTTGGGAATGTCCACTTCAAAGTAGTTGGCCAAGAGCTTGATGGGCTTCCCAACAGTTCCTATCCCGGGCCGACGCGGCGCTTGAAATACCTGCTGCAAGGGTGGCAGGTAAGCGCCTGCAGCTGATGGAGAGAAAGCAAAGGGTCAGCAGGGCTGGAAATCCCAAAATCACACAGCTGGAGCCCACAGCCCTCGCATCGCCACGTCCCAAACCCACACCCCATACCCAAAGCTGCACGGCTCGCAGCAGCACAGCTGGAGGTGCAGGGAGCTTCCTGGGCACCTTCCCTCTGGATTATGGGAGGCAGCTGAAAATACCTCCAGCCCCCCTTCAGCGTGAGCTCTGTGAAGGGGATGCAGTGGCTCTTCTCACATTATTACATGTTACAAATTATTATGCAGATTTACTGGTGGAGATCTGGAGCTGGAGATGTGATGAACGGCGCTGCTCTCTGAAGCAAGATCTGCCCTTCCTGCTCCCTTCCCACTTTCCCAATCTCCATCCATCCCAGTCTGCATCTTATTTGCTTCTCAAAACCCAGTGAGGTCTTCAGCCAGCTGGGCAGGGATGCAGCAGATCAGATATTCAGAGCACTCCATCTGCAGGGCCAACTGTCGAAGCCAACCCCCAGACAGCATCCCGGCTCCGATTTAGGATCCATAACACACAGAGTTACACACTCTCACCACCCCTCACTCTCACCCAGTTTCCACTTAAACCCAAATTACGATCCCAGGCTCAAAATACTGGAAGGAGAAGAACGTGAGATCAGCAACTTAAACTCCAAATGTCCTTTTCAGTTTTGCACCTGATCTCTGCAAGATTTGCTGTGGATGAAATGCCACTGTGCCCCAGGACTCCATCAGGGCTGCCCTGAGATGCTCCCAGGGCCACAGGCAGAGGAGAGGAGTGGATGGGAACAACGCAGGAGGGAAGAGCTGTGCGGCACTGCAGAGGCAGCTCGTTTTAAGGAGCTGATTTGCTGATCAACTGCTCGCAGTACGATTCATGTCTCCGCATGATGAACATTTCTTGGCAATCTCCAGCACCCTGGCTACGAGATGAAATGTTTTTAAATCAGAGGCAGCAATCAACTGCAGGTATTTGCCAGCACTGATGGAGCCTCCACCTCCCTGCTCTGCCTCTCGAGCACAAACCATGCGGCCCCTCAGGAGGTGCATGGCTCTGCTCTGCCCTCCCTGCACCTGGAGATCTCCAGATGCTTTGTGAGCATGAACCCTCACAATTAAGATTGTGAATCACAGATTAAGGAACCAACTTCAAGCAACACAAGAGCTGGCTCTGGAGTTCAATGTAAGCCACGGAATGTTGTGAATGCAGTGGAACTTCTCTGGTCACCCCTGCTGGAGAGCACAGCTCCACCAAGCCGAGGGCAGCAGTGCCAAGGATGGGAAAGCTGCTGTCTGTGCTGCATCAGAGGGTTTCATTTTGGTGACTGCAGAGGTCCTGGATCACGGGGAGCTGAAGCAGTTGCCCACCACAGCGCAGCCCCAGGCTCACTACTGCTTCACCCCTCCAGCAAAAGAAGGATGCTGGTTACTTTTCCTTTCCGAATCACCTTGAGTTCCAAGGATTCTTAAAAAGCTGTTACCTCGTAGGCTTTGCAGCTGGCACAGCAGTGCCTACCTGGGACAGAACTGTATCTGAAAGCAGAGACTGAAGGCAACACACAGCACCTGCACGCAGCTCCACGGCCCCAGAACCGCCTTGTGGGACGGGCTCTGTGCATTTCAACAACGTGACAGAGACCCCGAAGGAAACCCGTGTGTTGGACCCATCCTTCCCTACGGCCCGGCCGTGCCACAGCGTGCTGGAGGCAGAGCGGCGCCTGACAGAGCCCCGCCAAACCCCCACACCGCAGACTTATCTGCAGAAAAAGGGCCAGCGGAGTCCCCGTTTGGTGGAAGGAGCCTCGTTAGAGCGACCCAACCACCTCCAGACACAGGGGCTTCTCCGCATACCTCGACTCTCCATGGCAAAGCCGCACAGACTCCCACTTTGTCATGTAAATGAGGGCGCCGAGGGCCAGGGGCTGCAGGGCGAGTGTTGTTCCTGCAGCACAATGCAGCCAGTGAGCGGTAGAAAATCCGCCTGCCATTATAAATTCAGCAGCCTGGGAGGAATCACAGACTTTGGCACACAAAGCCGTGCCCCGGGGACGCGGCGGGCAGCAGCGGCTGCCTCGGATGCTCGGAAGCAGCGCTGGGCAGGGATGGCAGCGAGCGCGGCGCTGCCAGGGTGAGTCGGGCTGGGGTGAGCAGCGCTGGGAGAGGCTTTGTTTCCGATACGGTAACAGCCGGTGAACACAACCCGCTGACCAACAGCTGCCTGGGCCAAAGCACCGGTGGGAAGGCGTGAAATTACCATGTCATTTAAATCCCCTCCGAGGCGGCATTCAGGAGAGGGGCCGCAATGGAGCCGAGACAAAAGGAAGTTTTATCACTTCTGCGACGGCCCCTCCTGCACAACCAGCACCGCGAAGATGAAGCTGGGAAGCGGAGGAGAGCAGCAGGGCTGCCGTGTGCACGCTGGGCCCCCACACATCACGCATCCCGGCCTCATCCTGAACCGTTTTCCACCCTAAACCAACCTCACAAACCACTGCAAGTGAAAACTCCCAGCAGGAGGCACAGCAAGCAACAGCACCAGCAGGAAAGTCCACTGCTCCAAGGCCACGGTGCATAGAGAGCCAGGCCTTCTGCCTTTTGAGGAGCTGAGCAAATACCACCAGCAGCCCCGTCTGCTGTGCTGCAGGGATGCCTGTCCCACGTCAGGACAGCCCTGTGCCCCCAGTGCATCCCACAGCCCCACCTGCACCCAGCAACACCAGCACCTGCCCTCCCCACGGCCAGCTCTCCCCTTGCGGTGGAATGGGTTCCAAATAATAACATCTGTCATCTGCTGCCCCTAAAGAGCCAGCCATAAATCAGCCTTTTTGTTTCTGAAAAGGCTGCACACAAAACAATGAGGTTTCTGGGTGCTTCAGGCTTTCCTTCCCTTCGTTTCTTTCCTCTCCTTTTTTTAAATGGAAGGAGTTTCCCTATTGCTCCCTATTACCCAGTGTTAAGCGCTCTCCCAAGAGCCTGGTTGCTCCATTTGACCTCCTTAGATGCACCCCACGCTTCCAAAGCAGCAGCCCTAAGGAAGCAGTGCCAGACACCATCCCATGAAGGCTTCTAGAAGCACTCTGGATTTAATCCCTGCACACCCAGATGCCCACAGCCCTGGCACCCCGAGCACCGCCAGGTTCAAGCGCAGTTTAACTCTTAGCACTGCCTGCACCGAGCATCTCATGTAGCAAAGTTACACCACATCAAACTCCAGCTTGGAAATCCCTGGCAACAAACCTGAAAGCATCAAGTGAGAAACTTCCCCCAGCACCGGGGCAGCTGCAGGCCTCCCTCGTGCCAGCCCTGCCTGCTCCACAGTGTGCAATTCTGCAGCATGGGAGCAAACAGCCAACTCTGCATGCTGCGCTTCCCTGTTCAACTAAAAGCTGCATTTCAGATTATAAACACTTCCCAAGGCCTTTTATGCTTTATTTTCTAGGAGTCGGTCATCTGAGACGCCCACATGCAGAAAGGGAACCTAGTGATGCTACAGAAGATCCTAACAGAACAGCAGCAATGTTTCCAACTCCATCACAGCTCTCATTAAGAGGTGAGGCTGTTTCTGTCTGCACAGCTGTTAATAAGGGCTGTGAACCAGCACAGGCACAGCTCAGTGCATGAAACCCACAAGGGCTGTCTGCTGAAGCAGCCCCACATCCACTCCTGGTCCCTCTGAAGGGGTCTGACAAACAATCTGACCCCACAACAGCCCAACTGCCTCCAAACACAGCAAGTCGGGGATCCAACCCACAGCAGAGGCTCAGCAGGGCCAACACTTCTGCATCCCAGATTGGGAAAAACCCAACTACAGCCTTGCAGGCTGCTAACCCGGCTGTCCGCCTGCCATGTGGAGGAGCACACAGCAACCGGCAGAGAACAGAGAGCTGGGAATGCACACATTTGTGTCCGCAGCAAAGGGCCGGGGCCTGGCAGCCAGCACTGCTCTCCAGGCTCTCCTCCACTCATCCACGACCACAGCCCCAGGGTCTCTGCTAACAGCGCCTAGAAAGGGCAGAAGATAACATCTCTCCCGTCTGTTCCAGGAGAGTTTCACAGACACTGGTGTAGCCTTTCAGGGAGAAGAAAGTGCAGCTGACAGACAAAGAAAGCCTCCAGCTCCTGGGGAAGAGGCAGGACAAAGGCGAGGACAGCTTCGCCCTCACGTGCCCACATGTGAGGGTATCTCCTGTCCGTGGGGCAGCCCCAGTGACCCCACAATCCGGACCCTCCCCCCAAAGAGAGGTTAAAATCCACACACAGCTGTTACCGACCCCGATGCCACCCTGCTGAAAAGCAGTGCCTTTCTGCCCATTTGTCCTCCTTCCAACATCGGCCATTTCGATCATTTGTCTCCGTTCTGTTCTTTGCTAGCTTTAGAGGCGGACTACAGAAAGCATTCAGGGAGAAACCACACGTGCTCAGTCTCCAGGCAAGGTGCTGCTCCCGGCTTTGTGTCTCGGTATAATCCTGTCCTAGAAGCACCCTCATGTGATTGCACGTTTCCTGAAGATAAAGAGATCCGACAGACGGAACAGCACCGGGTTTTCTGCAAGGCTTTGCACAGGAAGACAACGGTTAAGACTACGAGCGTTCAGGAAACTTGCGAAGGATAAAGAGCGCGGAAAGTTGGGGGGAAAACCAAGCTTGGCTTCAGAGCCGCCTTCCATGCACTCCTCTGCACACGCTCTCACGCTCCGCGTGCTCCACGATCCCGGTGCACACAGCTGGGCCGGCAGCGGGCTCACAGCACGCACACGGGATGCTGAGGCACGGCGCTGGGCTGGAGCTCCCTGCCTCACACCGACCCGCCGCTGCGGAGCCGTAATGGAGCTGAGCTCCCAGCGCCACATTGGGGCAGGAAAGGACAAATCCTTACGGCAAATCCTTACGGCAAACCGAGCCCGAAGCCCAAAGCGGCGCTCCCTGTCCGGGGGCTGTGCGGCCACGGCCCTTCCCAGCGGGTTTTAATGACAGCCCGAATCCCGCAGGCCTGGATTTGAGGCCGAGCGGCGCTCCGTGCCTCCCGCACACAGCGGGGTGCGGCGCTCCGACAAAAAAACCGGCCCCAAAGCTCCGGCAACGAGGATATCGGCATCTGCACGGCGCCGCGGGCCGCTGCCCGGGACGGACGGGACGGGACGATATGATATGATCACGATATGAGATGATTGTATGAGATGAGATGATATTATATTACTACGATATGAGATGATGAGATGATACGAGATGCGATACAGCCGGTTGTGACACGGCCCCACACGGCCCCCCGCCCGGCTCAGCTGCCAACGCGACGGCGGCGGGGCGCGCCGAGCCCGGATCGCACAGCAGCGCGGCGCCGGGAGAGCAGCGGGCCGGGCGGAGCCCCGCGGATCCCCGCGCTCGATGCCCGCGCCCCGCATCCCCCCCGCATCCCCCGTTCCGGGCCCGGGAACCGGCGCGGCCCCCCCCTCCGCGGCCCCCGCCGTAGGCCGCGCTCCCTCCCCGCCGCACCCCGACGGAAGCGCCGCGCGGCGCCCCGCTCCCCCACCTGCTCCCGAAGGTCCCGCTTCCATCCCATCCACGCGGGCGCCGCTCCGAGCCGGGCCGCGGGCAGGGCGGGGCCGGGGCGCGGGGCCGGGGCCGGTGCCGCACCGCCGCAGCCGCCTCACGCTGCGCCCCAGCGCGCACGCGCCGCCGCCGCCCGGCCCCGCGCCCAACAAAGGCGGCGCCCCGCAGCCCCGCCGCCGCCGCCATCTTGGATCGGCCGCCGCGCCGTGAGAGGCGGGAGGCGCGGAGCCGCCGGTGGCGGTGTGAGGGGCGAAGGGAACCGCGGGCGGAACCGCCGTGGGCCGAACGGCGCCTTGGCTCCGCGCCGTCCCCGCGTGGGGTTGAGGAGCGATGGCGCGGCACGGCTTGAGTAAAGAGGCGACCCCGGGAGCGTTGGGTCAAACGCAACGCAAAATCGGGTTTTTGACTTTCGTTGTTACCGTGTGAGGTCGTGGAAGGAGGCCGCAAAAATGGAAGCGTTTGCTTCACGGAACGACGCGGCCGAGGCGGCTCACAGCTCTGCGCGCGAGTCAGTGCTGCTGGAGCAGCCGGGGCTGCTGAGCGATGGGCGCAGGAGGCACGGAGTGCAGCGCTGTGCTGTGCAGTGCAATGCAGTGCAATAACAATGCTGTGCAATGTGGTGCAGTGCAATGCAGTGCTGTGCAGTGCAATGCAGTGCAATGCAGTGCTGTATGGCCATGCTGCAGCCTGCCCACCTGCCAGGCCCACGCCTGGGTCCCACAGCAGTGTCAGCACCCTGCAGGCTCTGCTCCCCTGCAGCACACGGCAGCTCTGCACGCGCTGTGGATGCTCAGGCTGCGCCTCACCTGCACTGCCGGCACTCTGCAGAGCGCAGTGAAAGCTGAACTCAAAGCAGAGCTGTTCCTGCTGCAGCTGTCAGACTCTGAGCTCACAAACCCCACGCTGGGAACACAGTGAGCCTGCAGTGAGGAGCACGAGGTGGGATTTGCACGCTGCTTCACCCCCAAACTTAAAGAATTGCCACCAACGCGTGGCATCATCAAACCGGGAGCTGCAGCGCCTCCCTGAGCAGCAGGAGCAGCTGACGAGGCCAGGCTGGATGTGGCTCTGCTGCTTGGTGACCCTGCCCACAGCAGGGCGTTGAAACCAGATGGTCTTCGAGGTCTGTTTCAACCCAGGCCGTTCTGTGGTTCTATGAAGGAGAATGTGATGAAGGGAGAGGAGGTCTCTGCCCATCTGAACCCTCACTAACCACAGGCTGCAGCCCAGTGCCTCCTCAGCTTCTTCACTGTCCCTCGGCTGTTGGACGTTTCCATTTCCTTCCCAGCTCCACCTTAAAGGCATTCTGTAGCTGCAGCCCCGCTCTTAACCTGCGACTCATCTTGGAAAGGCAGTAGGGATGAAGCTGTCCCCTATTTCTGAACTGCTTGGGTTTGCCTGAAGGTGAACAATCTCAGTGCTGAAATTCAACCCTGCTGCGAGAAAAGGAAATAAATGGAGGGGGAAGTGCAGATTTGCTGCAGATGAAGGTTATTTTAAGCGCTGACGTGGCCCCGCTTCATTTAGAGCTGTCATTTCATCCTCAGCCAAAAGCCTTCTTTGTCCTCACCGAAACAGTTGGGAGTTTTCTGAAGAAACAACAAACCCTCACCTGAAATAGAAAAGATGAAGAAGCAAGCAGCTCTTTCCTTTGCTCGTCTGGGACTCTGGACGTGGCATAATTCCTCCAGGTGCATGGACTCTTCTGACACTGCATTTTCTCCAGGCGTCATTATAGCATTCCTGCAGCCACTCAAAACTTCATCCACTCTGAACATCTCCTCTCTGATCAGCACAGCCTCAGGAAACAGAATTCAGATCCTCCTTTCGTGCAGCTGCAGGTGTGACCCATGGCTGCTTCTACTGCTTGCCACATCCCAGCACATCACAAGTAAGATTTGTGTGTGCACAACACGCACGAGTTGGAATTCCAAGCTAAATAATGTCAGATATTTGCTTACAGGCACCACTATGGGTTGCTCACTGAACGCTGCAGTTATTGAACGTGAAGGAAAAGCAACACTTGGCACAGGAATGCCCATTTCTTTTTTCTTTTTATTTTTCATTTTATTATGGGACACATGAACACAAAATATCCCTGCAGGCTAAAAAATAATAATAATAATAATAATAATAATACATTGCAAATTGTACACAACCAGCATCTCATCGCAACATGGGGCCGCTATCCCACCCAGAACAGCTTCAAAGGAGTACCTCGTATTGCTATAGACAAACACCCAGCCCAAAGTTAATAAAATACCAGTTTGAACATTACGAGTCTAACAATATAGAAACAAAAAGTACATCGTAGGTCAAAAGGAACAAATGCAAACATTTTACACTGAAGTTTCAGCCTCTAGACATAGAAATATGAAAACGCCAATAGCAAGGTATAAGAAAACCTGTAAGTGATATCACAAGATCTTTCCTCAAATGCACAAGGAAAAAACCTTGCAGTTGAAACAGTATTGATACAATGCCCTCCAAAGCCCGCCTTCTTAAAATGAAAGCAGAGCTTACTCCCTTGCTATTGAGCAAGAAAAATCCTACAGCACATCCACAAAGGTAGTTTGGGGGGTAGGTTCTGTTGAACACCATCTGAACAAAGGTGCCTTCACCAAGTGAAGAGCAAAGCTGTTGGTACAGGGCAAACAACTCTGACACTGCGCCTGGACAAGGGAAGCGCTGCAGGAAGCAACGTGCCTGATGTCAGCACCTCTGAATGCCCTCTGGATGCAGCTCACAGCAACGAGAGATAAGCCAGGCTGTTGGAATGGTGCAGACAGGCTAACGAGCGACTGCCAGAGCTTGTTCAGAATTCAGCTGTTCACAAAGCAAGCAGAACTGGTTTGAATATGGGATTTCTGCCTCCCCCCCCCCCCTTTTTTTTTTTGTTTTTGTATTAAATATCAACCATCCCCTTCCCCAACTCTTTAAACTTTGCTACATTTAAAATCCTCCACACCACATAGCTAAACAGTGGCCAACAGGCTTTATTTATAAAAAGAACAAAAACGAAACAAAAACACCTTAAAACTACACCTACAGAATGCACATCTTCCCATTGATTGACACATGCATCACAACTCAGATCACCAAGCCCAACCTCCAGACTCAGCTTTCAGACCTGCATAGGACAGTATTGCCAAACTTGGATCTCATCACCAAGCAGCAGTCCTGAACTTCAGCGCTCCCTGCTCCAAGCGACAGCACTGCACCCTTAGCAGAATCCTTTTGTCTTTTCCTTTTCTTTGCAGGGGTGTTTTAACACCAGGCTGAGTTTGGCTTCTCGCTGTGCTTCCCAAGGCCAGCTGAGATCTGACACAGCATCACAGAACGGTTGGGTTGGATGGGGCCTTTGGGCCCCCCAGCCCCCACCCCTGCCATGGGCCGCTGCCCCCAGCTCAGCCTGCCCAGGGCCCCCATCCACAGCACCTCCAGGGATGGGAATCCCCAGCAACCTGCACTGCCTGAGCTCAAACACTCAGCGCAGTCACAGGCAAACAGAAGAGAGGCTCTCGCTTGGCTCCATCCGAACTGGGAGCGCTTGGCACCGGACAACAAACCACCTGGTGATAAAACTCCATACATCTCACGCACCCTGGATGAAACCAGCCCCCTTCCTGCCTAGTGCACAAACCCAAACAGCTGTCTTTGATTCTAGAACTCAAAAAGGGCGCTCAGCTTCTTTCCAAGGTGCCAAAGTTCTCCACGTGTGTTGGGTCAGTCAGAGTTCATTCCAAAAAAGGGGGTTTTTTTTGGTATTCTCCCTGAACGAGTACTGAGAAAGCAGCCATCTAGCTGGAGCAGCGGTCAGTCTCCCACCCACATGTCCTGATTTTATTACACAAGTGAGGTATTCTTTAAAAATAAAAGCAAAAAACAAACAAAAAATGCATCTTTTTCCAACCTAAACTCATTGACTACACGTGTAGTTTGCTTCAGTCCCATCTGAACAGAAAAAAAGTTTAAACTTAATTGAATGCGACATCCTATCTGAAAGAAGGTTACAGAACCGTTTGAAGACTACGTTCAGTGTACTGTGGTACAACTGAAGAACAACCAGCATTTAGAAATGTAAACTTCCATTTATTTACAAGCTTAAAGACCGAAGGAAACAGCATTTCCTATTGCTGATCTGAGGGGCCGGTTCCTCAGCTTTGGAACAGCAGACAACTTAGCAGCAAACCCCACGCAAGCATCAGAGACCACAGTGCAATGGCTGGGCTTCTCACACTGCGATCCAAGGAGTGGCGCCAGCTCTACTCAGCTTAGGAGCACGCTGTTAATCTGTGCTAATTAACGCTAATTAACGCTGAAGAGGAACCTACTCTTCACGCTCTACCTTTACGGATCCCAAAGGCAAAACCAAGCCCCTCTTCTTCACCACACACTGCAGCTGAGCAAAGCCAAGCAGATTTTACAACCCTAATTTCTACAGGCTGGGACGGAAGCGGAATAACGAGACTTAGGGTGATTAATCGTGCTGCTGAACGCAGTTGTGTGTGCAACCTAGAATCCCAGGGGAAGAAGTTTAAAATGCTGGTACAAGTCCTCAGGTTGGCTGTCACACAACACGGCGCACTGCCCAGGTTGGCAAGCCTTTCCTACACGTAACACCCAGCTCCAAACCTACACAAAAAGCTGCGGACAGGACACCAACAGTGGATATAAAGCAGTTCCAAAGAACTCTTCAAGGAAAACAAAAGCATGGAAGTGCGTCTTTTCTCATCAGTTTTTCAGAATCTGCCAAATTGTGTGCTCAGAAAACGACACGAGAACGTGGGGTCACTCATGCACAACCCTCAGCTAGAAAATTACACCGGTGGGGGGGGGGGGGGGGGGCTTAGAAAACAAATATTTATTGCCAAAGTTCAACCTCCTATGAGAAAAAAGTGTTAAAATCACTTTGATTTATCAAACCACACAGCAGCATAAAGTGGGCACTTTTGTAAAAGTCTGCAAAATATCTAAAAGCTAATTTTTTTTTTTTTGCTTTTTTTTTTTTCTCTTTTTTTTTTTTTGCTTTTTTTTTTTTAAATCTTTTTTTTTTTTTTTTAAGAGGGGGGAGAAAACGATGGTTCAGTGTTTGTTATGAGACCAGGGCAGTGTTACTGGTAGCCGTTCCAATGCAAACCTGCTGACAGGCATCACCACCTGGGCACGTCACACATTCACAGAGCAGGAACCACCGGTCTGGACTGGCAGAATAGTGCAATTGCTTTGCAGCCCGAGTCTGCAGGTTAAAAAGGTCATTAGTAAAACCGACGAAAACTGCAAGACCTGTGAAAGTTACGTCTGTTAAAAGGCATTTACAGTAGTGAAGTCTAAAATCTCCATTAAAAAAATCTATGGCCCCACACAAGAGAACAATGACATCGAAGTGGAGGAGTTTCGCCATACTACGCAGTCACTGAGCAGCGCGTGAGGACGGAGAATCAGTCGTCACCATCAACGCATGGGGTGAGAAGGGAACCTAAAGACCATCGCTAGCAAAATATTCCATAGAAACCTTTCGTGCCAAGTCCTTGAAAAACGTCGGGGTGATCGGCCTTTTGCACTTTGAGGTAAAAATTCAGTCCAATGCATCAGAAAAGACAGTCTATGAATTTCTATTACGTAAAAGAACGGAACAAATGGCTCAATTGTGTCGGTGCATCAGACATTGTTTGCAGTCCAGATTCAGTGCGACCGTTCAGAGCTGCTGGTAGTGGGCAGTCTGAAAGAAAGGGCCCTAGCTAGAGCAGTAGGCATTGAAAACACGTCAGGACTGAACGAGTTGTTGGCTTTGCCTCATCTTCCCAAACGCTCTCAAGCAAAATACATGGTATGTTGAGTATCGTGGTGGATCTGCACTGCCTTTGCCAGAGCCTGAGGATCACGGCCATTGCTCTGTCCTGACACGTGGCTGCCTTCAGCACTGTAAAAATGCAGACACATACAGAGAACCGTGAGCAGCTGAGCCTGTGATTCAGGTCCACCGTCTGGCTACCGAGATGGCGAGGTGCAGCCCCTTACCTGTCGTGATCCTTGTCCACAAGATGGTACCTAGCCCTAAATGCCACCAGTCTGGCATAGTATGCAGGTGCTGGAATAGAGACTGATCGCGTACAGCGCACGTACGTGTGACACAGCTGATAGGTCAGCAGCTGTAGCTCATCTGCAGTGAAACAGTTGTCATCCCACAGGACCTGGTAGTGCGAGGGCCGGCTGGTTCCCTGCAGAGGAGAGATGACAGCTCAGCCAGAGAGCATCAGCAAAATCACAGGAGGTATCTGAACGCTGCTCCTTCTAGCAGTACTGAAGTGCAAGCGCCAAGCAGGCACTCACCGAACTGCTGCAACTGTAAATGTGCCAAACTAGAAATGAAAGCAACATCAACTCATCAGGACAGCGGTCAGGATTCAGCCCCACAGCCTGAGCACGGCAGAGCTGCAGCATTACCTGAATTCCCGCGTGGCTGCAGAGGTAAAAGTCAAATTCAGAGGGATGCGTGATGGTGCTGTCCACAGTGGTGCCCGCTGGTACGTTGCCACTCTTACCCACCTAATGTGGAAAGTTCATTATTAGCCTGTGGGTTTTTTGGTTGGTTGTTTTTTTTTCCTTCCTTTAGAAGTGATCCAAAAATACCTCCTCAGGTAGGCGCTACTCACAGCTGCCTGAGAATTTATAGCTGAAAGACGTGGGGAAATTTAGGTAACTTACATAGGAGGAATGAAAACGTTCTCTGTGGGTTCATTGTTAGGAACTTCGCCAAATCCAGTTGGTGCACGACCAGAGAAAAATGAAATTCTTGCCAGCACCATTAAAATTGCAGAGTGGAATAAAGTATTTTAGAATATGAAAAGATGCAGGCTTTCTGAAACAGGCTTCACGCCCTTGTTTGCAATCACACCCCACAGATGCATCTTCTTCTAGCAAACACAAGATGAAGACATTTCCAAAAAAGGTTCCTTAGTTGGCTCATGGATTTGTGACACAGGCAAACCTTACAGATGCATCTAAAACAGGACAGACAACTGACTGAGCAATGAGCTCGTGTTGGGAATCAAAAGACTACAAAAATCAGGTTACAGCTCCAGAGATACTGAGTGTGCTCACTCCAAAAGGGGCTGGGAACAAACTGTCTGATGTAGAGCAGTAAAAAGCAGGAGGAACCAGCTATTTTGGTCTCACAGAAAAGCCTGCTCCAGCACAGAACTGCTTCTGTTTGCACAAATCAGTTCACTGCCAGTGGGTGAGATGGATTCCACCCCATCAGCCAAACACCTACGTTCCCATTCACATCCCCATCACCTCCTTACTGAAGAACCCAACAATACTTGCCCTTTCAGTTTTGTCAGCACAGAACAGCCTGGTGTGATGCCTTTTCTGCACAACAATGTAGGTTATTCCTGGTCTGTAGTCTTCTTCCAAACTAATACAGGCCTTTCGGATTGCTATAAGTTCTGGCCAAGCTACCTGGACACAGAAGATGTAACAATTAGTACATGCAGTATTTTTCCTTCCAAATATAAATGCCACTTCACAAGGAGCACAATCAGCCAGGATAACTTTACCTTCTGTCTAGGCAGGAAAACAAAACATAACTGCAAATTGCATCCCACACATGCAGCATCAAGGCCAACCCCTTCACAGGCACCAAGAAATCATCAGACAGTACCTGCTTCATCTGCCCTTCTGACACTCCTCCTCTGTAGTAAATGATTCTGGTCGGCTTGAAACGCGTGGACTTGTAGAACTGTATCAGCAGCTCCCGCACCATGTTTGTCAGATCCTGGATCACCTCCTGGCTGTACAGCAGCTCCTGTGAGGTCTCCTGACGGGAGGTCTGCACCCGCACCGTGGCGCAGTACCGGCTGGGATGGCCGTCCATGCTGCCCACCACAGCAGCTATGGAAGGCTTCTTTCCATCCCCAGCAGGAGGGTGAGTGACATCTGCTCCCAGAAAGATCACGGGCTGCTGGAACACTGAGGGCCTGTTTGATACGAGTGAGGTTTATTTAATAATAACGTAAAGAAGGGGGATGAGGAAGGAGAAAAAGACAACCAAGGAAGGCATATCCAAGAACCATTCCAGGCCTTTAAAGATGAAGGTGTCTGCCTCAATCTATTCCAGATGAAACAGAAAGCAAAAGCAAAAAAGAAGGATCAAAGGCAGACAAACTCACAAGCATTTACCACACCTCAACGTCTCCTCTTCCAGTTTGGAAGGAAATACAGTATGGCCATGGAAGTGGTGAGAGAAAAAGGCAGACTGAAGGTAGGAAAAGGCAAGAAAATGCCCCCTTCAGTCTGCAGGTATTTCTAATGTACTCATTATTTTGAAAGGCAGCAAAACAGACTGCCAGAATTTTGTTTGATAATTCAGACTTCGAGGAAAGCACTAAATCTCATCTTACCTTTGATGAGGTACGAGCACATTGTTGATTCCTCCGAGCTTTGCATTTATTTTCAGACACAGGTTGGACAGCGTTTGTGGTGAGGTTTTCACCACGTTCTTTACCTGAACGCACTGAGTGGCCATGCCAAGAAGAGTGTCACCAACCCGCTTTACTTCAGCTGTGACAGAAAACAGGACAATGGATCCAGTTACACAAAGCCATCAGTTCCACCATCTTCCTCTTATTTTTCCCCAGGTGTCACACTGGGTCAAACCCTTAAGGGCTCGCTGACAAAGCCTCAGCCTGCTCTTCAGGAATGCACAAGCACTTTGTACCTTTCCAAAGGGCGAGTGGTGAGAGGACAAGGGAAAACGGTTTCAGATTTAAAGAGGGGAGATTTAGGTTGGATACGAGGAAGGTTCTCCTATGCTGAGTGTGGTGAGGCACTGGAGCACGCTGCCCAGAGGTGTGGTGGACACCCTGCCCCTGGGGACGTTCAGGGCCATGGTCTGAGCAACCTGACTCAACTATGGATGCTGCTGCTCACTGCAGGGGAGCTGGACCTTCAAAGGTCTCTTCCAACTCTAAACTACGATTCTACCCCACTGAGGACTGATAATCCAATCTCCAAAATACAATTAGAGCATTGTATATACAATACAAAAGGCACTGCCTGCTTTGTCTCCCTCCTACCAATGAATGCATGATGAGATGCCCGCTTGCCACGCAACTCCTTGACACTTCACAGCCTCTACATACCATACACGGGTGTCTTGCCGGGTAGAATCACCACGATCAGCTGCAGGCCAACATAAGTCAGTTTTAGATGTTTAAACATGGGCTCCACACTGTCTGCACCCTGGGCATATTTACAGAAGCAGGGCTGGCCCTGGATCGGCATCCCTGCGTCCTTGGAGATCTTACGCAGCTGGTCTGTAAAACTCCTGTGAATAAAACACAAATGGATGCAGCCTGGTCTTTTCACCACCTTCCACTTTCCTGTTAATTCTACTTATCACATTCTATCAATTATAACTACTTCAGATTTCAGAATAAAAGATCACCATCAGCTCTCTGTAAAAACAGCATCAGACAGAATCTGAATGCAGTCTCCACAACCTGAAATGTAACCTCAGTGGTAAGGGAATTGCTGCTCTCCTAGCCAGCCAATTCAGTTATGAACTTTGTTTAAGCCTCCTCCCAAGCAGCACACATTTAAGGCACTGCAGAACTATCATCTCCTCTTTTTACTGTTAGATGCATCATTAACTTACACTGCATATCATCTTTCAAAAATATGAGGAAAATAAACCCTGAAACAGGTATCCTGAATAAAGAGGAAAATACTTACTTTAGTAAGTCTTCCCTGCATTGTTTTTGAGGAGCAAAACAGGCAACAGCCCAAACTTTAATCTCAATGCCAGCATAGAACTGTTTCCCTCTCATGTCCCACACACCTTGGTTTGGTGTGGCCACAGTCTTGTTCTAGGTAAAAACCAAAGGCAAATTAAAAATAAAATGCTGCCTGGTTTTGTCTACAGCCAACCAGAGTTCACACAAAAGCAATCCTTGTGAGAAGATAACATGGAACCTTTAATGAATTTCAGCACCCTCAGAACAAGGTATTTCACAAGACCTGGAAGACTCACCCTGCCTCCATATTGCAGCATTGGCGCTGGCAAAACTCTGCCTGTCAACTCAGTCATTTCATTATGGACAACAATACCAAACTCCTTCAGATATGGATCAGGTCCACCAACCATACTGTTACTTTTCACCTGGTGACAAGAGAAGTATCTGTGTAACTGCACCTAGCGTTTCAGCTGGCTCTGTCTTCTTTGCAACAGCTTTTCTGTTTAAAAGGATTTACTTTACAGAAGTCAGATTTTTTGATCTTCTGCAATTCTTGGCTCATCTGGTTATCATTACATATGCACCAGTGCTTCTCAAAGTCACGCTCACAGATGCAGGCTGTCAGCTCAAAGCTGCACTTACGAGTCTGCTGATTTCTTCCTGCCGGTCCGGCGCCGATCTCGCAGTCGCTTTTATCATGGTTGATGTCTGATTGTCTGTCAGCTTCTTGATGCACCTCTGGCCTGCCACGATGTTACACACCTGCACAGGGACAGTGAACAGTGGCACCACAGCACTTAACAAAGGACAACACAATGCAAGAGCAAGTCAGGTCCTCACCTCAAGCGGTAGGTACGTGTGTTTCTGCTCCTGTCCTACTTGCAGACAGGGAAGATGAGGATATTTTAGCTGCAGACTGTACTTCTGCTTAAAATACTGAGCTACTGTGCACTCCATAGCCTGCCCGTTTTCCAACTGCAGGGGAAACCTACGAAGGATATTTGCTCTGGTTAGTTTGTTGTTGTTGTTTCAGATCTTGAAAGGGGAAAAGAAGAGCGGGAAATTAATCCAGAGTAGAAATGCTTAAAACAATTATTTACTTAGCTTCTGGATTTCTCCTTAATGATAGCATTTCAATCCATCAGAGCTATTTATAAAGTTATAGCCTTTGATAACTCTTCCGTTTTCTTGTTCTGATGGAAATAAAGCAGGTGCCTAAATCCACATTACTTCTCTGTCCTGTTAAGGCTGAACGCGCTTTCATATCCACACAGCTCTTTCCCCTTCAGAATCAACTTTTCTTGTACAAATAACAAATCAAAACAATCCAAGATCTTAAAACTGATCACAAAGTGCTGGCATACGTACGTCTGATGACTGGCTGGTCGACGAGTAACATTGCAAACTCGGTATTTTCTCTTCATCTGGCCACAGTGAGTAACCTCTACTTTCAGACCTGGAAACCCAAAATAAAAATCACCTAAATAGAATCAGACATGGGAATCACCTTTGGGAAAGATGAGAGCAAACAGGAAAGGTCAGCTTCCCAAGTGCCTCGTAAATTCTCACTACAACAACAATAAATTGACAGCATTTCGATGCAGTGGCTTTAGAACAAGCCTTTACCTCTGATTTCTTTGGTAAACTTGACACGCTGGGAGTCTGTCAGAGGCTTGGTTTGTTCATTGATGTTCTGAATGTCCAAGACCTCACACATGAACTCAATGATAGGCTGAGCACGATAGAAAGCAGTTGCTGATACTACAATAAAAGAAGAGGATATTTAATTCAGAAGCAGCACAAACTCCATTACATTAATGAGACTCAACTGCCTACATACCATCAATGTTGAGCATCATGTTCCACATGGCAGGTCTGACAGACTGGTGGAAACCAAACCAGACCTCCCTGCCACCCCCCAGAGGGTGGTAATAGCCTTCAGGGGGGGAGAAGAAGGAGCGACCCACAGGAGTATACCTGAAAAAAGAAATAATTCATTTGAGCATCGCTTTCCAACAGACTTTCCTCAAGTTGGGTGTTTGAAACACGCTTCTGTGGCACACCAGAACTTTAGAGCTAACTCGTGGCAAGCATATAAAACCCGAGCAGAGCAGTTGGAAAGCCTACAGCAAATTCCAGTTGGAAACACAACCAGCAGATACAAGTCTTGAGTTCAGATCAAATATCCCTATTCCAGTGCAGATTTGTAATGCAGGCGTTGAATTACACAACAGCTTCCCTCAACCCTTCTGCAGTACGAAGGGGCAACAGCAGAGCAGCAGCAGGTAACTAACAGAAATGTAAGACAGAGACAAGACTGACCAGTTCTGCAGACACCTCAAGTACCCACCTCATGGAGGGAAGGTGCCGGGTAATTACATCCAGGGCCTGCACAGAATCCTCAGGAACTTCGTTCAGATGCCCTGCCAGAGCTTCCAACAGCATCTGAAGGCTGACGACTGACACCCACTGAATGGACACTTTAAAAGTCTGGTCCTTCCCCTCTCCTGGAAGCGTCACCTCCATATCCACCTTCCAGATAAAGCCAAGCAGAAGCTTTTGTTAAGGACTGCAGCAGACTTCCATAACATTACGTTACACTGCTAAGCAACGTTGTAACAACACCACCACCACCACCCACTGCCAATAAAAACACTTCCAATGGCACCCTGGCAGTTTCCTGCACGAGGTTTGAGCTGCTCACAGTAACACTCACTCTGTCCCTGCCGATGGGTAACGGGTGTGCAGTGTACATGTTCCTCTTCCCATCGTATCCAGGCTGCCGGTCACCAAATATCTGCATCTTGAAGTGCCTCACCATAGTATCCACCACCTCCCTGCAGAGGGATGTAGCAAGTTAGGTCAGAGAACAGGAAAATCAGCAATGGTCTGATGTGGTTTCAAATGCCTTTTCTATGTTTTCATAACGGATCAAGGTAGGAAAAGTTACAATGCACCAAAACACAGTTAGTCTCTGCTGCTGACTGCTGTAAGTCACCTCCAGGTTCAGACACTGAAGTGTCAATATAAATATGCAAGGCACTTGTCCAAACTCTCTGATGTCAGAAGAGATGCACTCAGTACAGGCAGTGCCATCTGAAGAACTGTTCACCTACAGGAGCAAATACAAGCATCTGCCCTGGGGTGAGCTGGGGTGCTCTTCATTGGGGCTCTACTGACAGGCACCAACACCTAAAACACCCCTATCAATGTAGAGCAGAACTCCCTCACCTCAGCTGCTAACAGACATCTCTGTATAACAGATGACACAACTGTGTCATGACCATGAAGCAGATCCTACCTGTTGACTCTTCGGGGTCGTTTTTCTGGTTTGATATCCACATCATAGTGATAAACGTCGATCTTAGGGATCTGCACCTGGAAATGGTTGGCCAGGAGGCGGATGGGCTTCCCAACAGTTCCCAGGCCTGGGCGACGGGGGGGCTGGAAAAGGCTTGTTGGGGGCCCTGCAAAGTCAAATACAGAAGAGAACTATCACTCAGTGCAGCATCTTTTCAGGTGTATTCAGCTGGAACATCCTTCTGGCATGGCAGAAAGGAACCTTAAAGGGCTCCCCACACCTGCAGATGGAGCATTCCAAGCAGCCCACAGCCTCCCAGCAGCTCTCAACTTCCAAGTGGAAAACGTGCTCCCTAAAGCACATGTGTGTAGGTTAATGCCACAATTCACTCTCTGAACTGTAGTGACATTTATCCAAAACTGTGGTTTATGAACTCGACAGAGTCCCCAGATGGAACGTACACATTTATATATTATCTATTCTTATATAAGGAAAGATAACTGTACTACTAACATCATTTCTAGAACCAGCCAAAAGCCACACCTTTTCATTATGGGCTTAAACTTCAGATGAAATACATTCCCAATTTCTACCTGAAAGTTGCTGTAATCTAGAAATGAGTAAGGTAGATCTTTTACTCTAATCCAAACTTAAGACATATCTCCACATTGGATCCAGGCTAAAAAACCAGTTGGGTTGTTTCCCTCACATCATGAACACATCGCTTCTATTAACAATGAAACACTTCTCCCCTGGAGCAGAATTCCACCCGATTGCAAGTTCTAACACAATGAAAGGAATGAGGCATGGCTTAGGCTTTCTTCTGAAGAGCAATGGAGCAAGCATACAGACAGGTACAGACTCCTAACACGTGTGGAGAAGGTAATTTATTTGGGCAAAGGTAATTTGGGCTGCAGAAGGAGTTCAAAGGAAGAAATCAGGAGAGGCTTAAAAAGGCACTCCCTGCAAGCTGGTCACTGGGTAAATCTTCAGGTAAATTCCTCGAAGTGCTAAGATCTGAGATACCATATTAACAAGATTAAACACTTTCTGTTGTTGTTCAATCTATCACAACCCACACTGCATTTAAAGCAGAGTTGATCTTTTCATGGCTTTTGTCTGTATCTGCCAGCACGCAGTGTGATCAGTGTTTCTTCCCTCTGTTCTTGAGCAGCAAAGCAGAGTAAAAGAGTAGCAATGAAGTAACAATAAAACTAAGGGCAAGTTCAGTATCAAAAGTGTCAACCTGCCAGTATCCATTTAAATCAAGGGCTCAGAGCTTATACCAGAAGAGCAGAGAAGCAGATAAGCCGTAGGAGGATGAAGCTCATATTTGGGTACACCTCAGTGTGCAACAATAAGCTTAACACAATCCTGCACTAAAGCTAAGACCAAATGAAAGGAGCCTTCTGCACTCGGGTTTATAAGCCAAGCGATGGCCACCACACTGAAATTCCACCCGAGGGCACCGACCTCAGAACGGCTGGCAGCAGAATGGCTCAGAGCAGCTGGAGCCCACTGACACATCCGTGCCAAAGCTGCTGCAGCACTGTGGCTGTTTGGGTGCAGACGTCCCACACGATGCATTGCTGCCTCTGCACCTGCATAAGTAATTGCCACCAGGCCAGGAGCACAGTTGAACTGCTTGTAGGGAGCAGTCAGCACCTCAAAAAGCTACAGCTATCTCGACAAGTGTGAATCATCAAGGGCAATCAAAGTTTGCAGTGCTTATTTGGATACGGGAGAGATGATCCATTAATCCTGCGCTAATTAGCCTGAAGTAAGTGCAAGCACTGACCTCCCACAAGAGATTAAATGACAACTATATTTACCCATTTTCCTGCCTCGTATTGACAAGTTCTGTGGGCAGACATGGCTGTCAGGAGGTCAGCACTGACGAAAGGAAGTGCAACCTTCTCCTTTCTAGAGTTACTTCTCAAAGGATTCTGGAGAATAAGCTAAAAGCCTCCTTGCAGACCACCCTGATTTTATTGGGATTTCTGCCCCATCAGCCTGATGAGGTTCATACGCACTATTTCTCTTCATTTCTTCCACTGTGTGACATTTACAGGCTCTGACACCTCAAGATGTTACTTCAGACAGGAAGTACTCTACAGAGCCAAAAGAGGATCCTGCAGTGCAGGCAGCTGGTGTGGACACACTGCATGGTGCAGCTGCAGAGCAGACTGTCAGAAACCTCCGCTATCTTAACAGCAGAGTTCAGAGTGGCAGGGCTCTGCTTTGCAGGGGGTTGGACTCGATGGTCTCTGGAGGTCCTTCCTAACCCCTACAATTATCATAGAATGGCCTGGGTTGCACAGGAGCACAATGCTCATCCAGTTCCAACCCCCTGCTGTGTGCAGGGTCACCAACCAGCAGCCCAGGCTGCCCAGAGCCACATCCAGCCTGGCCTTGAATGCCTGCAGGGATGGGGCATCCACAGCCTCCTTGGGCAACCTGTGCCAGTGCCTCACCACCCTCTGGGTGAAAAACTTCCTCCTAATATCCAACCTAAACCTCCTCTGTCTCAGTTTAAAGCCATTCCCCCTTGTCCTATCACCATCCACCCTTACAAACAGCCCTTCCCCTCCCGTTTATCTGCTCCCTTCAAGTACTGGATGGCCACCACGAGGTCTCCCCGGAGCCTTCTCAGCTCTACGCTAAACAAGCCCAGTTCCCTCGGTGTCAATAAACGTTTCATATTTCAACGAAATTAACAATTACCCCAATAACTGCACCAAGATAAGGCACACGTCAGTAAAGAAACACAAGCGGGAAAACACCCCATGCAGAACAGCACCAGCGTTCAGCCAAAGGCTGCGGACCGACACAACACCCGGCACGGCCCACCTCAGCCTCACAGCCGCCCACCCCAAGGACGCGCCGCGCCCCACTGACAGCTCAGCCCCGCAAACTTCCCGCGGACTTGGCGGCCCGTTCCACGCCGATCCTTTCCGTTCGCAGCGCTCCCTGCGCTCCCCGCGGCCCAGCGGCCTGCAGCGGCTCCCGGGCCCGGCCGCGCCGGCGCAGCCACCGTCCGAGCGGCACCGTGCCGCGGCCTCCGCTTCCTTCTCCTCGTCCCCGCGCTCGCACGGCCCCGCCGGGCCTCGTCCAACCCCCGCCCCGCCCGCGTCTCTCACCGGGTCCCAGTGCTTCCATGGCGGCGGCGGCGGCGGCCTCGCTGCGGTCTCCCCCGGCCCCGCCGGCCGCCCCGGGCCCCGCCGCCGCCGCCGCCGCCGCCGCGTAACGCTTGATCTCGGGAATATTGGCTCCGGGGCGGGGACCCGACACGGAAACCGGGGGAGCGGCGGCGGTGGGGGGAGCGGCGGCGGCCGGGGGGGGGTTGCGGCGGGGCGCGCTGCCGGAGCTCCGCTTCCCCGAGCGGCGGCGCAAACGATCCCCACGATCCCCCCGCTGCGCCGCCGAGCCCGAGCGCGCCCCCGCCGCCGCCGCCAGCACGCGCCGCCTCCCGCCGTGCGCGCCCCCCGCCGCCGGCCCAGCAGCAGGAGGAGGAGGAAGAAGCGCCCCCTCCACGCCGCTCGGCGCCGCCGGCTCGCGCACGCGCAACGCCCCCTGCCGGCGGGGGCGCGCACGTCGCTACGCACTCTTCGGGCGCCGGCGCGGCCTTCAACAGGTGAGCGCGCGGCCCCGCTCCGCCCCGCCTCTCTCACGGCGCTGCCTCACAGCGCGGCTCCGCTCCCGTTCGCCGCACTTTTTTTTTTTTTTTTTTTTTTAATTTTCTTAATTCCCCTCCTCAGAACGCCGCCTCCGTTCACGATTAGGGGACGGGGACCCAAAGGCCGGTTCTGTTCGGAGGCAGCCGTGAGGTAACAGAGGCGCCGGGCCGCCCCGCAGCCTCTCTGCAGGTCGCGTTTGCTTTTCTCGCTCCCTCCGTTCTAAGGTGCGTTGGGGATACGGGAACCACCACAAAGATCCGTATCTCCCACAGATCCGTGACCAAACGCCTCTGAAGTTTTGTTTTGTTTTGTTTTTCCTTTCCTTCCCCCTCAGGACAGGCAGCACCTGACTGTTATTTGACTTCAACGAAAAAAAAAAAATACAAATCATTTTATGTTCTACAACGTACAGACCCGTCATACCTATTTGTGAGCCGGATCCCACACCGCGCGGGTTCGGGTAACGGTGTGGCTGCGACCTCCGCAGGCCCAGCACCGGGGCTCCCACACGTGCCCCGCGGCTGTGGACAGCCGAAGGACCTCACGCAGCTCCGCACACCGGGCGCCTCGCTCCGCCCTGACCGGGAGAGCGCCGCCACGGGGAGAGCGGGAGGGCGCCCACTGCGCAAGCGGTGATTGGGCGAGCTGGAGAGGGCGGGGCAAGGCGAAAAAAATCTCCCAATCAAATACAGGGGAGGTGGGACTTAAAGGGACGTAATGAACGAGGATTGGCTGTTCCGGAAGCAGGGCGGGGCTAGGGCAGCGCGCGAAGACTTGAAGAGGTTTCTTACGCGGCAGCGCTGCGACTGCGTCCGATCCGGGCCATGGCGGCTGCTCCCTCTGAGGTGAGTTCGTACCGTTCCGCACGTTCGGCTGGCGGCTACCGGGGGCCTCGCAGCTCCCGTGACCGCGACGCGGTGGAGGGTTGGGATGAGCACCGAGCGAGACGGCGGCGCCTCCTCAGCTGCCTGTGAGCTGACTCAGACCACCGACTCCCCGCCTCGCTTCAGAACTGCACTTCCCAGCATGCCCAGCGGCGGCGCTCTCTTCCGCCTCGCGATGCACTCTGGGAAGCTCATAGCGGCCTATCTCCGCGCGCGCAGGAGGGAGGGGCGGGGTCTGGCCTGGCGGCGCAGTGCACGAAGGGAGGGCGCGCGGGCGGTGCCGCCGTTCGGATGGCGCCTTGTGCCTTATTTGGGGCGCGTCGCTCACAGGGGGGATCGGCCTGAGCGCCGTTTGCCTTGTTTTGTCTGTGTGCGAGGTCACCTGAAGCACGATTAGATACCAATAAAGATTGACGGAGTGTGTCAATAAGTGTATAAATAAATGAGTGCCAATAACGCGTGCGTGATCCTATGGAAGAGCTCAGCCAAGGCCTCGGGGTGGATTTAGGCCCCAAGAGCCGTTCGTGTATAAACGCGGTGCTCAGGAAAGCCGCCCTTTGCCTTGTAGCTGCAACCAGAAGAGCTGGATGTGGCTGTGCTGAAGGCCCACGGCAGCGACTCAGGCAGTGACTCAGACAGCGGGCAGGGCAGCGCTGAGCCCCCTTCACCGGGCCGGCCGCCCACCGGCACCGTGTGTCCCCAGGATGCAGGTCTGTAATGGGGCTCCCGGACTTCACACAGGGCTGCCTGGGTGGTGGGGATCTGCTGGGCTGCTGTACAAGGCTAAAGTGCCGCTTTTGTTGCTTAGGATGTGGCCAGAGAGCTGCAGAAAAGGGGGTTTCAAGGTATGGAAAGGGAAGTGGTAAACGGGCTCATTTCCTTCCTTTTTATGGTTTGCTTTACCAACTATGGTTTTATTATTTCAAATTACTGATTTATCAGTGAAGGATTTTCAGTTTTGCCTTTTTTTCCAGCCTTTTGAAGAGGTGGATTTTGAATATTTGTTTTCATGCTGATACAACCGATGTCAACGGTTACAGTCATTGACATCTATAAAATTTAACATTTGTAGCTTTATAAGTAACCAATTGCTTGTTAATTAACCAGTGGAATGTACTTTTCCATAGCACACATCGCTTCTTTTCTTTTAATATAATTTGTCAGATTCAGAAGAAGAGATTTTTGTAAGCAGAAAAGCAAAAGGCAAGAAGGTGCTTCAGGACAGCGAAAGTGAAGATGGAGAGGATGGTGACTGTTCTGTGCAGAATGACACTCTGGGTGGAGACACAGAAAATGGAGAGGAAAAAGAGGTCACTGCCCGGAAAAACAAGAAATCTCGGATTCGCCAGGCTCTGCTGGACAGCGATGACAGTGACACTGGTGACAATTTGCAAATTGAAAATCTTGACACGAGCAGGAAGTCTGTCTTGTCTGAGAATGAGCTGAGAGAGGAGAGACCACTGAAATCTGGGAAAAAATCCAGAAAGCATAAACATAGTTTTGAAGACGAGGCAGCTGAAAAATCTGTAGGAAAACCTAGAAGGAGAAAGGAGAGGGAGAGAAGAGCCGAGTCCATCAAACAGCTTATAAAAGAGAAGAAGCCAAGCTCGGAGGTACATGCTTTTGGCAGAAAATCTCAGATGCTTTCTGCATTAAATTACATGTTTAACAGTATTATTGTTTTGTTTCAATGTTTCTGCATCCTTTGTGTCCTCATTACTACAACAGATAGGGTATGGTATCCACAAGGACTATTGAGAGTCCTGTGTATTTAGGGAACGCTGCTCCATGAATTTAGTTCATCTGTTCTGCAGTGCTCTGAAGTGAACATGCCTGGCTTACAGGGCATGGAAGATTCTAGGCTAAGTTTGGCATACGCTTTTTCTAAGTTTCCTTGAGATCTGTTGACAGTAATCTTAAATGCAAGTCAAAGAACTGAAGAGGAAATCCTGGAACAAATAATTCAAATATTTTCTTTTTAGGGCCAGCAGGTGGATGGTGGTGAGAGGTTTCCTTTTAATGACAGTGGGTGTCTTCTTGATGACAAAGAACTTTTCGATAATGGCTTAGAAGAGGAAAACGATTCCTTCCCAGGGGATGAAGAGTCAATAGAGTCAATACGAGCAGCAGTGAAAGAGAAAATAAAGAAATACAAGGTATAGCAACATAACATTGTTAGATACTAGCAGGAAGCATTTTATTTGAGCATATGTGAAACTGTTTGACGATTGTACTTTTTACAGTTGTTTATAACAGGGTAAAATAGTCCTCAGGTTTTTGTTCTTTAAGGTAGAGGAAAGTGGTATTGGAAAGTTATAAGGCTACAGTAGAAGCTTTGGAAATCTGCCATAGTGTTACACAGGATTTGTGCTCGTTGGTTTTTTTTTTTTTTGCTGTTTTCGTGACCAGTTATGATTCTGTCATTATATATTTTGACCTGTTTGCCCTCACTGTGCCTATCTATCTATCAAACAAATGGATCTCTCCTTTATGCACTGCAGAACAAAGAAGGGCTTTCTGAGGACCAAGGCTACAAACATGTCTTTGATGATGATAATGAGGAACGTGCATTAAAAGAACCAAAAAGAAAGGTGAAGTATTCTGTTTGTTGCAGTTACTCAAACCATTGGGAGTTTTTTGTGTCTTATCTTTTCAATGCTATCTGATGTTTTTGTTGGTTTGCTGTTTTGCTATTTCATTTAGTTGTTTTGTGCTGCCTCCTTGTAACTTGAAAGAGGAAAAACAGCTATTCAGAGAATAGAGAATCCCAAATTTTCCATTCTGACTTCAGATTTCTTTTCTTAAGGAGCGGAAAGCAGCAAGGTTGAGTAAGGAAGCCATTAAACAGCTACATAGTGAGACCCAGCGGCTTATTAGAGGTACAGCTGAATTATTTTTAGTATGTAGTGGGATTTAAACTAGTAAGAAATTCAGGGGAGAAACAGAAAGGATTTGTCTGAAAGAACAGATCTTTCTTTTACCTGGCATTAATTATTTAGGGTTGAAGAGTAAAAGACTGTTTTTAATCAAGGACCTTTTTAAAGGTATAAATGCCTTAGATGACTTCGATTTTTCTTGCACCTTGTTTCTCTGGTAGAATCATCTGTGTCTCTCCCATACCACATGCCTGAGGCCAAAAGTGTTCACGAATTCTTCAAGCGTAGATCTCGACCAGTGTATGAAGGAAATGCCATGGCATTGCTGAAGTAAGGACTCAAACCTTCCTCATGTATTTTCATAAACATTTAGGATATCCCAACTTAGCTTCTGGGGGATGAGCAGACTTTCTTGTGGGCTACAGGGCTGTCTCACATGCACGCCTGCTTTTTGTGCAGTCACTGTTGCTGGTGAGCCTTAAAAAGAAACTACTGCTTTTTTGTTAGAGTCTTCTGATGCAATAAACATCTGGAAATACCTTGTTTTGAATAACATGTAGTAAAATACTCAGATAGGTGTAAAATCTGTTAGGAATTTGTTTATATAGAACAGTGTAGAGAAATTGTACTATGGTTTTCTCAAAATGAAGTTTTCCAGACTTTTATCCTTCACTTTTTCTTACGCGTCAATGAGAGGAAATTATTTTCTTCTCTCAATTTGTTCTCAGCCTTTCCTCTCCTTTCCTGATAGCCATAGATGATGTATTTCTTCCTGCCTTCGTTAGGTCCACTAAATATCAGTTCACCCTAAATGAAGAGGCTGCAGGCACGAAGACCTCAAGCACAGATTGCAAAGATGGGCCAACAGAAGGTGATCAATCAGCAGCTAATGAGCCAGAAGCAAACCTTGGTGGAGACATGGATGCTGCTGCCAGAGATCCTCTCCTTGGTGTGGGGGAGAACTTGACAGGAGACTCTGCTGAGAAGTCTGGAAAGAACAATGATGATTCTCATAATGCTGTAACAACTGCCAGGGAAAGAGAGGAACAAGAATCAGTCCTAAGCACCAACTGCAGTGAACAGAAAGAGAGTGAAATTCCTCTACCAGTTGGAGGCAGTGCTGTTGAGCAAAGAGATGAAACAGCACCAGGCCTGGGAAACAACCAACAGGTGGGGCCTGGGTTGGCAGCACTGCCTGAAAAAGTGAAGAAGTCCAAATTGGAGAAACTCCGTGAGCTGGGAATCGATTTGACCATCAAGCCAAGAATCTGCTCTGGCAATGAATCTTTTATAAACCTCGATGAATCTGAGTTGAATAAAGGTATCACTTTTATTTTTGTAATACTGTCAGATCTTCTTAAGTGTGCAGAGCGAAGCTGAATTGAAAAGGAAAACCTCTTGAGAAATGTTCAGGTTCAGAGCAGAGTCAGGCATGTTTTCTTACCAGTATAGATGTGTTTCTTTTAACTGATGCTGGAAAGGGAAATTCTGATTCCTTAATATTCACGTGCTTGAAGGAATGCTTACCCCAGCTCTTTGTTGATGAGCCATTAGTCTTAAATATATTTGTTAACAGAAACTTAGAGATTCCTGGTGGCTGGAAGTGTAGAGTTGAGTTCATGTGAGTACATTGTACTCAGTGGGAATGTCATTTAGTACTACTACTGCAAAAATATTCTGTCATGACTGATTATTAGTCAAATTGTTTTACAATTACCAAAATGTCTGAGGTTTACAGTTTTTAATTAATGCCTTTTGAAAAAATTTCAAGACCTGCTCTCGATACAAATTTAATACTATCAAATTCATTTAATTTGCATGCAATCAACATGTATTTAAAGATTTAGAAGCCTTGAAGGCATGTTTCTTGAAGCACACTCTTCAAACTTCGAAACCCAAAGTAGAAAGGACCATAAACATGAACATTATTCGTAAGGAAACCACGGCTGAAGGAAAGGAGGAACTAAAAGCAGACGTGGTGCCAGCAGTTTTAGCTGCAGAGAGCCTGGATGAAGCAGTGCACACAAAGCCAGGTCAGTTTGGGGGTTGTGATGATTGATTGGAAATCACCCTGTATTTTTTTTTCCCCTGTTTCCCCTTCTTCTAATGCTGCCCATAAAAGAGAGATGAAGGAATGTTTTTCTAATGTGTATCCTGTTGTTTTGGTTTGGTTTGGTTTTGAAGAATCTTAATAGGCCTCATAAATAGCACTGGTCAGTGTTGATCAGGTTGTCACAGTCAGATTTTTGTGACTGCTCTGAATTTCTCCCCATCTTTACCAAACTTTTACATAGCCATATGTTCATGCTGTTCTCCCTTCCAAATGTAACTCTCAGGCTCCTTGTGAGCTATTCTTACTTCGTAGATCTCTTGTGCTTCCTTAATTCTGTATTGCAGCTCCTAAATATATATATTTGCAAAGAAAAATGTATGTGGAATGTGACTCTCCCAGTATCTATGAAAAGAAAAAGAAATTGTTTGGGCAGTCCTATGGGCATGCACTATTTTTAGCTGCTCACAATTATTTCATGTGCTACAGCACATCTGCCCATGGAAGGCATTGTCTCTCTACATGGAATTTATGGAAGCTAACTCTCCATCTCTTCCAGCTGACAAATCAATGAGAACATTTGCAAATGAGTTGGTTTTAAATAGCCTTGATATGTGTGTAGTGGCACTGGATGGGATGCTTGGAAGTGGCCAAGTAAAGGATTCAGTGTAGTGCATCTGATGATGTATGGATTCATTCATTGTCCAGGTGAAAAGCTGCAAGTGCTGAAAGCAAAACTGCAGGAGGCCATGAAGCTCCGCAGGACTGAGGAGCGCCAGAAACGGCAGGCGTTGTTCAAACTGGATAATGAGGAGCTGCTGGAGGAGGAGGAGGAGGAGGAAGAAGAGATGACAGATGAGTCTGAGGAAGAGGAGGAAGGCGATCATGAGGTCTGTGTGCAACATATCCACATAACCCACTTGGATTCTCAATTCTGATTCTCCTCAGTGAAAGTAGGCTCTTGTACACTACTACTGTTGGGTGATTGCCACTAAATCTCCTTAGAAAACACCAAAAAAACCCTATGGTTATCTTGTACAGATTTCTTAGTATTTTAAACTGAATTTATTAGTATTTATTTGCCTAAAAAGCATTAAAAGCTAACATGTACAACAATTTTTGGTGTCACTCATACAAATGTCTGGCCTTGTTCCTAGCAGTGGACAATTTCTATGGAATGTATGCATACCTGTCTGACCTGGGGTGGAGTTTGCCACAGATCTTTGTTTTTAGAGAGGGTCAGAATAATGTGCCCATTTTGAGCACTTCTGGACTGTCTCAGAGTCCAATGGGGGATGGAAGAACTGGGTGTCGCTCAGTGTTCTCCTCCATGTGTTAGAAAAAAAACTTGCAGGAAGGGTGACAGCTCCAAGAATAACCACAGTGTATCTGCTGTATTTGGGGATGTTCTTTAGGCTGTGGAATCTCTGCTTGATGAGGCAGAGGAAGACAATGAAGATTTGGAAGAGAAACAAGTTGAAGACGGTGACAAAGAAACTGACAGAGAGTCAATTGATGGAGAAAAGGTGGAGCAATCTGCAGATTGTGCTTCTGCTCCCAAACTGCCTTCAACTGAGTCTACGTTGATGCTCTTCAAGGACAGCTCCTCCAAAATGGGGTAAGATGACAAAACTTAGAGAACTGTTCTTGAGCAATAGATATTTTAGACGTTATAGATATCATTATGATTATCTAATAGATCTTTTGATACCTCATTCCTTGCAATTAGGTATGATAGCTAATGGCACTTAATCTCGTGTACGTTAACAAATACCTTTCATGTAATTAATTACAGGTACTCCCTTGCTGATGAGAAACACGAAGGTGAAGAAGCTGCAGACAAAGATCCTGCCAAGTTAGGTAAAGCAGAAGTGCTGTGTTAGCTTCATTTTTACTTTTTTCACGTGGCACATGCAGATATTTCTATGTGGGGTTTGTTTCTGGCACTGCTCTGATCTCATTTCATGTTCGCATGGCGTCGCCATGGAAGTTAGGAGTGAAAACTTAGGAGAGCATGGAAAAAAACAAAGAGGAAAGTAAAGTTCAAAGTAACACTGGGGAAAAAGATGTGAACAATCAAAATTCAGTCAGATTAAATTCAGTTTCCAAAAGTGCAGGAAAAAAATCCAAACTAAGCATAAAATCATGAACTCTTTGCAAGGTGTCAGTGCTGTGAAGTAGTACCTGGGGATTACTGGACCACAGAAGAGAAAATAAGCATTATATTAAACTTTCTTTTCAGAAGATGATGATTCATTTTCTCTACCAACACCAGCAAAAGAGAATAGCCACAACAGCAGCTTTGAGTTGATTGGCTCCATGATTCCATCCTACCAGCCCTGTAACAAACAGACGTCGCGTGGAGGGAACTTTTTACCTGCAGCAGGAGGTTTCAGGTCACCTTCCCCAGGTTTTTTCAAAACAAGTTTTATCAGCTCTGCTTCCAAGGTGAGGCTCCTCCTCCTGGCTGTGTCTCATATGAACACGATGAATAAATGCATTTTATCCTGCCATGTTTTTGGGAAAAATAACACAAGGAGAAGGCATCTAGCCAAATGCAGTTGTATGAGTAAGATTTCAGGCAAGCAAACATCCCTGGAGTTTAAAATGTCTTTAAAGCCTCAAAGAAAAGATGCTGTAATCTGATTTTTGATCTCTGCTTTAAATATATTTGCACAGCATTTGACTTCAGCGCAACTTGGAAATCCTTCACTTCTTTTTATCCCTAAAAATATTGTAAATGTTTTATCTGGTTCTTGCTTTTGATTTCTAGGATTGCAAAGTAATTAATTTGTTTACTTTACCTTCTTTTGCCTAGAGCTCGGGAAAGATGTCTGAGCCCTCTCTTCCCATAGAAGATTCCCAGGACCTGTATAATGCCTCTCCTGAACCAAAGAGTTTGTTTCCAGGGGCTGGAGAATCCCAGTTTCAGTTTTCTCTGGAAGATGACACCCAGAGCCAGCTGCTGGATGCAGATGGGTAGGTTACAGATGTAAAGGATGATATTTGGTGCCCTTTCACAGAGGTAGAACATACAGGACAGCAAGATTTTGCTAACTGCAGGCTTTCTTTCAGGTTCTTGAATGTTGGACAACACAGAACTAAATACCAGTCCTCAAAGCACAGGCTGACTCTAGCCAGTATGGATGAGAATGCAATGGATGCCAACATGGATGAATTACTGGACTTGTGTTCTGGGCAGTTTAGCAGTCAAGCTGAGCACGTGCCGAGTACCAGCAGCAGCAAGAAACAAAACATGGAAGAACTGCTCCATCTTTGCTCTGGGAAATTTGTGACTCAGAGTATGTCCTGAATTCTGTCCCCAGCTCTGCTGCTGGCTGGGTTTCTGAGCTTTACACTAACACACGTTCCAGTTCTGGGCAATAACGCAGAACGTGGAACTTGAGAGACTTCTCAGAGCTGTGATAATTTGTTGGTGCATGCTGTCATTTCTAAGATGTTCTCCAACGTTCTAAAAGCTAAAGTGTATCTGTCTAGTAAGTCATCACCTCACTGTTTTTCTTGTAGCAGATTCTCCAACGTGGGCATCATCAGTTTCTTCCAAGGCAGAAAAGGACAGCGACTTAGAGGACCCAATGGCAGAAGCACTGGCACTTTGTTCAGGCTCCTTTCCCACAGACAGGTTAGCATTATTCTTCAGGGATTTACAGAAGCTTGTGGTGGCACTTGTCTCATTTCACTCATTTTCCCCTAGGGAAGAGGAAGACGAGGAGCACGAGGAGCTTGGTGACTTTCAGCTTGTAACAGATGACAATGCTTTTGAGAGTGAAGAGGTATGAAATGATAAAGCGAAGCAGAATGATGTGGCATTCTGACTCAGAACTCAGCTTATCATTTTTTAAATATATTTATCAATGCAAAATACAATGGCATCCAGAACAAGTTAATGGAAAAAATAGAGAGCAATTTAGACCATTTAAAATGTCAACTTAAGATCCAGAATAGCATAATATTAACAAAGTAAATCTTTTTTAAGTTCCCTGCTGTTTTATTCTGTGTTTATGGACTGAAGGACAGAAGAAGCTGTCATTATAAAGCAATCCACTTTTAGATAAAACTTCATTTCCATAAACTCTCACAGGATGAAAAGAGTGGAGATGATGATGGTGAAGAAGCAGAAGTAAGTGATGAAGAAGAACTACTGAGACGTAGAGAGGGCTCGAAGAAAAAGCTGTAAGTGCCAGGGGTTGTTTTTGCACTGATGCTGCCAAACTGCACGGGTTAACAGTGCTGCTGGTTGGCTGGAGAGGATTTCCATTATAAATTTCCCTTATAATTTCCATTACAGAGGGAAATGGAAAGGTCAGGATGAAAGCAGTGCAGGAATTTCCTCACCAAAATGGGGTCGCAGTGCATCGCTGTCATTTTCCAAGTCTTGAGGTCTTTATTCATTCTAGCAGGCAACACATCTTGGTGACAGTTATCATCTCACATTTGGCAAGCAGTTGACAAGCAGTCTAGAGCATGACAATAATCTGGGGGTGTTGTGTGTTGGCAGGCTCGATATGTAAATGTGCAAGAACTTTCAGGTCTTATGAGTCATGATTTCTCTTTGAGAATATGTGCTGATCTTCCATCCAAAGATAGAGCTGACTTTCAGAAGACTTATGTGATAATAATTGATCTACCAAACTAAACTCTTCTACCGTTCTTTGACAGCAAACTGGAGGATTTCATGGAAGATGAGGCAGAGCTGTCAGGAAGTGACGTGGGAAGTGAGGATGAGTATGATGGAGAAGACCTGAATGAATATGAAGAAGAGGTTATTGACGAGGACCTCCCTAACGAAGCGGAGTTAGAAAGTCAAGTACAGAAATTACACATGTCAGTGGCCACACTGGTGTTCATTTGTGTGCGTGGCTGAGGTGATGGCTTAGAAGTGATGTGCACTGAGCCTCTGCCTTTTGTTTGCCCTGATAGGAAGGCAGTGCTTGATGCTGACAAGCGTGAGTTACGCCTGTACCAAGAGAGGTACCTCATTGATGGTGACCTGCACAGCGATGGGCCTGGCAGGATGAGGAGGTTCAGATGGAAAAACATAGGTGCCTTTCTGATCCGTAGATGGGAGTTGGGATGGAAGCTTAGAGAGAAGATGTATGGGTTTTTTTCCTTTTCTAGATGATGCTTCCCAGATGGACTTGTTTCAGAGGGATTCTGATAACGAAGATGAAAATGAACAGTTTGATGAAACAGAAGTAAAATGGAGGAAAGAGAGATTTGAACGAGAGCAGTGGCTTCGTGAGCAGGTACCAGCAGGGCACCTCGTTCAGTCCTTTGTAGCATTACCAGATGTGGCATTCTGGAAAAAAACCCAGTCATAGATTGATCTTTACAGTGGAAAGACATGAAATTACTGAATGAAGTGCTCATTCCTAATAAGAGCTCTTTCAATTTCACAAAATATCTTCTCTCTGCTACAGAAGGAAAAAAATAAAGAGCAGGAGGAGGAGGAGGAGGAGGAAGACATTGGTGAGGACAGTCAGTTCATGAAACTAGCCAAAAAAGTGACTGCAAAGTCCCTACAGAAGAGAGGTGGGCTTATCTTTTTTTTTTCTTTTTTTACTGAAGTGACAACCAAAGAAGAGAGCTTAACTTCCAGTCATGGTTAGCTGGTCTCCAGGGAACCAGGCTGGGGATCAGCAAGCCCCAGTACCTTGTTTTCTTACACCAGCCCAAGGTTTTGTCATTTGAGCTTCAAAAAGATGAAGGCAGAAAAGCATCAATCTGCAAGCTTGTTAGTAGTTGTGTGTACTTAAGAAATACTTTGTTTCCTCTGGAAAACAAGTGCTATGGAGTTAAAGTCAATTCCTCTGCATCTTTTAGTCTCATTCTTTGTCATCCTTTAAATCACAGATCTAAGTGATGTGTTTCCTAGCAGCTACTCCAAATATCTGTGACTTAAGGAAAAACTGTAAGGTCCTGAAAATGCATTCAGGTTTTCCCCGATTGGAGTAAAAGCACGACTCTTTCAAGTGTGCAAAATTGTCTCAAAACCAAATTTTCCCTTCTAAATGTCAATACTGATTGCCAGAGCAATCTTACCAGCTGTGCAGCTCGTGGTGTAGCTCAGTGCAGCTTGTTGGGTTTTTTCTGTCTGCAGTATGTTGTCAATTCTAAATTCCTCCTTTTGATATAAAGTTGTATTCTTGCAAAGTAAGTTCATAAACTGATGTTCTCCTGTTTGTGTCTGCTAGCAAGCCCTGCAGTAGTGGTACAAGATGCAAAGCTATTGCCCACGAACCCATTTGAAGCATTCAGACCTGCCAGTGACATCCAGGTTGGTATTGGTTTTGGAAGATGGCATTTCCAAACTGCATCTGGAACACTGGAGTCAGCTGAGCCTAGATTCCAGCTATGACTGGTTTGTAAGGTAGTGAGGAAATAGTGGTAGCAATAACATTTTGGTACACAATATTCTTCTCTATTGAGGGTAATCTGCTGCTAAAAAGAGCTGTCTTGTTCATGCGAGTGGTTAATGCAACATTTCTTTGTTCTTCAGATTAAAAATGGGTCTCTCTTGAACAGACCCAAAGATATCCTTCAGAAACTAGCAGCAATGTCAGATCTTAACCCAAATGCACCTCGGAACTCCAGGAACTTTGTGTTTCACACACTTTCCCCAGACAAGAATGAAGAGGCAAAGGAGAAATCAAAACATCAGGTAAAGATTTGTGTACGATTGTGCTCCAGTTCTGCAGCTTATTTGAACATGCAGACACCAAACACTGCCAGGCAGTTGGGAGCACCGCTGTTGGAAATATTCTCTGTGATTTCCTGCAGTGCAGCAATGTGATCTCACACCAAATAATTCTGTTGTCCTTCAGAATTGAATCTTGGAGTGCTTCACGTGTGCTCTCTTCCTCTGCAGGTGACAAAAAGAGCTCCTTCTGCAGCTATAACTTCTCTTGCCAAACGGCCCAGGGTTGACAGCACAGAGCAAACGAGTCGAAGCCGAAGCATATTCCAGTACTTGGAGAGCTGAATGTTTTTGTGTAGGGCCAGAAGTTGCATCTTGTCTCTCTGTCAGTTGCAGGCTGATCTGCAAATCTCTGCCAGCAATTATCAGGAAGGTAAACAAACTGCTGTACGTTGTTCTCTCTGCTCCTGCTTTCTTCTTCCCAGTGCTTTCCAAGCAGTGGTCAGGTTTGTTCCCGTTTCACTCAGCACTCCATGGCAATTGGGAGCACAAAATCCATGCTTGGTTTGGGATGAATGCAAACTTGGTCTAAGCATTAAGGGAACTTACACAGCTGTGAGGATGCTGTTCGTGTTTCAGTGTTACATTTTCATCTGGAAATGTGTGGTAGGTGTGATGCAGAAATGCTGCAGTTAGCTGGAGGCACAGATGAAGTATTTCTGCAGTGTTAGGTAAGAAGACAGCAGCGTTAATTACGTTGGGATGCACAGAGTTGTTTGCACTTAGAGCACTAAGGAGCCATGGCTTCCTTCAGTGTGTTATTTTCTGTTAAGCATTTATTAGCTTCATAAGTTCAGAAGCTCTAATTTACATTTGTAATTTATGTATTAAAAAAAAAGGGCCCAGCCTTTCATGAGGCAGCGTGACAGGAATGTCTTCCACATTTCCTTTTCATATTCATACGCATGCATGTGAGTAACAGATGTGGGAGAGGAAAAGGAGATGTGGAGCTTTACTTCTTCATTTTTGCTTTTTTTTGCCCAACTGAAAAGTGGTGGAAATAATCTCAGCCCTGATTTTCACCCACCCTGTGCTCTTCCTCACAAACAATCTGTTTCTGAACAGTGAGAATTGAAGAGCCCTCTCTGCAAGGAGGGGGTTGGAATAAAGGTCCATTACTCACAGCCATTCTAAACAGCGTGAAATAAACTTGAGGTGGAATATACAGCATTTCTGGCCTTTCTGAGGAGATGCTGAGTGTGTTTAAATGAACTGCCATGTTATGGTAGCACAGTGGCCTGCTCTGTAGAACTAAAGGCAGCCTCACATCCTGAGGTTGCTTGCTGTCAGAGAATTGTGTGCATTTTGTAACTGAAGCATATGCCCAGCGTGTTGTGTAAAATATTTTACTGTATATTGTGTTTATAAAGAACTTTGGTACCAATTGCAGTGCAATTTCACAATAAAACAGGTTTTTAATGTACAGGATTTTACTTGGCTGTGTGCATGGGTTTGGTTTGTTTGTTTTTTTTTCCCCAAAAAATGTTAACCTCTGTTTTCTTCTGTGGTTGTTTTGTTTTCCTCCATTGCTTCTCATGTATCTCATGTATCCACAGCTGAGGCCATGGCAAGGAACAGCTGCAGTGCCACTGGAATACAACAGAACACCCCCCTGCTGTTTACTGGGGCATAAATTCTCAGATCCTCAAGTCTTTGACTTAGGTTGTCTTCTTAGGGCTAAGAACTCCATGCAAATACGTTTCTTTTTGCTGCTTCAGTGGTTTTGGTTTTGTTCCTGGATAAAACTTACTTCACCAGAGGCTCAAGGCCTGCCTGCACTGCTCAGACTTTGGCCTAAGTGTGGCATCTCCATCCAGCCTGTCAGAATAGCTGGGTTTGGTTTTGTTTTCCTCAAATATCCCTTGAGGTTGCACGTAAAGCAAAGCTGGAATTCATTCCAGCTGGGCAGGCTGCTCCTGGCGATGCACATGCAGTCACTTGGCTTCTGTAGAGCTCTGTGTGAGCAGAAGCTGCTTTTCAATGGAAAACAACTCAGTGCTTTGTTTCCAGCTGCGATGGTAGCGTTGTGGTAGCTGTGTGTTGATGGTAGCTGAAAGCCCCCTCATACTGGGGCCAGAAGTGAGAGTGCAAAGGCTGAGAGCAGTGCTGCACACGGGGGCCTGAGCTGCAGAGTGCCTCAAAGTCAGGAAATGAGGAACTGAAGGTGAGGTCAGAGGGGCAGCACAGACATTTTGTGTCAGATGTCCTCTGAAGGACGGCATGACTGAAAGGTTTCCTAATGTACAGTTAATTCTCTGCAACAGTCGTTTGCACTGGTTTCTACGCTGTGCAAATTCAGCAGGTTTGCTGGACAGAAACATTGAAAGCTGCAAAATTCAGCATCTTCTATTAATGTTGTCAATCTGCCCACCACTAGGGAGCAGCAAGAGAATGCTCTTCCCCGAGCAGAAGAGGAAGGGCTTACAATTAAAGCTCAAACTACACTCTGACTCAAAGGGGAATTGTTGCAGTTTTCCACGCTTTGTGATGTTGCGAAGAATTCAATTAGCCTCTTCCCTAATTAGACTTGTAATTGCTGCATTTTTGCATTAGAAGGATTTAAAAGCCCAGCTGAGGAAGAGCACCTTCAGAGGCTGTGCCACAGGGCTCTCGGTGCCCTGCTCAGCCTGCAGCAGCCGCAGAGCTGTTTGCTTTGCTGGCCCTTCTGGGCAGAGCTGACCTCCAGGAAGATTTTTTGCTTGGGTCAGAGGTGAGCAAAATACTATGAGGCCCAAAGAGCTCCAACGTTGGCCCGTATTCCACTGGAAGGCTCCTGGTGATGGCTGCTATATAATAAATATTTCCCCCACCGCGGTGTTTCAGGAGGTTGGGGTTTGTGCAGTCCTGCTGTGTGATGCTTGAGCAGCTCCTGGTGTGGGAGGAATCCTGCACTGGGTGCAGTGCTGGAGGAGGCAGCAGTGAGGGGCTGCTCTGCATCCTCCCTGCACCCAACCCCAGCTGTCTGGCACCACGTTGGCTCTGCTTTGCCTTCTCATTTTCAAGAATCGATTCTGCTCAACCCTCCTGGCACTGACTGCACTGCTGTTAACAGGGAGAGAAATCTCCCTCTGTTGCTGCAGGGAGCGCCGAGAGCCGTCCAGGTTGGGGGAGGAAGAGCTGGATGCTGGGCCGAGCAGAGAGCAGCAAAAGGGTGGGAATGAAGGGCAGAGGGGTGGGAAGGAGAAGCCCACAGCCATAGGCAGGGCAGCCAGGGGCAGAACCGTCTCTCAGGAGCACCCTGAGCCTGCAGGAATTGCTCCTGCCGCTCGGTTCCTTGCTTCTCCCATCTGATTGTATCTTGGGCTCGTTCCTAGCAGTCGTGGCTGAGATTTGAGATGCGTTTTTGTCTTTGTGTGAGAGCCAGCTCTTGCTGGCATGCATGGCTTTCATCCTCAATAAGGAGCTGTGTGAGCTGTGCCTTCCAGTGCGACCCCTGCACTGGGTGCTGGGCACAGCACTGCCTGCTGGGGCTGTGAGGAACCTGAACAGAGGGAAAGAAACTAAAACAGAACTTAAGATCAAGGGGAAGGAACAGCCCTGCACTAAAGGTTAACATTGCAGACACGTTTGTAATCACTGCCTTTGTTGCTGTGCAGCTCCGTGGGGCTCCAGGCACTCACTGCATCATGTCTTCTTTTCCTCTTTTAGCCAAGAGACCGAAAGGAAGAGAGTGAAAAAACTGTTTGTCTTGTCTAATTTAATTTATGTTATTTATCAAACAGACAGGTTATTTGGGAAGCCAGATGGACCCGGGCTAAAATCATCTGTATTTCCAACGTGTGAAAAATGATGTCAGAGTGGACACCTGAAGAGAGGCTGTGTGTGTGGTGGGTGCTGAGCACACAAGCTGAACCTCAGCTGCCCCAGATCCCCCATCAGCTGTCCCAGAGCCAGTGTGAGGATTAAAGGGCAGGAAGAGCAGAAAGAGCCCCAGGCACCACTCACATGTGGACGGGGATGGCTTTGGAGCAGCCCTTGCTGGCTTTTAACCCTTGTTGGTGGCTGCACCCATTCTCCAGGAGAGATGAATGGAGCACAGCTCTGCGCCCAGGGAAATGCCTTTTGCTTGTGTTTGGTTTTGGAACAGGCAGGTGATGTGTTCTGTGTTCAGCATCCCTCTCTTTTCCTTCAGGTTTTCCCCCTTAGAAAAGGAGGCATGGAAAACAGAGCAGCAGAAATAGGAAGAGGGCAACACTGGAGTCAGGATTGAAGACGTTGGGGAATGCAGTGTGCTGGGCTGAGAGGAAAAACAGGGGCTGAAGGGCAGCAGAACTGGGGGCTGTGGGGCTCCCTGTGAAACACCCCCAAGCCTTGGGGAGCAGGGCTGCCTTTATCAGGTGAGCTGCAAAGCAAAACTTGTCCTCTGCCAACTATCAGTCATTAGCACTAATGCTAACACGGTGTGTGCTCAGCCTGGACAGATGTTCAGTCCTGGCACTTTGTTATTTGCTCTTGTATCATCCAGAAGCACAGCTTAGGGCCACCTCTAGCAATGCTCCTCCATACAGCAGAACTCTGAGCCAGCTGTACTGAAAGAAAACGATGTACAGGATTGCTTTGCGTGGCACAGGGGCGAGAAGCAAACCGTGCAGCTTTGCAAGAGATTAACTTCAGTTTTAAGCTCATATTTTTCCCCTGCTCCTCAAGGCTGTTTTCATGCAACTCTCTGCGCTGCTCCCCCTGCAGTGCCCCATTGATTCCCAATAGCTGATGGTGTTCATGTGGGTGGTGATGGAGGAGCAGCCCCAGGTGCCCTTGCAGGGCGATGTCCTCCTGCCCCAAACCCGCAGTGCCCATAAGGTGCTGGAGGCCTTTGGCTATTCCAGGTGGTAATTAATGGGAAGAAGCCCCTGAGGAAGGTTCCCTGATGCCTGGAGCCTTGCTGTGTCCCTAATTTCCAGCCCCTCAGGTCACTTGAGACAGATTTCCGTGCAGAAAGTGTAATTAATGGCTGATATTAATAGTAGTATATCCACATTCCTATTTTACATTGAGGCTGAAGGAGGGCTTTGAACACCCCCCCTCCCCTTCACAATTAAATACCAGCTTAGAAAAGCAGTTTTCCTTTCCTTCCTTCGCTCCTGCTGCCCGGCCCCATGCTGTGGGACGCTGCCCAGCTGCAGGATGCTCGGGGGGGGGGCACATCTTGCAGTGCTGGGGGGCACACGGGGTCCCTACACCCCCATTCCCTGGGCAGGCACAGAGCAGGCGCTGCTTTGGCACTCCCCCACATCCCCCCCTTCCCTGAGTCGCTATGAATAAATCATTGTTTTATTAAAGAGAAGCAGCTGCTTTTTTCCTTCCTATTTTTTTCCCCTTCTCTTGGACCCTCCATCCCCATCCACGCAAACCCCCTTGGCACATGCTCGAACGCCAAAAGCCCCATTGACGGCCCCCGGAGCATAGCAATTGATACACAGAGATCCCCAAATCCTATTCAGGGCCCGCTTTTCTGCACGAGCAGCCTCCAAACAGCTCATTCACTGCTCTTTTTGTCGCCGGGGTTAAGTGGTTAAGTGTGTGGGGATCCCATAAAAGGCCTTTACTCCATGAAAAGCTATATTTACATTGTAATCACCAAAGAACTGTTTAGGCGGTCAATAGCGGGGATAAACGGGGCAGCGGGCGGCGATCCGACCCCCCTCCCCCCCCAACCCCGGGTCCCACCGGAGTGGGACTTTGTGGGATTACGTCCCCGTGCCAGCTGCTGGGGGGGGGGGGGGGGGGGGCTGCTCTGCTTTGTCTGGGCTGGGGGCGACCCAAAAAGCAGGACGGCAGCACGGTGGGGCTGTCCTGGCCGAGCCCCCATCATCCCGCTGTTAACCCATCGCTGTCAGAAGGACCCCCCGACCCCCCCCCCCGGGTACCTCTTTGTGTCAGACACCGAGTCGAAACGGTATCACTTTAACGAGATTAATTGAGCACAGCGACGAGCGGCACAAGCTCAATTAATTCACCCAGAGCAGAGAGGGGGCTTCCCTTCCCACCAGGAGCCATTGCCACGTAATCAATTAGACGGTGCTCCGATGGAAATCCCCGCTGGGGAACGCTCTCACTCGTCCCATGCAGGTGTGAATATTCATCGTGAGTGCGTGGTGAGAGCAAATAGAGCCCTGTCAGCCCTGTGGGGTTCACTGGCCGGGATCAGCACGAGGTGGAGGGGGTCACCATCCCTGGAGGGAACGCGGGGATGTGGCCCTGGGGGACGCGTGGGCACGGTGGGGTGGGCTGGGGTTGGACCTGGGGACTGAGAGGGCTTTTCTGACCTCAGTGACCCCATGATGCTGGGCTGCTGGAGCTCTCAGCGGCACACTGCCACTTCTGGTGCCCTGTGGTACAGGCTGGAAGGTGATGGGTGCTCCTCCAGCCACGTGGGGATGGCAGCCCCAAGCAGGAAAGGTCATCTCCCCATCAGCAAAGCGCTCACACCCTGCAGACAGAGCCCTTCTCCAGCACAGCCCCAGCGTGGGCTGAGATGTGAACGTCCCTGTGCCACCCCTGTGCCACACTGCACCCCTCTGTCCCTGCCCTGGAACGGCTCCCACCACTGCTTGCACCCCACGGCCGAGGGCTTCCCAGCACCCAGCCCAGCTCTCTGCAGTGCTGCAGGGTTTTATTTCCCCTCTCCCTTTGGCTCCCGCTCGGGTTTTCCAAAGGCTCCCAAGCTGTTTGTCCTTCCTCCCCCGGCCGGCACAGATTGTTCAAATTAGTGTCTCAACGAGAGGATATTGTTGGTTCCTGTATGAGGATGATAACCTCTGGTAGCAGAAGGAGTTTCACCCATGCGGAGCGCTTCCAGCCAGGAGATCCATTTTGCTGTGACCCAAAATGGGAACCAACCCCACTGGGCAGTGGGAGCACTGTGTGGGATGCAGCCCTACAGGGGATCCTGGTGCACTTGTGACTTTCTTCTTCCCATCTGTGTGCCTCTGGTCATTCCTGTGCAGGAAAAGGGCAGGGAGAGGAAGGGATGCGAACTGAGCACTTGCAGGTGGAGGAGGAGCTGAGAAAAAAACCCCTTCTGATTGGGATTTGTTCAAAGCTCTCCGCCAGCCCGGTTTGCGCATCAGAAAGCTCTGATCATGTGCAATCAAACCTTTTAATTTCCACCAACACAACCTGGTGCAGCTCCTGCAGCTTAGAATTGGTTACGGTGATTAATCAAAACGGGGCGGCCGGATCCAAACCCTTTATTGAATGTTGTGACAAAGGGATAAATTAAAGCATTTATGGAATGTATCAGATTGGCTTCCAAGAGCGAAATTTCCAAATCCTGAAGTTTTCTGCATGATGAGGTCCAAATGTGGAACCTTTCTATTTCGGGAAGCAGCCCGGGGGTCACGAAGGACTGTCGGGAACATCCTGGGGATGGATGGTGATCAAAGGGGAAAAGAAGGGAAGGGTGATTGCTGTCCCCACATCGGCACGGATGGATCCAGCGCTGCTGGGCAGCCAGCATCGCCCCAGCACAGGCAGCAGGCTGTTTTCTGGGCCTGTGGGATAACAGCTCCTGGGCCAGGGCTGCAGCCATCCCTGTGTGCTGCCCTTTGGGGACCAGGATGTGCCCACAGCACACAGAGGTGACAGCGGAGCTGCAGCGGCCGCCCGTCCCTCCCACTTCCCTTCAATTTCCCAACCAATTTCCTCATCGGAGCTTTCTGTCTGGAACATATTAGTGATTCACAGGCCCAGAGGAAATGGTGACTTTTGGGTCCTGCTCTGATGGGAAGGATGGAGCCGGGGCCCTCGAGTTCCCCTTCTGTAGCCGAGGAGCGGACAGAGCTGCCACAGAAACCCCTCTGCTGTCCTGGCAGCGTCCCCACAAACCCAACCTGTGTGCGTTATGAAAGCAGAGACAGAGGAGAGCACAGGGACCCCCCCATCCCCCAGGAGCCACCCCCACCCCCCGGTGCCATTGGGGCAGTGCGAGCTGGAGGTCAGCACGCTGTTTACTTTAATTTCTCGGAGAGCTTTGAGGGAGATTTCCCCCCTCTGTTATTAAACTCAGATGAGCCGCTGGGGAGGTTGGGTCGCATGTGGTTCAGGGCCCTTTTTTTTTTTTTCTTCTTCTGTATTTTCTTTTGTTGTTGTTGCTGTTGTAACAGTTTGCTTTTAACTCTTTCAGGATGGGTTCCCCAGGACCGTCTCCATCCAGGGGTCCCCGAGGTGGGTGATGACCCCACAAAGGCCCTGGTTGCCCCCAGCCACGCTCACCTCACCCCTGAGGCACAGCATGTCCTCCCATGGCCATCGCCGCAGGAGATGGCAATCAATGGGAAGAATATGGAGATCTCCCCCAAACCACATTTCATTTCCTTCTGGTGCTGCAGATTCCAGCCCACACCTCCCCCTGCTCCCCGTGCACCACCGCCTGCTGCTCTCCTGGCCCAGGAGATCAGGGGAGAGCATGCAGTGCACACCAGGCACACAGACATGCAGCAATCACACACTGCAGGCGGCAGCCAGGTCCTGCGTGGGGCAATGCATGGAGCCAGGAGCCAGGGGTTGGGTGAAATCTGCTTTAGGGACTTCTGGAGCCACTCTGGGGTTCACCCTGTGCCCTTCTCCCCCTGCACCCTGCCGTGCACGGCCTACATCTCATCCAGGACGTCCCATCCCGAAATCCCAGCCCATCGGATCCTGCGCTTGGTCTTTTTCAATAGTTTTTAATTTCCTGAAGGGAGAGCTTTTAATTTATTTCTGGAACAACGTGGGGGAAGAGGAGGGGAAGATGGATCTGAAATCCACCACTAAGCTCCCCCTGCCCCGAGCCCTCGCTTCTCTCCTGCCCCCTCCAGCAGCGTCCCCACTCCCCAGGTCCCTGTGCCAGGAGCTCCAGGTGACACCATGGCCATGGCACGGGGGTCCCACCACTGCCCCCCAGCACTGCTCAGCACCTCTCCCAGTGGTTTTGCTGCTGGGCCATGGGGTTGGCTGTGGCACACGGTGAGGCTCTGGGAGGTCACCACCGAATGCAGTGCACAGTTGGCTCTGTGCAGCTGGGATGGAATCCAGGCAGAGGGGAGGGTTGAGCGCTCAGTGCGTGTGTGTTGTTTTCATTGCAAACAGCAAATCTGCTCTGGTCTCAGTCAGATGCAGATAATCCGGGGCTGGGGGAGCTGCACTGATGCAAACCCAAACCAAACGAGACAGAAAATGGTGATTTTCCTTTGGGATTCCAGCACCGATCCCAGCTGCGTGGGTGCCAGCACTGGGGAAAGGCCCCGAGTGGAGCAGGCACCCACTGACCCCAAAACCTAAATCTGGGATGGAACAGCTTCAGCTCAGCCTCTTTCAACCCCATTGCAGGAGAAGGTCCCTAGGCCAGGCCCAATTTCCTCCTTGAGAATATTCTGCTTTGCCTTGACTTTGTTTTGATTCCCTTGAATGTCTGCTGACACAAATGTGGCTCACAGCACAGTGCAGCCCACTGCCTGCCCCACTTCTTCCCTTCCAGCCCCACTTCTTCCTTTCCTGCTCATCAGCAGAAGCTCTGGGCTGGTTTCTGCTTTTCCTTTGGGATGGGAATGTTGGGTTTTTCACCTCGTGCTGTGCAGGGAGGAACCCCACAGCCCATCTCAGTCCTTATGGTGTTTCTTTGCAGCCGGAGCAGCGCAGATCTATCGGCCTTCTGGGAGTCAGCAGATCAGATTTAACCCACAGCAGCGCAATTCCCCCACTCCCAACTTTCTCAATACCACGGCAGAACGTCTGCCCGCAGCACCCCAACCCCACAGAGCCTCATTATCCACAGACCGCCTGCGGGGCTCCGTGTGACTCCCCCGTGCTCCCCCGTTTGATGCCGCAGACTGACGGCTCCCTGCAGGGGGTGGGGGAGGACCGCGAAGGTCCCGTTAGGATCCCACGGACGCCTCGACCCCCGTCCCGACGGCCCCAACCCCAACCCCGTCCCTTCCCGGGTGATGCTGCTGCTGCTGCCCGCCGCGCACCGCCGCCCTCGCGGGTCCCTCCCCGCAGCCGCCGCCCTCTCTCTGCCCACGGCGGCGGGGACCGCGGCTTCGCTCGGAAGTGCGGCTCCGTGGCACCTCCCCGAGTGGAAACGCTTCCGCTCCCACCGGCGGCGAAGCTGCCAACGGCCCCGGTGAGTGCGGGCGGCGTTGCTGAGCGGGGCGGGGCTCCATCCCGGAGGAAGGGGAGAAATGGGGGGGGGCTCAGCGCCGGTTCCCGCAGCCCCGATCCGTGCGCGCATCCTCAACCCCGCGGCGCGCATCCCCGAGCCCGGCCCCGCACATCGCCGGGGATGGGCAGCGGAACGCGCGGCCTTCGGGAGCCCCCGGCTGCGGGTCGGCCCCGCACTGCCCGTCTCCGTGCGTCGGTGCGCGATGCGGTGCAGCGCTGGGGCGGTGGGACGGGGTCATCCCGCACCGGCACGGAGCTGCGGGGGCTCGGGGAGCGCTTCCAGACGCGGGGTTGGGAGGTGCCGCGTAGGGCCGGGAATTGGGCTCGGGGTTTCTTCGGGCCCTCCGCAGCTCCGGCTGTTCTGTAATTGCAGCGCTCTGTGCCACAGCGCTGCCCTAAGGGACCCCCGGCCCACCTCCGTGCCGCCCCCCGGGCCGATCCGTGCGCTCACAGCGCGGCGCTCCGCGGGCGATCACGGGGATCCTTCACGTGATTCTTGTGAGTGCTGGGAGCGCTCTCCGTGCTGATGCTCCGGAGAAAAGCACGTTGTTCTCCTTCCCCTCTCTGTCCCATCCGCTCCCGGTGCCGTTGGGCGCCGCTTCGGGCACCAGCAGACAGCAGGGAAGAGCCTTTAGGGCAAGGAGAGCCCTTCTGCCTCCATCTGCCGGGGCAAGTGAGGGAGGAGGATGCTGCAGCCGCTCCCGTGCTGCCCCATGTGCCCGTCCCCGGGATACCCAAATCTCAGCACCCCAAACCCCTTTGTCCCTGCAAACCCGGCTCCCCCCTTTGATGCAGTGTCTCAGTGTGCGCTCAGCCCCACGTCTCCCTTGCAGGCAGCACCGCCGAGATGTTCGCCCTCTGCCCCCCCGACGCCCCGTTCCCAGAGGGCCCCGCATTGGGCACAGCTTTTTCGGGGTCCCTGCAACGCAGCCCCGACTCCAACTGCAACTTCGCGGGGGACGATGTGTGCGACAGCAACCAGAACTGGAGCCGGGCTGGCGGGGGGGGTGAAAACACTGCAAATCCCTCCGATAATCTGCTGCTGTTAGCACAGAGACAGATGGCTCAAGGCGGGATGGGGGACGTCGCTTCGAGCGCGGCGTGCGACCCCCAGCAGGGCGAGCGCAGCCCCCCCGAGGGAGCGGAGGTCGGGGAGGGGGAGGCGGGCGGATCCCCGGCGGAGGATATCGGCTACACCAGCAGCTCGCTCAGCATCGACAGCCCCGACAGCGCCTGCGGTGGCGCCTGGGATCCCCCCGAGGACCCTCCGGAGGTGCCCGAGCCCCCCCCGGAGCCCCTGTTCCCGGCGCTGGCAGAGGCGGTGCAGCAGCTGCAGGAGAAGGAGCGCTTCAAGGAGCGGGAGAAGGAGAAGCACCACGTGCAGCTGGTGATGTACCGCCGCCTGGCCTTGCTGCGTTGGATCCACGGCCTGCAGCAGAAGGTGCTGGAGCAGCAGGACCGCCTGCAGGAGAGCTTCGACACCATCCTGGACAACCGCAAGGAGCTGATCCGCTGCATGCAGCACGGAGCGCCGTGCCCCGCTGCTGCCCCCAGCCCCTGAGCCGCGCTCCTTCCCGTCAGCGTTCTGCGCTCGGAGTCCCGTTCTGCTTCCCCCCAGCTCTCCACCCCCATCGGGGCTGAGCCCTGACTGTGATGGTGATGTTGGTGCACGGGCTCTGTGGCAGCCCCAGCCCCACGCGGTGCTCACCCATCCCAATAACCACAGAGCTTTAATGCCTTCCTCCTCCTCCTCCTCCTCGCTGCTCCCACACCCGATGTGTGCAGCATCGCCCTGCAGTGACCTGCAGCTTCCAGCGCCGTCCTGCTGTGCATTGTGGCACGGTGCCCTGGGTTGTCCCCAGCGCTGGGCCCAGCTGTGGCACAGCCCATAGGAGCTGCACTCATGCACTAAGTCCAGTGAGAGAGAATCACTCTGAAAAGTGACCTCAGAATGCTCAGAAATGCACATAAACATCATCAGCCCCAAACCCAGCACGCTTATTTCACAGTTCAGTGTTAGAGGAGAGTTGATTTAGATTTATTTCTATGTTTTATCGACCAGGTCGTGTAGATGCACATCTGCATGCTGGGGGAGCCATGTTAGAACCATGCATGGCCACAGAGCTGCTTGCAAAGCTGTGCTCTTTGCATCATTTTGTTGTCTTAAAGCAAAGAGACTGGTTGGTTTTTGTTTCCCCTAATGTCTGTTTTATCCAGTGGGGGCTGCGTGGGAAGTGTGAAGGGCGGCCCTTCTTAAATAGAGATTAAAAAGGAGACGCTGTGTTTGCGTGCTGTGCTTTCTGCAGTGATCATTGAAGCTGCTGTGATGGAGCAGTGGGCAGCGGGCTGTGCCCCATCCCCCCAGGAAGCCACGCAGCGATTCCCTTCCTGCCACGGGCAGTGATGGAGCCTGGAGGTGCTGCCCTGAGAGCAGCAGAGCACCACTGGGTTCTTCCTTTATTCCCTATGCCCTCCTGCAGCCATCGTGGGCTGCAGCCCCCATCGCCCAGCTCCGTGCTGCGTGCTGATGGGATGGAGATAGGAGCACCTGAGCGTTGACCCCGGGGTGACAGCGCCTCGGGCCTCATGGAGATCAAGCAGAAATGAGAAAAAGCCCTTTGAACCTTCCTTCACCCTTCTCCCCCTTCCTGTGGAGCTGTGGGAACTCGAGGAGCAGAGCCCCTTCCACGGCACAGGGCTGGAGGGAGCAGCAGGGAAGGGCACAGCAGGGCCGGTGGAGGCCCTTCCATCCAGAGCAGCACAAGGAGCAGCGGAAGCCCCTCGCTGTGCCTGGGGGTGCGTTGATGTCCCTGCAGGGGGTGGGATGGATGCAGCCTCGGTGCTGCCAGAGCCCCTTCCCCCACCCGGCTCCTCTGTTTGTCTTGGTCGGAAGCATGACACAAATCTTTACATCCAAGGTAAATATTGTGAAAATCCTGATTATTTGCTCAAGAAATGAAAGAATAACTGTGGGCGCGGATCAAAGCGGTGGCTGCGCTCTGCTGGCACAGAGGCTTCTCCCAGCCCGGTGCCCCCGGCGCTGCTCTTGGAGTCCTCCCCATCCCGAGCTGCCCATCCCCAGCCCCGAGATTTGGGAAAACAAAGGCACAGAAACCCGTTGGCATCCAGTGGGGAGCCGTGTCCCAGCTCTGCATCCTGTGGGACCGCAGCTCCGTGTGGCTCCGGTGCCGGGATGGGGATCTCGTGGGTATTCCTGCATCCCCAGGGATTCCCATCCCTCCATACATCACGGGCTGCAGATGGATGTGGGGGCTCTCGGGGTCTCTCTGGAGCTGCTCCAGGTTTGGAACCACTGAGGATGGAGTGATGCCATTGGGATGTGGGGCAGTGAAGGGCAGCTGGGCTCACATACAGCCACGTCCCCAAAATGATCTGCAAAGCCCAGGATGTGAGAGCACAGATTGCCAAGTGCAGCAGACAGGGCCCTGTTTTGAAGGTCCCCTCTGCCTGTTTACTTTATCTCCACATTAAATCCCTGTAGCTGGGGCTGACCTGATGGCACACAGTGAGCTCTGGCAATAGTTGTCTTTTTTTACATTAAAATAACAGCATTACAGAAACATCAGGTGTGTAGGGAGGAAGGTGTTTCACCTCACCATTGGAACCCTTCAGAACAAAGCAGCAGCGATGCTGATTGCTCCACATGCAAGCAAATTTGGGAAGGATTGGGGTTTTCCCCTCCCTGCGTTGCCCAACCAGCAGGAGCTGCAAAACCCCTCCATGCATCCTCCAAACCCCCACAGTGTGTTGAGGACGGCGAAGTCGTGGTGCTGCTGGGTGGGTTCACACCATGGCTGCGGCTCCCACGTGCAGCACGCTGCACAACACGTGCGGTGCAGCACTGCAGCAAAGCATCTGGGGCCACCCCTGCCCTCCATGCCCCTCTGCAGGGGTGCAGTCCAACAGGACGGGCTCCCATCCCGGCCCATATCTGATGGGGACCCAGCCTGAGCTGCCTTCTTTAATGATTCCCTTTGAAATGTTGTTGCTTCCGCACATCCCCCTTCAGGGTAGAATATTAAGCAAGAGCAACTCGGCTGGAAATTCAGATTGTTTTCGTGTCTGTTTTCATTTACATTTTAATGATAGAGAAATCTTATAAATCAGGCTATTTGCAGCACGGCTCCTCGAAAGAAAAGGGGGGAAAGAAATCAACTGCACCAACCCAACCTCTCCCCTCTGCAAAGCGTGCCGGGAGGTGGGGGGGTCACCAAGGGCTTCTGCATGGCAGCACTTCTCCTGCCCCTTTTTCCTACTTCTTTTGCCCTGTTTCTGCAGACCGGGGCTTTGAGCAGACAGAAATCCACTTTCAGGCACTGCAGAGTGCTGGGGTGCTGGGAGCTGTGCGTTCTGTCCAACCTGGGGTGCAGGGAAGGGGTGAGGAGGTGGCTCAGATGGGGAACGGAACCAGGCCCTCCCCAGGAAAACAGCTGGGAGTAAAGATCACTGGGAGAGAGGCAATAAACTCTCGGTTATTCTTCTGCCATCGAGGCCAATCAAGCTGCAAAGAGTGCCTCAAGGCCAGTTGTACATCATTATTTCATAGCGCGTTCCCTCTGTGATGCAGCGGCTGTCTGGCTGCAGGGAACACCTTCGTGGTTTTAAGCATCAGCGCTGAAATATCCTGAGCCCTGAAAGCACGGGGCTGAGTCCCAGCAGCCTCCGTTCTGCACTTCATTCCTCGGAGGGGAAAATAACCCCATTGCCACGACTCCGGCTGTCTGTGAGCATTTGATTGAGGGCTTGGAAACGAGGGTTCCGCACAGACAGCCCCCAACTCCCGCAGCCCTGGCGCTGGTGCTCATGCAGAGCTCTGCGGTTCCTTTGGTGGGGAGGGGGGGCATCCCCAGGGCTGCGTGCCCAATGCAAAGGGCTGATCTGCTCCTGGGATGGGGCAGGTGGAAGGGAAGGCTCTGGCTGGGCCGGGTGGAGGTGGATTCCCAGCTGTCTGTGCTCAGCTCCAAACCGAAGCGGTCACCCTGAGCTCTTGGGCTGCGTCTGTGTTTCCTCTTTGGGCTCCGTCACCCCTTCACCCCATCCTGCCTCCTTTTCCCTGTGCTTTGGGCAAGGTGAAGGCAGCCTCCAGCTCCTGCCAAGGATGGAGCAAAGAAGAGATGAATGCATTTATTGAGTCTATTGATGGCTCTGCTCACTTCATTCCATTCCCCATCCCCACCATGCAGCACGGTGGCTTTTCACACTCCATGGATGCTCATTTTCACATCCCACACATCGGGGCTGCGCTCGGCGAACCCCACACAAACCCAACCCACCAGAGCCTGGCAGAAAGAGCTGGAAACTTTTTAAACATTCATGGGGGAAAAAAAAAACAAAAACCAAAAAAAAACCCAACTGCAGAATACAAAGATGAATTAAGAGAAGCCGACAGCATCGGGGCTGAGTCTGTTTGGTGGTGATACTGCTCGGAATTAAGGCACGATGGTCTTTCTTGTGGCCAGAGGGGAAGAAGAGGGCTCCCAGTGGAGAGGACCCAGCCCGGCGCTGGCGATGCTGAGCAGGGATTGATAACCCAGCACGGGGGGGGACGTGGTGCTGCTCTGGGCCGAAAAGCTGCATTTATCCCAGCGATAGCAGCGAGCCAGAGCTGCGGGCCTTGGGGGTAAAAAAGGCTTAAAAACCCATCCTTCATTCAGCAGGCAGCTGAGGAGGCAGGGGGAGGGGGAGGAGAAGAAATGGAGGGGGAATTCAGAGCTGGGGGAGGAAGGGGGGGGGGGGGGGCTGGGGTTGGGTGAAGGGTTCAAGTTGCCCCAAAAGCACTGAAACATCCCAAAATGTGGTGGGGATGATGAGGAGGGAGGTGCTGACCACAAGGGTTGGGAAATGACTTGGAAATCCAGCTGGGATTTTGCTTCTCCCTCCCCTCACACCACCTCTCCCCGTGGCTGAGCCACTCTGAGTGACCCGCACTGAGCTCAGCGTCCCCACACTCACATCCCCCTCCTGCACCCAGGGCTGCCTGCAGGATGTCTGCAGAATTTGGGCAGGTCCACAGGTGGAGCAAACAATGTGATGTGACAGCAAGAGCCGCCGGGCACAGCCAGGAGGGGCTGCATGGGCAGGGAGGAAGCTGAAGGCATTGGGGTGGTCCTGCGTGAGGCTGATGGGTGGCAATGGAGCACTGAGCACGGGATGGGTGGCACCTGGGGACACGGCTCTCCATGGAAGTGAACCCAGAGGGCACCGCATGGATGTGGCCTGGAAGGAACCCAAATTTTGAAACGTTGAATGTTTGATGAAACTGTTGTTGTTTCCCAGCCAACCCCACTTCTGAGCTCATCGATCGCGGGGCCAGAAGGGAGCGTTGTGATAATCCCATCTGACATCTCGCACGGCGCGGGCCAGAGAACCTCACTCCATGTGTTCTGCACCAGCCCTCCGTTCCTGAGTGCTGCGTCTGTCAGGAAAGCACTCATCAGCTCTGTGGCTCTTAGCTGGGGCCTCGGGCACAGCAATGGGCTTCCCTCACCCTCCCGGCTTTAGACACGGGGATGACTGCTGTGAGCCCAAGAACAGATTGAGGAATCCCCTTCCCTATTCTTCTCCATGGGGTCAAACCCCTGAGAGCTTGCTGAACCCTGGGGACGGGCTGTTGGCACCTTGTGGTGATCACCGACGGCCATCTCTGCTCATCCAACCAAAGAGAAATGCCACTACCCAACGCCTCCCCATTGACAAGATGGCCATTGGTTGCCATGCCCTGGTCACCCAGCTGAGAAGTTCCACCACCCACCATCTCCCTGTTGATGGGGACTTTGCCTGCCACGCTGCTGAGCAGGGTGCAGAGCGCTAGGATTGCGCTCCGGAAAGAATTCAAATTAGGCATGCGTGTAATTACAGATATCTTATCCAAACAGGAGGAGCCTGAACACCAGTGGGGATCTGGGGACAGATCTCACTGATGCAAAGCGGGATGCGACGCAGTGAGCGGGGCGGCCCCAGTGCAGGTTGTGTTCCTGGTGATGGGGAAACGCTGGGAAGAGATGCAGTGAGATACACGGATGTGATGCCAGAGGGGACCTGGGCAGTGCCTGCAGCTCTTGGGGGCAGGAATGGGGCTCCTCCCCAGGGACCACTCATGGGGTTCAGCCCCCTGAGCCATGCAGCATTGCCTGGAGCCCGCTGAGCCCCAGAGTTGCACCATGACAGCTTACATCAGGGCAGCTTTCATGCTCCATGATGGCTCACATCAGGGCAGGATTCACGCTCCATGATAGCTCACATCAGGGCAGGCTTCATGCTCCATGATGGCTCACATCAGGGCAGGCTTCATGCTCCATGATGGCTCACATCAGGGCAGCTTTCATGCTCCATGATAGCTCACATCAGGGCAGGCTTCAAGCTCCATGATGGCTCACATCAGGGCAGCTTTCATGCTCTCTGTTGTTTGTTTTTCTTTTCTTAGATCCAAACCACAAAGCTCTGCTGCAGCTCAGAGCTGCGTCCCATGGTTTTGGTGGCCATGGGGATGAGATGGGGATGGAGGCATCCTGCAGTGGGGCAGGTTCCATGCGATAGGTGAAAGGTGTGTGGAGCTGCTCACGAACGGAAGGCAGCCCCTGCAGCAAACTTTCCTTTGAAATTACCCTGTTGATGAATCTCTCCTCGAGTGACTGGTGATAAATGAAGCGATTATGGGACTGACCTGCCACGGGGCTGAGATTGTGGGAGGGGGGCGAGAGATGGGAGCTCAGAGCTTGGGGCCCCCCAGCACCGCTGCCTTTGGGCTCTTTGCAGCCCCTTTCCCAGCTCCTGCAGCTCAGGATGCGACGGCAGCGCCTGTCCCACCCCGGGGTCGTGCATGGACACGAGGCTGCAGGAGGTGACTCTCAGCTGTGCGTGGTGGTCCCTGCCCGTAGCGGGGCCCGATGCGTGCGAAAAGCAGATTTATTTCTGCCTACGTTTCATATTCTTCACGCTCCGCGGCGTGAGACAAAGGATCAGCTCTTCAATAGAGTCCGAAGAATAAACCTTAAACCTCATCAAATCCAATCCGCCAATAAAAATTGCCTGAACAAAAGGCCGGGGACGGAGGGCGGCGGCGGGGGCCTTTTAGCCACGATAACAAGTTTTCACAAGACTGTTTATCCGCACAATTTGGAACGACACTTAAAATCTCTAATCCCAATAGGCATGAAAGTGCCCGTCCCAGCAGGCAGGTGGGCTGTCCCCAGCCCGGTCCCCGCGCTGCTCGGTGGCCGTCGCATCCGTGGGGGTCACTGGGAACGCGCTGAGACGGGGCAGCTGCAGCCTGAATGCTGCCTCAAAGCCCCCTCCCCACCCTTCTCCCCATCCCACCCCCTATTCAGCCCGATTTTAAAAGGCAGCAAAATGGTTACAAGGTTTAAAGCAGAGGCGAGCAAAATGCTCCACAATAGGGAGGACAAAGGAGGGCTCGGGGCTCTGCTCCCTAATCCACAGCCCACGGCGGTGCAGCCACCGGGATTAGGGCCGCTGCCAGGGGCTGCTCCACCGCTGGGTTTTGGGGTGAGCCCTACCCAGTGCTGAGCATCCGTCCCTCAGTGTGGGGCGATGGGACGGGACAAAGCGCTGTGCCCCGGAGCTGCTGCTCAGTGTGGGGTGGGTTTGTGGGGTGGATGGGTGCCCCCAGGATGCGGCTGGCACGTGGAGCTCTGATGGCCATCTTCCTCCAGCCACGAAGTGCCACAGCTTTGCCAACACCCAACCAGTCAAATTGCCTTCTTCAGAGTGGGATCCTGGAAGGGGTGGGGGTTTGGTGGGGATGCGGGCTGCGGTGACGGCCTGGCAAGGGCACGTATGGCATCGGTGCCATGCCTGGCACTCTGTGCAGCGTCAGCACATCTGTCTGCACCCAAAGGCACTGCTGTGTGTGCAGGATGCCATCGTCCTCACGTGCTGGGATTGGCTCCTGCAGGGTGCTGGAGCAGAGGGACACACAGTGTGACACTGGGGACAGATCACAGCATGGCTGGGATGCACTGCGCTCCTGCTCTGGGATGCTCCGATAGGAGAAGCATTTAATTACTGTCATGTGAACATCAGGGGCGCTGCTCCCTCCTTTCCCAGCATGGTGAGGTGCTTTTTGGGCACAGCTTTGGTGGCAAAAAGGAACTGGAAGCAGTGAAGATCTCAGGGCCTGTGCTGCTGCACCCCCAGCCCTGCTGCGCCATCCTCACCGCAGTGACTCTGCTCAGGGCCGTCCCCATGCAACCAAAGAAAGCAGCATCGCATTTGGCCACGCCGGACACTTTTTCATCCCCAAAACAAAAGCTCTCCAATAAACCAAACAGCAGCGTCGTGCTTTAAATTAGCATTAATTGACAAAGCTCGGGCAGAGCTGCTGAGCAAATCGGAGCCTTAATGTATGAACGACAGATTATTTTTTTTGCCCCTTTGGGTCTGGGCTTTGATTGAGGGCTTTTTCTCCCTCAGCGATGGGGTTGGGCTGCTGTGAGGTGGTGGGGCGACCTCAATACGGGGTGACCACGGCACCTCTAATCCCCTCTTTTAATTGATTACTCTCACCCATCCCCTGCGGCGACGGGAACGGGGACCCACCCTCTATAGATTAGCACCCTTTAGTTTACAGCTCAGCCACTTTTTCAGTCCTTTGCCCCGCAGCAATGCATGAAAATAACGCTAATCTCATTAAGGACAGAAGGGAGCCCTTCAAAGTTTATTAATAATGGGAGCAGACAGGGAGCGAGCTGGGCGCTGGGTCGGGTTTCAAAGCCGGGAGGCGGCGGAGGGTTTTTGCTTTGAGCAGAGCTGATGGGCAGCAGGGGCAGATCGGGATGGGGACGGTGGCACCTGGGCGTCCCCTCCTGGAAAAATGACCTCCACAAGTCCTGCCAACGAGGCCTTCCTTCGGCTTCAAATGGCCAGAACAAAGGGATCCTGATTAAAGGAAAAAAAATAAGGTTTTTCCAAGGGTGGCAGCCCTATTTTTGGTGGTTTTATCCCCCTTCGGGTTGAGCTGCAGAATCCTTCCTGCTCCTGCATGCATCAATGAGGGCAGCAGCGTGTCAGCCCCAGCTCAGCATCCCTGACCTCAGGGACCTCAAAGACCCTAAAGGGACAAGATCCCATAGGGAGAAGAGCCGAAAAGGAGAAGTACCCAAAGGAAGAAGCCCCCAGAAGAATCAGCCCCAGCCCAGCGCACCTCCCGCCCTCTCTGCGCCCCCGTTCCTGCTCCCTCCCTCCCCCCGCTGCCCAATTAGCACCGTTACACCGCACAGCTGCCAGGACTTTCCTTCCAGGCGCACGCCCTGCAGGTTGCGCCCTCACCTCACACCACTGCTGTGAGCCTCAGCGCCCGCCCCGACCCCTCCGCTCCATCTGGAGGAGCTTCCATCGCTGCTAATTAGCAGGGAGCATCCCAAGGACGCCCGGAATTCAAGGAAGCGAAGCATCCCATAACGGGACACGGGGTGATGCGCGGCACGGCGGGGCCCGGCGCCCTCCTACCAACACCCCGACCCCGCTGTGGCTTTGGGGTGCAGCGCTGCGGGTCGGGGGGCTGCAGGGGGGGGGGGTTGGGGTCCCGGGCTGCGATCCCTCCAGGCCCCACCTAATCACCACCGCTCTGCATTATTACCCTGCCTAACGCGGCATGCTTTTAAATAAAATATGCAAAGATTTCTCAAATTATTTCCCCGGGGCAAAAGCGTTTTCTATCTCTGCTCGTGCATGTTAATCTGAAAAATGCAAATTCCGCACACACCCCCATCTGCTGGGGCTCGGCCATTTATTAACTTTTTTTTTTTTTTTTTTAATTGTGAAATGTTTCTTTTATAAAAGCCGTAGGTTTCGTTATCTGGGCTCCTGTTTTATTTCGTTTAGGAGAAAACAGGTTGGAATGGATAAAATAAAATCAAGCAACTGTGGAGTGTGTGTGTGTGTGTGTATGGGGGGGGGGGGCTTAGGGCTCACTCAGCACCAGTTTCAGTCGAGGTTGCAGCCATGGGGAGGATCTACGTGGGGAGGGATGGGGGCTGTGCAAAGGATGCGATGCAGTGATTTGTGATGCAGGATGGGCTGAGAGCCTCAGGTCCCCGCTGCAGCATTTTGGGCTCCTGTGCAAAATCATTAAAAAATATCAAGAAAAACGCAACCGTGTGCACAAGAAAATAAAAAGGGGGGGGGGGGGGGAATGAAAGAGCCGTCGGTGCCGTTCCTGATGAGAAGGAGATGTGACAGAGCTCAGAGCACTGAGAGTAATTGGAGGCCCACGGACAAAGTTGCTCACGGACAACATTGGGTCCCATCCCCAGGGCTGCAGGCTGTGGCTGTGGGATCCCAGAGCTCTGCAACGCTCTGTGTGAGGAGTCAGAGAGCCTGCAGGGCACGGGGATGGGAGGGGAAACCTCTGTGGAAGAGGAACCAAGTCCTTCCTTCTAGAATAGAGTCCTAAAATAGAAACCCACAGGGCTGCAGTTTGGGCTGAGTCCTTGTGTCCTCGATAGCAGGGACACCGAGCTCTGGAATGGTGACACAGATGGGAAGGGATACACAGCATCTCTGCTTTGTCCCACAAAAAGGAAAACGTGGGGGGGGGGGGGGGAAAAAGAGGAAGGAATGATGCAGGGCATAACAAAGGGGAGGCTGGGAACTGCTTTCTGTTGGAAGCCAAATCCGAGCCCTGTTTGGGAGACCTGGCAGTCACTCCGGACTGCCTTCCTCAGCTTCAGAGCTCCGGGGTTGGGGTCCCAGTTCTGCTGGGGCTGCAGAGCTTCGGGTTCCAACCTCCCCGTCCCGCTGTCTGGGTGGGAATCGGATCCCGTTCCACCCGGAGGGCTCAGCGCTATGGGGCCGCGGGAGCTGCAGTCCCACCCACCGCAGCCCGACCCCAAAGCCGCGGTGCGGGGAAGCAGCGGCTCTGTCCCTTTAAAGCAGCGCCGGAGTCCCTTTTTTTTTCCTCTCTTGTTAAAAGATGTCTGGGAGGGGAGCTGCCAATCTGAAAAATGATCCTTTCTTTTTTCCATTTTCTTCCTTCTCTCCTTCTAGCTCGTGCTCATCTGTTCAGGTGAACCGCAGGCACATTCATTAAATCTCTGTCTTTGACACCTCAGCTGCTTCGGAGCCCTGGGCTGCTCTTTCCCTTCCCTCTCTGCGCTGTTTTTCTCTTTCCCCATCCCCGAGCCCGCCTGATCAGCACACCAAAGCGGCGAGAGAGAGCAGCAGAATTGTTAACTAAGCACAAGGCGGGCGATGGGTGCAAGGGGCCGGTGGGTCAGGATGGAGCAAAACCCACAGCGAGCATCCCAAGCACGCCCCGACCGCGGGGGCACGGACCTCTGAATGCAGAGGGGTCCCCCGGGCTGTCCTTGTCCCCAGCCTCGTGCCCGTTGTGGGACAGAGGTATGCAAAGGATGGCCATGGGATGGCAGCGGTTCCCGTCGCCATGGGAGAGGCAGAGCGCTAGCAAAGAGGATCTGGGTACGGATCTTGGGAAAGCGCCACGCTGCAGCCGGTCCCTTCCCATGGGACAAATCCCCCGTGTCCCCAAATGGGGAAACCCCACTGAGACCTGACTGAAATCTCATTGAAACCACGCTGAAACCCCATTGAAACCCCATCGTAACCCCAGCTGGGGACATTGGGGGACCTGGGGACCCAGTGCCATGGGAAGGGGCCGTCCCCAGAGCCGAGCCCTGCAAAGCTGTGAATTCCTGCAGAGTTTTGTTAGCGGGATCAGCGCAGCCTGGTGTCCTGCTCCAAATTAATTATCCGCTGACACGATTTCGCTTCTTTCCCTTTGTGTTATTTTAATTAACAGAGATCTCCTCCAAGCAAGCCAGCTGTCATGTAAATTGTAAAACTGTCAGCATGTACAGGAACTTAACAGGGATTTTTAAAAAGCACTGCACAAAGGGATGTGCTACTTTCCCTTTCTGTGGGTTGGTTGTTTTTTTCCCCTTTTTTTCCCTTAAAATCTGGCACATTTGTAAAGTCAAAAAAATAAAGTGTGAAGGGCTGCGATGGGGACGCAGACAGAGAGAGCTCTGAGCTCAGATCATTCACTGCACCCAATGAGCACAGGGTGTGATGCTGTGATGGGGACAGAGATGCCCAAGGAGGCTGTGGGTGCCCCATCCCTGCAGGCATTCAGGCTGGATGTGGCTCTGGGCAGCCTGGGCTGCAGGTTGGCGACCTGCACACAGCAGCAGGTTGGAGCTGGATGAGCATTGAGCTCCTGTGCAACCCAGGCCGTTCTACGGCTCTGTGATTCTGTGACTCCACACTGATCCGTCTCTCCTGCTCACCCAGTGCTGCTCTGACTGGTGCCCACTCATCCCCATCTCCAAACAGTGTAAATGCACCCAGGAATGGCTGCAGCGTGAAGCTTCTAAAAGAAAAACCCATTGCTGAGCATTGCCCACAGAGCTCTGGTGCTTTCAGTTGGGATCATCCCCAGTGTGGGTCGATGCTCCACCGGCCCCACGTGCTGCTCCTGCAGGCACCATTTTTCCATCTTGAGCCTCTTTTACCCAAGGAAGGACTCATCCTAAAGGGCGTGAGGTCCAGAGGGACGCTGGGGGGCTTCAGTGGGTTTCAATGGGGCTTCAACAAGATTTCAATGGGGTCTCAATGGGATTTCAGTGGAGCATCAATGGGGTTTCCATGGTGCTCCCTGGGGTTGGGATGTGCCCATCACACGGACGTTCCCCCCATCCACGCTGCTGCTTCCATCCAAACAAACGACCTTCAGCAGCGCTGTGGGTCAATAAAAAACAATTTGTGAATGGATCCATCTTCTGTGGCAAACAGATGAAGCAGCCTGGGCTCCCTGGGCTGTTTTATGCACGGATGGGAGAGCCGTGAAGTCACAGCAACGTGTGTGCACACATCCATGAGGTAGAATGATGAGTGAATAGATCTGCGTGTTCCAAAGGTGGAACAAAAAAGTGTCTCTGCAGTTTTGGAGCCTGGGAGGGGTCTCATGCCCTCCTGCCCATCTTTCTGCTGTTCTGCCTCCAGGCTCCTGCAAATCCCATTCGACCCAAGCCAGGCAGGGACCACAGGGGCTCATCCTTGGCCATGCGGTGGTTTGTGAATTAATGACCACTCCCAGGTGCTTTCTCACCACTTTTTACCACCTTCACTTTTGGGCTGGTGCAGGGAAAGCAGTGCCCAGGAGCAGGGGCAGCCTGCTGTGCTTTGCTGCTCACCTGTTTGTGCTGCCAAGCCCCACAGGAGCTGCTGTCCATGGGCTGCAATAGATGGGCGCTGCTTCATCCTGTGGGGCGCAGCTTTGTGCTCCTCTTCTTCAGCAGAGCTGCAGCGGGCGCAGCGCATTCTGCTGCAGGGCATTTCCTGAGAGCCACTAAAGCAAGGTGGGTAATTAATACCTTCCATGCATGAGGAACACCACGAGGCAGGGGAGGAGGAGGGCAGGCGGTGAGGCAGGGGGGCACACAGCCCTTGGTGCCATTTGGAGTCCCAGCACCTCGTGGCCACGCTGTGAGCAGCCAATTCCCACACCTGTGCCCCCCAACCACCCCAATGCTGCTCCTGAAACCATATCTGTATCTATTGTACAGATATTCTAGGTCTATTTTATTTTCTGTCAGCACAGCGTTGCGAGAACCTGGCAAGAGCCAGGATGTGGCCATTAGGAAGGCTTCAGGACTTGGGTTTATTTGCATTTTCCTCTTTAACCTGTGTTCTCTGCAGGCTGGAAAGTAACTGATGGAGTGCAAACGTTCATCACTGCCCTACTGAAAGCCTTCAGACACGGCTTGGCTGAGATCATCCAGCAAGGAGAAGTGCCTTACTGTCAGCACTTGCTGTCAAAAGCCCTTTGATAATTTGCTGAGCAGCAGCAATTCCCACTTTCAGGAGCTGCAGAGCTCCGAGAGCCCCTGAGATCCTTGGGAATGCAAAAGGGGACTCTGAGAGCAGGCAGTGCTGGCAGTGCGGATGGTTCTGCTCCCAGCTGTGCCCCGGAGCTGAGCTACCCCTCAGTGGGGCTCACATCCTGACCTTTGTACTGGACCAAAGCAGTCCTTCACATTACCAACAACAGCACTTGAAGGGATGAGGAAGCTCAGGCTGCTCCAGCATTGCAAACCACCACTGCACTCATGGTTTTCTCCCCCATTGAGCATCATTTTGTCCAGCACATCAGCTTGCTGCACCTCCAAAGCCAGCCCACGGCTCTCCTCCCTGCTCAGCACCACTCAGCACAGCAGCAGATGCAGTCGGTGGCTGCAGCACATCCTGGCAATCACATCTGCACGCCTGCATCCCCATCTCACTGACTTTATCTCCTCATCTCTGCCCCGCGCACCAGGCAGGCTCCAACCCGGAGTGAAGGTCACGAGTTACTGAGCCAAAAGGAATTCCAGGAGAGCAGATTGCGATTGTTTTAATTAAAGGAGAGGGGGGGAGGGGGGAGGAAACCCTCCGACAATTCCCCGTGTGAAGATGGGGGTCCGGAGAAAGCTGAAATCGACTTTATAAAGGAATGTGAAAATGCGAGTGTGGAATGATTGACAAATAAAGGGCACTCTCCTTTGATTTAAATATGCTCCTCGTTTGTGCAGAATATGCTAATTTATACATTGCCTAAATAGCCAGTAGCTATTGTCTGTAAAACCACATCAGATCAGGGCAGCAGGGCAGTTAATGTACTGGCTGGATGTTCCGGCTGGTCAGTGAAGCGATCCCAGCTTCCTTCCACTGCCTCTGAAACCCTAAATGGAATAGCTGAGCTGTAAAAAAACCGCCGGGGGCATCAACTGAAGCTCCCTCTGCCCGCCTGCAATGGCACAGGGCTCTGCTCCCCACCAGGACCCCCAGCGCCAGCCACCCCAGGGCTTCATCCCCCCACAGGGCCCTGCAGCAGCTCAGCTGGGCTCTGGGCCCCCCGTGCCTGGATGCAGAGCCAACACACAGCGAAACTCAATGATCCCAAACCCACACAATCCATCCTCTGCCATTTGTAGCAGCCCTGGCTCGGGCTGGTCACAGGAACAATTTGTAATACGAGAGGCTTCTAATTAACGAGATTCTGAAGTTAATTAAGGCAATCTTTCTCATCTCGTTTAGATGTTTCCCTACCCGGAGCCCACGGCCGGGTTGCAGCCCTCCTTCCCTGCGCCATTCGTTTCTCACGTGCCGTCCCAGCAGGTGACACCCGTGTGACATCCCCCCTGCCTTTGGGTCAGCCCAGTCAATGGGCACAGCCGTGGGCTCCTCCTGCTTCAGAAAGCCTGTCCTGTGATCCCACAGATCACTCCGGATTAAGTTTAGAGTGATGTGATAAGTGGTAATAATACTGCTGCCTTGCCCCTCGTTATTTTCCATATAATTATGTACCCTCAAGAAAGCTTTTAAGTAGCACTCTCTCATCAGCTCTGGTCCAAGGGATTCGTTTGTTCCAGGAAAGGATCTTCTCAAGTCCACGGCCCTCGTTAGCCTCTACCAGCGAGGGGTGGGCAGGGTGTGCAGCTCAGCCCCAATGCGGTCTGATGGCACAGGAAGCATCTGGCCAGGAAAGAAGCCTGGAAATCTGCTGGGCAGTGAAAGGCTTTGAGCTGCAGCGTGTTGTCAGATGGTGGCACTCTGCGGTGTTTTGATCCCATGGAAGTGCTCTGGTTGTGATGGGTGGAAGGAAAGGGTTCAGGTTTTGCCTTGGTGGTCATTTCAGGGGCAGCCCTATGGGGTTTCCCATCAAACCAAGCCAGCCTTGGCTGCATTTCCCATAACCCAAACACACTGCCCTCTCATCCCACCACTGCAGTTCCTTGTGTGCCCACAGCCAAATCCATCCTGCTGCGACCCCCCCACCCCCCCTTCTGCATCATCCTCAAAGCAAAATTCATGGAGTCACAAACCATCAAATTAGCCGAGTTGGAAGGGGCCCATAAGGACTATCGAGTCCAATTCGGTTTGTGGGTTTTAAGCAATTTGTGGTCTTTTGATAACCTGTATAAATGGACACCTCCCCAGGATCCTTGGGCACACATTCAGAAGTCTACGTGCACGGTGATGCTTCAAAGACTCTCCTGTGTCTGATGGGATATCAGGGAATCACGTCTGGTGAGGACAAACCAACATCACTTGAGCCCTCAGGCAGGGAGCAGTGCAGTGCGTGGCCATGGCTGGCTCCCAAAATCCTTTTGGGAAAGGCAGGGCTCCATTGGAAGTCAGCACCCAGCCCTCTCCATGCATCCCATCTCCACTGCAGCCCTGCAAGCCAAAGGTGAGCTTCCAAGGAAAGTTGCCTCGCTGAAATAGTTAATGGGAAGCGATTCCATCCCCCAGCTCACCACCCCTTGGAAAAAAAAATCAGAATAATAATTAAAAGATGCCTAGAAACGCTCTTGGAAGAGCATAAATTCTGAAGATGAAAGTAAATGATTAAAATAATTAAATACTTCAAGTTGACAAGCAGAAGCAGAATCTTGCCAACGGACATTTGTCGGTAATTAGTTAATTAATCCTAACACAAATTATAAGCCATAACAAACCAGTCAGGCTGAACGCAGCCGGCTGTTCAGAATTAAACTTAGAAAAATAGGGAGTGAGGGAAAGAAGAAAGAAAAGTTTCCAGGTCCTTGTGGGCTCTGGGCAGATGCTGCGTCCCTTGGGATGAGTGGCTGGGATGGCGCAGGGTTCATGGCCCCCCACAGCCCCCCAGGGCTTCTGGTGGATGGTGGGGAATAGGGGTGTACAGGGCTGTGCTCCCCCAGCAAGAGCATGGAGGATGGGAAGCTGGAGCAGTGTGGGTCAGGACTTGGTTCTTCCACCCTTTATCCATAAGGGCAGAGCAAAGGCTCCTGAGCTCTGCATCCAGCTTTGGTGCTGATGCTGCGCTCTGGTTTGGGATTTGTTTGCAATATGAGCTGGGAAGGCGGGGAGGGACAGCAGTGCAGATGTCCTCACACCACACACACAGCCAGCAGGGACCAAACTGCCGGCAGGGATGCCAAAAGGTTAATGAGCTGCAGGCTGATTTCTCACCTCTGGCCACCTTGGCTCAAGACCAATTTTCAGCCCTAGATTGAGTGAGCCCGAGGACCCACAGCAAGGCACAGTGAATGACAGCTGATGTGCAGGAGTGGGGCTGGGGGGCACGAAGGGGCCGGGCTGAGCCTCTCCCACAGCACAGAAAGGCACCTGAGCAGGGATGGAGCTGGTGCTCCCACAGAAGGGAGCAGCCACGGCACACACGGATCCTCCAACCAGCCAGAAGGTGAACCTACAGAGAGAGCATGCCCTGCACGCGTTACCCATTGACCAGGCAAGGCAAACTTCAAACTGCAGCCATGCCAGCCTCAGCCTCTCTGTCCCCAATCCCCTCCAACACACGTGCAGCAGGCGCCTGCTTACCCTAACATCCATCCACAGCCCCACTGCAAAGAAACTGCTCTAAGTGTTCTGCATTATGTGAGCTCTGACCTTCAGAGGGGAACAGAAGGAATATTTTCCCCCCGCAGGCTAGAGTTGTCAGTGAAATGTCTGTCTTCCTTAATAATTTCAATCCGGGTGACAGGGGACAGGGCATTTTGCTCTGAACGAACGTACTGTAAAAACTGTCAGATGGAATTTGTCTCAAGAAGCAACATTTCTATCTATTCGGGGTCATAATTGCAGGCAGCTTCTGACCTGTGGAGCAGCACATTTTTCTCAGCTGAAAAAAGGATCCTAAAATAGGTGGTTTGGGCTTCTGCAGAGCTTTGGATGGATGCTAAATGGATTCTAAGAAGCAACGGAGATCTCCAGCAGCAGGCTTTCTTCTTTTGCTTTGTGTTTGTTGGGTTGGTTATTTAGCTGCTGTTTTCTTTTTAATCCAGAACAAATCATGCACAGAAGTGGTGTAGCAATAAAGAAGGGACACAAACTGCCATTCTTTGAGCTGGAGTAATGGCCTATTTCAGCCCACATCCTGTCCCCTCACTGCCTACCTCTCTGCATTTCCTCCTAACTGACCCTGTCTTTTAATTAACTCAATAAGTAACCAAAAGGGCAATTAACCAAATGAGTATTATGATAATTTGATTATGCTTTACCCACTTATAAAGCAGGGGAAACAGTAAGAAAAGTAATAAGTCAGTGACCAGCAAGAATTCAAGCAGAAGGACAGAGCAGGGGGAGGCTTCTCTGGATGCTACTGCCTATAAATCTCCCCCAATACCAAAGAAATCTCTGTTTGTTTTGTTAAACATTCTGATTCCTTGATTTGTGCCTCCTCAGTGGGGGACAAAAGCCCATGGAATAACTTGAAGCAGATTTTCTTCTTACGGTTTAATTTTCCAATTAGCAACGGTTATGAAGCGGATGATGGGATGATGCTGCTGGACCCCGCAGAGCCACGCAGGGATGGGTCACCCCATTCAGGACCGGATGTCTTGTTGGCATTGCCAGCCTGGCTCTGCAGAGCTGAGCTTTTGCAATATCAGCCTGCAAGTGCCAGGACTGTGAGCAGCCACTGTGACAGCGCAACAGGCTGATAAGGAGGCTCCAGGAATAGGAAAAGTGGAGAAAAACCACTGCTGGTGTCCTGGCTGCAAAGCAGTGAGCAGACTGAGCCAGCGGTGAGAGATGGAGACTGCAGGGCCTCAGCTGCTCTCGGAATGCTCTCACCTGCAAGATCAGTCCTGGCAGAGACACACGCCAGTGCTAATCAGCTCTGTTAGTGCAGCGGGCAGCAGGTCGCAATCCATTTTCACCTGCATGCTGCAATCGATGCCCTTCCCATCACAGGCAGAGGGCAAACACAGCCTGGAGCAGGGGCTGCAGGTTTGGTAGGAGCCAGGAGGAAGGAAGTTTTGCTCCCCGCAAGCTGGCCTTGGTCCCAAAACTGCTTGGGAACTGCAGGAGGCGAATCGTGCAGGGTTTGTCTGAAAGCAGAATCTGCTTACATGTTCATGTTTGGGCCCACAGGAAGATGGCTCAAGGAGATCCGTGGAGCCCAGACAGAGAGATTAATAACAAAGCTCCAAGTAATCCTGGCAGGGTTCACTGTGGGGTTGTGGGATCCAGCAGCATGCTTCAGCAGTAGAGAGAAGCTCGGTGAATAAGGGCAGCCCTATTTCCATCCATAGCCCGCCCTGTGATCACCACTAAATCACTTCTTTCTGCACTTCATTTCCTGCACCTGACATAGCAGGAACACGAGGTTCCCTTTCTTCTCTGGCAAGCTCTGAGCTCAAAGCAGGAAACCTAATCTAGGTGGCACAGCAATTGCAGCACCGTTTACTAATGCTGTATTGAGACAGAGGACAGGGTAACAACCAGTGCAAAAAAAAACCCACCAAACAATCTGAGAATGCAAAAACCCTTTCTGTGCCGTAGTCACACGTCACATCACAGCCCAAAGCTGGAAGAAACAGGGATACCAGCAGCCAAGCAAATAGCAGTGGTCTGGGAGCTCAGAGAGCAGTGTGTGCTCCTGGCCGAGTGACCGTAGATTATCACAACTCTGCACCCTGGGCACATGCAGACCAAGGACAGACCCTGCAGGGAAGCTCAGGAAAGCACTCCACTGTTGGCAAATGTCAGCAGCATGCCGAGTTTGCCAAGCATCACAATGAGAACCAGACACCGTTAAGAGCAATTGCAGGCAGGGTAGCAGACACCGGCACGGCAGAGCATGAAGCCCAATCAGGTAGAAGTGAGCTTGTTGTAGAGGTAGGAATAACAACAGCATCATCTCATGGACAGTGTGCAGAGGGGTAAAAAAAACAGGTGTGGGAAAGAAAATGAGCCGCTGAAAAGTTTGCAGAGCTGACTTACACAGGCACTGCCTTTTTCCAGCTGTTGATGCAATGACTTGCTTGCATTTTCTGCCCAGCTCCAGGCTCTCTGCTGGAGCAATCAGCACCTAGTAAAAAGACTGCTTTCCTCTGCGCATATCACCTCACATTAGGAAGCACTGGTCAGCCGTGTCACTGCAGGAGATGAGCAGTGGCTGCCCAGCCCACAGCTGCTGTCAACCTCAGCACTCAGTGCCACAGCACAGCGCGTGCACAGCCAGCGTGGGCTGGGCTGAGGACTTTGGTAATACCTTCATTGCTTTATAGGCTTTCCCATATGGCTAACTTCTTCGTGTAGAAATCATGACAGCTGTTCATCCTTACCAGCTTTTCTATCTACCTTCCGGCCATCCCATTTGTCCTGGTCTTGGCTAGCCTGTCCCTCTTGACTTCTCACGACATGCATCTCTGCACTGGTTTGCTGGTATGGCAAGTTACACAAGGGACTCAGGCAGCTTCCTCTTTGCTGGGCGATCCTTCTCACCAAGGACATGGAGCACACACACATACAAATACACTACAATTAAAAAGGCAGAAGCACATTCAATTTTAAGATCTGCTACAGGTTGGAGAAATTCCTTTTAATAGCAGAAAATATTCCCCAAATTCTGCTAGCAGAGATGCCTTGCTTCCCTCCTTACACCCACGTCATGATGTCAGGAGTGCCTTCACCCTGGGAAGAGAGGTAGGTGTGTACTGTACGTATGCATGCTTCCTAACCAGGGAAATTCAATCTGTTCAATAACAATGTTAACATTTAATTGCACCCTAGGGCCCAATGAAAATCAACAAGAAAGGTAACTGTTGATTTTTCGTTCAGCTTCTCTTAAAGAGGTCTCAGAAAATCACTGTTAACAGGCTGGCTGTGGGCACACACGCAGTAACATCTATAGGGGAAAATGAGTTTAAAACTATAGGTTGGATCCACACAGAAAATACTTAAGCACTGGCAAAGAGCTCGGCCATTGTTAGGTAAAAGAAAACATCCTGTTTTGATTTACGCACGCAGCACTCAATTTAACAAGTGTAGCTACAGGCAATTGGAAAACAGTCAAAATGGTGAATTTGCTGCTTACACTCATTTATACTGTTTCCTGAAGACGGTTTGCTGTTGCTTCTTGGCATGTTTAGTACTTTTTAAACCACACAAAGGTTATGCCCAGTTCTCATAATTACACAGTGACTTTCTTGGTATAGGTACAGTTGGGCATTTGCCATGTGCTGTAGCATCCAGAATTTTATGTCCTGGGGCTGCTTCCTTTACAGCAACCGTGGGATTTTAATGCTTCGGTGGCCCCTTTCATTGGCGTGGGGCTGGGTCTTTGTGGAGCTGCACTTAGCTCACATGTTTGACGGGCTCAGGCAGTGTTTAATCAATAAAGCATATGCTAGTGCTCGGCAGGATGGTGCCTGCAGTCAGACAACATCCAGGCAATTAGGGTATTTGTTTTGTTCCTCGTTATCAATTACCTACTTTACAGCCACACCTGGAAGCTTCTGGGTGCTCGGTGGCCACCTAACACAAAGCACTGAGAAACTAAAATAGAGTGGGAGTGGGGAAAAAGAAGGGAATAGCGAGGAGAGCATCTGCTGCTCAGCAGCTGTCAGAACCCACGTTCAGCCAAGGGACGAAACAGGGACATTTCATCCAAAGTCCCAGAGCAGAGATCACAAAGCTCTGAATCTACCATCGGATCAGGAAATCAGCAGACACATCTGCAGCTTGGGAGTTTTCCCCCAGTGTTTGGCACGCACAGATCAGCAAGGAAAAAATTCCTGCGTTAGCCCAGTAGGTGACTCAAGCCAGGGCTTGTCTCTGTGCTGCGGGGGTTTTGTGTGGGATGGGGCTGGCAGGGAGAGCCTGAACTCGCTCATGGCTACTGGCTGCACAGCATGCACTGCAGGAGCAGCAGGGAGTCGAGGCCAGGGCCCAGGCTTGGCACTGCCAGCCACTACTGACACAGAAAGATGGGCAGTGAATAAATCCCCGTGCTGCTGCTGGAGGGCCTTCACCGCCTCTCTTCACAGTTCAGCTCCCTTTGAACGCGCAGATCAGAGGCTGCGGCAGCGCCAGGGTTTCATTTTCAATGCATTTTGTGCCCAAGAACAGCTGCGCAGGGCAGGGTTTGGAGCAGCTTCCTTTCCTCTTGGACCTCTGCAGTTTCAGTTCCAAGCAGTGCCCTCTGCTCCAGGGTGTGCAAGCCAAGCCAGCTTGGTTTTATCCCACAAAGCACATGCAGCAGAAGCTGCCCTATTACAACTCAATTTTCCATCTTTCTTTGAGACTGTGCTTTGCAAGCATGCTTTTTAATAATGAACAAGCTACATTTTGGCTGGGAGCAGCACCAACCACCCCAACTCACATGCACAGAGGCCCAGATTTGCCTGAAGCCTCCACCATCCCCATGGCACAGGAGAACCAAACTGCGGAACGCAAAGAACAGAGCATTCCCTGCAAAGAACCCCTTGGACAGAGCAACCCAAGTAACCCCTCAGCGCACCCAGCGCTGCTCCCTGCTCATCAAGATTAGTTAGCAGAGATAATTAGGGCAGAGGCCATAAAAGCACATCAGCACCCACCCCAATCCGCCTCCCCTCAGGCGCCAACGAACGCCCAGCCCAACGGGTGCGCCCCCACGTGACTCCCCCACCGTGCTCTCGCGAGACCTGACGTCATCACACCGCGCCGGCGCATGCGCGGTGGTGGCGTTTCGGAGGCGGCGGCGCATCGCTGTGTCACGGCTCAGGGCGGCGGAGCGCGGCCGCCATGGAGTACCTGATCGGGATCCAGGGCCCCGACTACGTCCTGGTGGCTGCCGACACCGTGGCGGCTTCTAGCATCATCCAGATGAAGCACGGTGAGGGCTGAGCGGAGCTGCCGCTGTTCTGGGTTGCCGCTCGCTGGGCCCGGCCTCGTTCCCCTGTGCTGCCGGGGGCTCCCAGCCCCGCGATGTGCGGCACCGCGCGGGGAAACGCTGTGAGGGTCTTTAATTCGGGTCTGGTTCCTATGAGGGGCTGCCGGCTCGCAGCTCTGGTCTCGCAGGGCTGCGTGCTCTGTGTGAAGCCGGCACTCTGAGCTGCCGTGCTGGTGGTTGTGTTAGCTGAAGGCTTGAGGTAGACGTCGCTTTTTGGACCAGGCTTTGCGGTGGGGCTGCGTTGGGTGTTCTGGAGGAATAATGAGGGCAGTAGGGAAAGCTTGGTTGGAGCTGTATCCCTGCTAAAGGCCGTTTCGTGGGAAAAAGGGGATATTGGAAGTAAGAGCAACTCGAGTTATGTGAGTGACTGTGGTATCTTTTTAGCTTCCTGATGTGGGAAAACACTGGGGTGTTTCCAAGCCTTTGAAGTTCTCAAAAATGGCTTTTTCTGCCTGTTGTTGTAGTAACATGGGCTAGGAGTATGTGCACAAGGTGTAGCAGCCTTAATCCGAGCCCTGTTCTAGAACGCTACCAAAAAGCTGTAAGTTGATGTATTGGTAAATTTTCTATGGAATCTTCAGTTTTACAGCTGGTGGTGCTTTTGCTTAAAACTGTATTTCACTTCAAATCTCTTTGTTTCCTTTGCCTAGACCACGATAAAATGTTTAAGATGAGTGAAAAGATCTTGCTGCTGTGTGTTGGTGAGGCTGGAGACACCGTGCAGTTTGCAGAATACATCCAGAAAAACGTTCAGCTCTACAAAATGCGAAATGGTGAGTGAGGGAGATTACTTATCTATAGCCCTACTAAGCTGTTTTTAACACCAGTGACAGTGTTTAAGGAAGATATCCATTGCATGCCGGCTGTTAGCAGCTTTCCTGATGTAGGTGGCTGAGAAATTCCAGCTATGTGCTCGTAGTATTTGACTTTTTCAAGCTGTGTGTTTGAATGCTCTGTACACCTATGAGCTACCTGGACTTTAAGGGCTCTTTGCATGATTATCTCTGTAGCTGTAGCTTTCAGAATAAAATGGGATTACACAGATTAAATAATGTATTATTTTGATATTAAAGGGTTAACTTATTGTTTCCAAAATCAGTGGTTTAGGCTGGATTTTAGGAGGAAGTTTTTCACTCAGGGTGGTGAGGCACTGGAACAGGTTGCCCAAGGAGGCTGTGGATGCCCCATCCCTGCAGGCATTCAAGGCCTGGCTGGATGTGGCTCTGGGCAGCCTGGGCTGCTGGTTGGTGACCTGCACACAGCAGGGAGTTGGAGCTGGATGAGCATTGTGCTCCTTTGCAACTCAGGCCATTCTATGAAATTATCTCTATGTTGTTACCTATGAAATACTATGGGAAATCATAGATTTAAATGTGTATGATTTTTTAATCCAATATGCATTTCTGCTCCAGGTTATGAATTGTCTCCTACTGCAGCTGCAAACTTCACACGACGAAATCTGGCTGATTACCTTCGCAGTCGAGTGAGTAATAAGCAAAAGATTTTGGCCAAAACTTTTTGGGTCTGATGTAGAGGTGTTGGCTTCTGTATTTATGTGTGAATTCACTTGGAAAAGTCATTTCTTCTGAAAATAAATATTGATTTGCACATTCAGAGAAGTTATCGGGTGTTGATAACTGATACAACTGTGGTCTTAAAATTTCATCTTTGGGCCCAATGAACATTTTGTTCCAAACGTAAGCGCAGCTCAGTGAATTTAAGCCTCTTTAGCATCTAGATAAGGTTGTTAGTTTTCATGCAAATGCACTGAATCCGTTTAATCTTCTTGGAAAATGATTTAATAGAGCAAAGCTGTTTGATGTGCTTAGCAAAACAAGTCCCTTTTGTAAACAGCAGCACGAGGCTTTCAGGAAACATGAAATCCAAGTCGAAGCTTTATGTTTTTTCTCCAGTTACTGAGCTGTAATTACTGATTTTTCTCATGGTAATCTTTTTTTTTTTCAAAGTGTTGCTAATAAATGCATCCTGTCAGTGATTCTCCAGCTGTGACGCTGGGATGCCCTTTGAAGCACAGTGAAGTCAGAACTTCTGTTTGCCTTTCATCTTGTTTGGCTGTATGCAAGTCAGTGTCCTTGGATCTGTGCTTCCCAAATTTGATAAACGGGCGTAACGCGTGTTGCAATAAATCTGTTATTTCCCCAGGAGAAAAGGCTTAATTCTTCTTGTAAAATGTTCTAATGTTTTCAGGAGGGGCAAACAGACTTCTAAAGATCCAAGGTTAGGAATTACTTGGTTAGCATTCTTCCCAGCGTGTTGCGTAAAACAAAACAAGAGCAAAGAGGATATTGAAAATGAAGTTGAACAAATCTGTCAGGGATTGGACATGGGTAAATGAGGTTGGTGCTTATTCCAGCAGTCTACTTCACAGGCTTGAAATCATATTTTACATGGGCACATACAGGCCCTGTCAGCATCAGCTTTATTCTGAGCGTTAGGCTTGTGTGCAGTGAGGCACAGAGCTGTGCATTGAACTCATCTGTAGGAGCAACCTGATGGCAGCCTTCTCTTTTCTGTTGTGGATGGCAGCTGAAAGTATCACATTTTGAAGTTAATCAAGCTTGTAGTGGAATAACTCCTTGCAGGGTCCTTGTGTTCCACAGGTGAGGCCATGCTGAGTGTCCTGCCTGTGTGCAGAAGCAACCATTTTGTAATAGGATTTAAACACCACTAACAAGAGTAATTTAGCAGAGGTTTTGGCATCCTTAGCTGGCAGCACGTGGCACGATGTGGCTCTGTCTTCTGTGCCACATCCCTTGGGGCCTGATCCCTCCCCGTGCCTCTCCTGCTTCCTGAGCCCCTGCTTGTCTTCCAGCTCACCTGCTCCAGATGGGCAGCACAGTGGGGAGGACACTGGCAAAGGCAGATGTGTTTATTTACTGGAGACAAAACGCTGTGCTGTTGCAGATGGCAGTGCCCCAGAGCAAGCAGTGCACTCTGACACTGTCACACTACAGCGATCTCTGTTCTGAGAACTCTTTTTCTTTAAACACAGCACGTCGTGTCTTCGTGTGCATTTAGAATTTGGTTATACAAACCTTGCCATCAGAACTTTTTGTCCTATTTTTGTGCCTCTTTTTAATTGATGCGATACAAGGATTAACACCAGCTCTGTGCATCTGTTCAAATTGCATGTAGGATTCCTGGAAGCTCCTAAGTGAATTATGTGGATGATGAAAATGTTCTGGGTTCTTCTCTATGCTGTGTAGTTTGATTTCGTTCATATTGGCAGATGAGCCAGGACTAATATGAATCTTTTTGGCTTTTTGTTACCTTGCAATGCACGTTCTTTTTAATACTACTGTTTCACAGTTTAAAATCTGCTCCATGCTATTGAAGGAGGTTGTGTTTCCCCTGCTTTTCTCCACACCTTATTAATAAATATTCTCTGGAATAAATGTCTGCTGTCAGGCAGTGCTTTCACTTGTGAGCTTTACTTTCTGAGTAGAAACAGAAGCATGAAAAACGGAAGGGGAAAACAAATAGTGTTAACCAGCTGGTACAGTAAATCTGTGCAGTGTTACATTTATGTTGATAAATATTGAAACCATTCTAATTAGAGTGTGGTTGCTGCTTTAGCAGAGCATGCAGACGTGAAGCTGTTGCTGGAGTAGAAATAGGCTGTCTTTTGAAGGAAATGGCTTCTGTTCACACAGCCAGTGATGCACAGAGTCTTGTAATAAGGACCTTACAGGGGTAGTACAACATTTCTCACATTACTTTCCTAGTGCTGAGGATATTGCTGTAGGTGGCAGGCAGTGTGTCAGATCTGTGGGGTTCTTGCAAGTCAAATTCAGCCTTCATGCAGGGCTTTAGGCTCTGAAGTAGTGTCTGCAGGGAGCTGCTTGTTTCTCGTTTGTGAGTGAGGCAAATCCAGATGCTGCATTGGAGCCTGCTGGCTTTTAAGTAGGTGAGTGGTGCTGCAGTTCCCCTTCCACTGTTCCTTCCACATTGGCATTTGATGCAGCAGGTGCATCAGTGTTAGATGTTAGACCTACTATTGATGGTGGGGAGCAGGAAAAATTCCCCTCTGCCCCTGAAACCCTTTTGAAGTTCAACTTCTCATCAGGTTGTGATTTAATTGTAGGTGACAGGCTCTGGCCTGAGTCCAAGGGAAGGCTGTCAGTTCCCCTCTCCTTGTCCACGCTCAGCAGGATGCTTCCTCGCTCCCACCTTTCTCCCTCCCCCTTGCTGTGACTTTGGCTTCCGCCAGATGTCACACGGCTGCCTGTCGCAGCCCAGCCTCCTGAGCCTGTTGGCTGGCTGTATTTCTCACAGCTGTTCTCTTCAGCTGTAAGTTCTGAAGAATTTCACACGTGCCTTAATTGCTGTGGTTATTTTAAATCAAACAGCATAAAGTGCAAAGCTGCTTGTGGCGAGAAATGAAGGCAAATCTGGGGGAGCTGCGTTTATCCTGGAGCGACAGCAACGCTGTGTTTGGTCACCATTCAGCCACTGCAGTCCTCTGAAGACTGTGGAGTCCTCAGGACTCGAGGACTGAAGTCCTCAGTGGGCATGGGATTAGTTTGAAATGGAGCCTTGGAAAGGAGCAGTGTTCATTTGGTCCAATTAAGTTCCATGTAGGGGATTCTGAGTGTTTGCATCTTAGTGCACTGTGAGCATAAATGTCACTGTTGGAGGGTGTGAACTGAGTCCTGTGTAAACTCAGCAGAAAGGCTTGTATGAGAATATTTTCACTTATGGAAGTAAACATTGATGCATGATCTATTTATTAGAGTAATAGGATAGCATGGGTAACAATTAATTTGCCTTAAAGAAGTTATCTCAGCCCTTTAGCAGGAGAGCATACAACTGAAAAATAGCTTACAGATTGGAGTCTAAGACCATTTGTTGCTGAGTGTCTCACATATGCCAGTGTTGGTAATTCCAAGTCACACAGTGATTTGAGTGATCTTGTGTCACGGCTTTCAAATATCAGCTTGTGTGATGTTGGAGAGCAAATAAAATGCAGCCTAATTAGATGAGTACAGCTGCATAGTTACTGGTTACAGATACTCTGAAGTGCTTTAAGATTAATGTACAGCGTGGTGATGTGGTGTTGCAGCATCTTAGTTGATTTTAAATGGTAACAAACCAGTTCCTTAGAGCTTCCTGTGATCAATTTAGCAAAATAGTGAAGATTAAGTTTGGTACACGCAATAAAAAATTAATTGCCAATTAAGGCTGTGCAGCACTGTGTATATCTGTTCACGCTGCACCGTTTGTAAGCTCCCATGTGTGCTAAAATGGTCTCTGGTTAACAGTGGTGTGACTGAGGAAAGAGCATATGAAATTAACAGAAGTTCTTTCAGACTGCAGAATGCTCACATTGTGCCCCCCTGTTGATGGTAAAAATCATCAACTTTTATGTTGAAGTTAAAGAATTCGTTGTGAAAACGTGATCAAAGTTTTCATTTTGTTTGAATGCGCCATGAAATCTTCAAGAAAAAAAGGGCAGAACTGTACTTTTTTCTTTTGATTCTGCATGCTGTAACACCAGGAGACTTGATCTTTTCTGATGCTGAAGTCCAGCATCTCCTGCAAAGAGCGTGGATGTCAGCTGCTGGGCATAAAGAATTGCAGAACCAGCTGCGTTGCTGTTCTGTGTGATGGTTAAGATCCAAAACCTTGTGTGTGGCTGTTTCTGTTTGCAGACCCCTTACCATGTCAACCTTCTCCTGGCTGGCTATGATGACCATGAGGGTCCTGCCCTTTATTACATGGATTACCTTGCAGCTCTGGCTAAAGCTCCTTTTGCAGCACATGGATACGGTGCATTCCTCACCCTCAGCATCCTGGACCGCTATTACAAGCCAGGTAAGTGGAACCTGCAGAGAGGCAAATTCTCCCATTGTTGATGAATAACTTAAAGGCTTAAAGAGTGAGCTTGGCGTGTACAGAGCCAGGTGGTCTGTCACAACTGCTGTGCTGCAGGTTTAAACTTGACTGTTAGCCTAAATGTGGCTTTGAAGGTTGCCTCCTGCTTCTGCTGAAGGGGTCAAGTGAAACCAGACTGTCCTTTCTATTTTCCTATTTGAAACATAATGGTCTGCAAGCGAAAGAAGTTCCAGTTTCACATAGGACATGACTGGACTTCTCTAGACAGTTTACTGTTAATTTTAATAAATAGCATTTTGTTTTCCACTTGCTTGTTGCTGTGACATGGCTATTCCAGAATCTCAAACTCCAGAGTGCAACCCCCCGTCTTTTTGCTCCGTGTTTTGGATTGGTTTCATTTGTGGTGTATCAGAAATACAGGGGTGAAAAGACATTCCTTCCTAGCAAGGTTATCTCAGAGCTCTGAGGTGCTGAAGGTCAGCTGGCACAGTTGTTAATTATAATTGTGTATGCTTGTAGCTGTCTAAAGTCCTAATTTGAGATCTGTGCTCCATCCCTGTTCTTCAGATGAGATGTGCAAAGCTGGAACTGTAATTAATGACATCTTTGACTTCAGCCACAAAACTGCTTTGCTCCTTATTGTGTGCAAAGCTGAGCTTGTTCTCACAGTGAATTTGTTCACTTAGCAATCCTTCCATCTATCTACTGCAAGAAAAGCAGCTGTAGGATGGCAATTTCATTTTAATGGGAGCTCTTTTAACTGAACAGTGAATGTGAGTCAGGAACAAAAGCTTTAGAAATAAGATCCACGGAGCTTGGCTGCTTTCTAGCCACGACCTTTACAAATGATGGTACCACATTTTCATCCCTCCTTGTGAAAAGAGGAAAAACAGCAAACGACAATGGGCTGTCATGGCTTGCCATCCCTATCCAGTGCTGGATTTCATCCCAGTGTGTGAGAATAGCAGGGGCATCACACACGTGCCTTTCCCATTATTAAAACTAATACCCAGCAGGGAACACAGCACTAAAACCGGTCTCTGCCTACTGTCACTGACTTGCAGCCGGCTGTGGACAGATGGAGCTGATTTAAAACTGTAATAAACTTGAGGGGAGAGGGGAGGCTGGACTCCTCCAAAGCCTGCTCCCTGGCCATGGGAGGCAAAATTCCGTCATGCTTCCCATTCAGTGGAACAAATCGATTCTCAATGGCTTGTTGCAGTGTGAGTGCTTCAGCTCAGGGCGTCCTCAGTACATCTGGAAAGTGTTTTCTGTGAGCTGGGAAGTGGAGCTTTTGGTGCTCAGCTGAAAAGTTGTTTAAATTTAATAAAGTTTCTGTTGAGAGAGATGGCCTCTAATTAAATCAATCTGGGGATGTTTTCTTTCAGGTATCACACGTGAGGAAGCTGTGGAGCTCCTAAAGAAATGTCTGGAGGAGGTGAGTTGCCAAACCTGGGTCCTTGTGATCCTGAGAAAGGAATGTTTGTTTGCATTCATTTGCTGATATTTTCCTGTTCCTCTTGTCGCATATTTTGCTCTCTTTGCCAGAAGGGATAATAAAAGCACGTTGACCAGATGTGGAATAGCTACTGAGGAAAAGGATTTGTGGGCGCTTGCGCTGTCTTAGCATGGTTCATGTCCTCCAGAACATAAACTTTAAGCTTAATTGCTTTTCTTTACTTCTACTTCTTTCATGCTTAGCATAATATTGATACAGACAGTCTTTGACTTTCTTTTATGTTGCTTCTGAATGTAATGCAAGCATCCCTCTGTTACTTGTGTTACACGTAACGAGAAGATACTTCTCTTGCAGCTTGTGAAGTGATATCTAAGTCTAATTGGGGTGAGGATTTGACCTGAAAGTTCATAATCTATTTTAATGTAAATGTATCATTTTGGACTCCAAGGCTTTTATTGAAGGAGAGTATTCTCTGTCTTTGGGATTGAATTTAATATCATTGGGAAGAAACAACTAGGGAAACATTAAGAAGGCTTGTTCTAACAAGGTTCTGATTAAATTCTTTTTGATGCCTGCACTGTGTCCTAAGTTACAGCCTGCTGTCTTCCTCCTTAAATGTCTTCCACACTAACAGGCTTTTGTGCTTTGAATCTCTGCTCTAACATGGATAATATTATAACAAAATTGTACTAAACGTTTCCTGAGCTGTGAAAGTCACCCTAGTTCTAGTGACATTAAATATCAGCAACAAGAACAGGATGGAAATTGTGATGAGCAACAGCATATCCCCTAAGTAATGCTATCCTCTTTTGTTTAAGCTGTGGATTAATCTTACCTCCTTTGTCTTTTAAACAGCTTCAGAAACGCTTCGTCTTAAATCTGACTTCTTTCAATGCCCGATTCATTGACAAGGATGGCATCCATGAAGTGGACAATGTACCCCTTCTAAAAGCGCTGTCTTAACCCCTGAGATCTTTCTTCAGCTGTCTTTTTGTTCAGTTTTTGGTTTTTTAATATTCATTTGTAGCACCCAAGGCTTGTACTGTGCTGGGAGATTGAATAAAGGTTGACATTTATGCCAGTTCCACCTTCTGATTCCACTGGTCCTTCCTGGGATTGTTTAAGTAAATAATTCCTTCCCTTCGTCATTCATGAAGATGAGACGTGATCTGTTGGCAATGGTGCCATGTTCAGATTGCTCCTACACTGATCCTGATAGTTTTTACTGTAAGTTTTTTGATGTGTGGGAAAACCACCATATTTTCTGGATGAGAATTTGCACTCACCTTCCTCTCGCTGAGTATTAAAGCTCAGCAAACAGCAGGCAAGTGCTTTGTGCTAAACACACCAGCATCCTATTGCATCTTGCACAGGACTTCACCTCTGCGTTATAAAAATCTGATTTTCAAAGACATCTTTTTGTTATTCTTCCTTTTGTTCCTCTTGGTTTCAATATAATCCAAGTGAAAAGAGAGGTTTTCAATAAACAGTGGATTTTAAAGTGCTGGTGTCACTTTTTACTCACCTGGATTCTGGGAAGGGATGTTTTTCTGGCACAGTCAGCTTGGAGCTGTGTTATTCAAACATATTTACTGATTGTTTTTTCTTAATTGTCCCTAGAAGCTCTATGAAAAATAATTTCAGCACTTCTCATAAATCCTTGGATTCTCTCAGCTAGCGAGAGCTCCTGTAAGAAAAATCACTGATGCTGTCTGGGTCGTAGCTAGGAGCCTTCAGTGATGTTTGTGCGGCTGATCCTTAATGTTCTGCCCAGAAGAGATTCTGTTGGGATGAAATTGAGGCTAATTGAGACTGATTCCCTACCTGAAATTACATTGTGCAGCTCAGCTGTCTCAAACATTCTCTTTGGGTGCATATTTTCAGTTTGGAAAAGCAATCTTGGCAATGGATGGATGTGTACAGGATTCTGTGTGGGTTATGTTGTGTGACGTGGTATAACACCTACGTTTATGCACCTGGGAGAGGTGACCAAGCCAGCAATCCATCTGTCTAAGCTTTTTTGGCTTTCTGTTGGTGTTTTTAGGGTACTTGCATTTATATCCTCTGTACAGGTGATGTTCAGGAGGTGGCTGAGGCAGCACTGCTGCTGGTACCATGCATGGGTTTACCCTGAAATCCTGTGTGTATTGAAGGCAGTAGTAGAGCTCCATTTCAGTGGATGCAGAATGCTTATCTCTTCAGAAAGCTGCCAGCTGTAAAGCAGGTATTGCTGTATTCCTGATCACATGGGAGCTGGAGGCTGAGCCTCACTCTGTCACAGATAAACTTGCAGCTCTGGTGCTTTTACTCATCCTACCTCTTCACACTGCCCTTAAAGCTAAATCTGAAGTCACATCAGACTTTGTAGTCTTAATTTTTTCCATGATTAGTCTCATTACGAGCTCTTTCTGTTGTGCTCTTGTCTGCAGTTAGTTTTATTTAAAGCCACCAATACAACTCTGGAAGATCTCACTGAAATTGACTTTCTTAAACCTCAAACTGCTTTTGTTCTTTTTTTTTCTTACCCATAAGTTGTCCCTAGCGTGATTTTCTCCTAGCAGGTCCCATTTAACATGAATAGTGTTCTGCTTTTGTTTTTGAAATCTCACCTCTTCATGTTGCATTAATGTAGTTGTTCAGCTTAACATGCAGCATATCTAATTTTACCCCTGATGTTGAATGTTTTTGCAGGTTTTTTTTGTCTCTTTTTCAAACTCATCATTGCAGGGTGAGCTGATGTGATATTTTTGTCACCGCATATCAAAGTTGCAATGCCTCCTTATTGGAGGCAGTCATTATTTCAGACACCAGAACTGGGCTGTGGTGCTATTAGATCACATGAGAGTCTGGCAGAGGCTCTGCCTGGTGTTTTTATTGGCGCCTATTTGCATGCAGGTGATTAATAAACATAAAACAATTATTCCATTGCAAACATCCCCGTTGAATTCAGGTTGCAGTGGAACATATGTTATGCCTGAGGGCAGGGACCAGGATCTGAATCCCCCATTGAGAGGAGGATGCAAGGGGTTACATCAGAAACCAACAGAGCAGCAACCTCTGGAAATGAATAAATGCAGCCCTTTTTTTCTTTTTCTTCTCTTTTTTGACAAAGCAGTTGAACAAAAGGATGTTTACAATGAGGTTTGTCTGCGGCCTCTGAAGAAGAGGAGGTTGTTTTGTGGATTTCTCAAGGATTTATACTTTCTAAGGAAAGGTGTAACACTTTTGCTATAGAAAACCCTGAGGGATGTTTTAAAGGTCTGCTGTGATGCTGAGCTTCAGATTCAGAAACATTTCATTTCCACTTCCCTGGTTACAATGCATGGGGTGTTGAGAGGAAAAGTTTTAAGCTTCCCATTAAGGGGAAGAAAACCTTTTGTCTGTTTCATTTTTGGGACTAAATTGAACAAGGACAAAAAAAAACCCTGCTTTTTACTGATGTATTTTTGTTCTTCATATTAAAAAATAAAAGTTGTAAACCAAGGTAACATTTGCAGGGTATCGTATCCACCGTGCCCTGCTCTGCTCTGCTTTGGCTGGTAATTCTCACCATATGTTTTACTGGCAAAGCCTCAGGGCCTAAAGAGTTAACAAGGCACTTTTTCCTCGTTTTAGGTTTCCTGTTAAAAATGGCCTTTTCCTGAGCTGTGTGTGTGTAACAGATCACTGCACCAGCTCATCTCTTCGGGAGCCACGAGGTCGGTTTACAAGGAGCAGAGCTGTGTGCCTTAGGGCTGTGCTGATGCTGGGAGTGTGAGGGTAGGTGCAGAGCTGCTGGGTCTGGGCTGTGCTGAAGGAGTTGGCTTGTTCCAGCAGAGCCCAGTAGCAGGGGACCTTACACAGTCAGAAGAAGCTTTTTGTTGAAGGTAAAAGGGCTGTGTTCATAGCTGTGGGTTAGGTTGATTCAGTTTTCCAGCCTAAAGCAGGGACGGAATATTCTGTATGAAATAGTTTGAGCTCTAAGGATGCCTCTGACTGCCTCTGACTTTGCTACTTGTCAAGCAAATGTGTGAAGGAAAAATTAATTTATCCTGCCTGTAAAAAGTTTATCCTTTGAGCCACTTAACATTCTTTAGAGCTTTAACCTTTTTCAGGGGTTCCATATGTTGTTATCGGGCTGCCATCAACATAACTAAGTGCAGGAAATTCTCACGTGAGCACTGATCAAACTAAACAGGCATAAGTTGTCTTAGCAGATATTAAAAAGAGGAAACTGAAAGAAACTGAAAGTGGTGGCATCAAAACATGTACTTCTACTGTGTTTTCTGTGCTCGTGACTGCGTTGCTTTGAACCTCTGGGTACCCATGACCTGCTGAGGACCGGGCTAAAAAGAAAACAGTTGTCTTGAAAATGTGAAGTGACATTGGAAGTGTTTTGTTTCTGTGCTAATGTGCAATTCGGTGGTTATCCAATAAGCTTATTCATGTAGTCTAACTCAAGACAGCTGTGGAAGGAATAGAGCAAACCCTCTGTTTAGGAATGGGGAGAGGGGAAAGGATGTTTGGGGGCTGGCAGTGCGTTCTCCCTGTGCAGTGCAGCAAAGCGTTATTCAAAACTGAATTTTGCTGATCAAACCTCTGCAGAGGTGAAACTAAAATGTGGATAATCTGAATACCGGTGAGTAGAGTGTAAACTTGGATTGTAAATGAACTCTAAGGCAACCTAATGGTCCAGCTGTCTGAAGCAATGACTTGACTGACTGCATTTTCACTTGGCTAAAATACCTGCTCCGTAATGGAGATTTCTTTGAGATGGTCAGTATTTGTGGTGTTTGTGCACAACCATGAAAACAGTGCATCTCCTTTAGTTAACTTGGAGAAGGCAAAGATGATTCATGATTTGTGGGCTCTCAGAAGCCTCTTCCATTCAGCAGAGGGCAGTGATCTTGCATCCACTATACCTCCTCCTTGCAAACCTGTTTGGCTGCTCCATCTCTGTGCAGATCACCAGGTGGTCACAGAAACTCAGCATCATGGGGAAGGGGTGAATTTATACCTTGCATAGCAATGGCTGAGTACAGGGTTGCCTCTTCCCTGTAAAGATGCATTTTCTCTTCTGTAGTTGTTGGAAAATCATCCTGTGATCATCCATGGTTTCACAAACAGGAAAGTGAAGTCTGGTAGCTCGTGAGTTGCCAAAATGACCAAAGAGTGGTTGGAACCCATTCTCATCCCATTCTCTTTGTTAATCCAAGCACTGATAAGCACATCTTTAATTTGTTGTGTTGGTTTTCTTTTCCCCGGGCAGTTTCAGGTCAGTCTCCTTTGCAAAACTGCTCTTGGTGCTTACTGCCAAGTGCTTGAAGTGGGGATGCTTGCAGTGCTTTACTGGCAACAGTATGCCAAGGAGGAAAAGCTACAGCACCATGTAACGCTGTTTCGGACAATGGCTGAAAGAAATGATGCTAAGATTCAGACTTGCTTTTTCCACTTTCTCTTGGTCATCCTTAAAATGGTGTTGCTCTGAGTGGACACCATCAAGAAGAAAACAATTAAAATGGGGTTCTAATCTCGTATGTCTTGTGGTGTTCACTCAAAGCACACAAGAAACCTCTCCAAACCAGCACACCTGAGGCTTTGGTCTGGTACATCTGATATTCCTAAGGTTGTGCTTTCATATTGAGTGTTTATTGCCCGTGCTCTGATGAAACACCAGGAAGGCTGGTTGTGTGAACACTGCCAGAGGTCAGCTCGCCTTCATCTCTGATGTTTGCATAAGCTGGTTAAAGATTTGAGGTTAACCTCTGCTGATGTATTTAGAAGCTGCAAAGCCATACGGTTTTGGTTTCTGTGTTGGCTCCAAAATTTGCAGAGAACTAAACCAAAAGGTGCTTTGTGTTCAAAAGCTGTGAAAAAGCTTATTAACACATGGCATTAATAGAAAAGCCAATCTTTGCCCTGATCTGAACAGAGCTATTTTCCTCACTGCGTTCAGCTGCATTACTCCTTAGCTCACCAGATCCAAAGGCACTATGACAAGTTTGTGTATACTTAAAATGGGAATATTCACTTATGCCTTTGGGCTTCACCAGATTCGACCTAATTTAAAGATTCTCTCAGCTATTCAGCATTCTTCCTATTGCTCTGGAAGATGCTCTGCCAGGTGAGGGGGTTTCCCACCTATTACTGGGATGTAAACCTGGTGGAAAAGAGATGCCCATGGATGGTGTGGTCTGCACAGGAAATAGAAGTTCTCTCCTTACAGAGCCACATAGATTTTGGAATGTCTCCAAGGTGTGAGGAGACTCTGTGAACAGCAGAATAAAAGTGTGTGCTATTCCAGCCACCAATAGTCTGAAACAAACTGTGGATTCCCTTTGCTCAGATCTGTAACAGTGTAAGTAAGAACATGATTTACTTCTCAGCGTGCCCTTGAGAGTAGGTAAATTCTAGATGCCATTGGAGAATTAGCAGAAATGTATCAATTGCAAGGGATAATAAAACCACATGGAATGCGTGAAAATTTGGTTTGGATTGAAAACAGTGGGCTGATTGTGGTTCATGTTGAGTGCAGGTCATTCAAGAAGTCACACCAAGGAAATTCTGCCTTTTGGATGTTCTTCAGCCAATTTCAGGCTTTGTACAGTGGAAAACTCAGGAAGGAGCCCAGGACAGCTGTGTGCAGGCAGAGCAATCATCAGGTGAGAAGGCTGGAGCCTCCACAGGCATCTCTGTGTGCTGCTGAGCTTCTTGGAATGACATCTTGCTCCTTCCCTGAGTTCATTTCACACCACAAAAAAGCTGAGTTGCATTCATTTCACATCTTTGGCTATAGGCTGTGAGACCAAGGCGAAGCTGTCCTTAAGGGAAATACTTCTGAGTTTCGGGATATGTTTCAACTTCTGGTTTGCTGGGAAGGATAGAATAGGAAGCAGCTGAAGGTGTCAGGATAAAGCACCCAAAGGAGCCATTTGGAGCATCCTTCACCCCTCTGCCTTTGGGAGGTTATTGGGATGCTGCAGCACTGCAGTTATGGGGTCAAAGCTTGGGTGTGCGTTCAGTGCCTGGAATTATGGTGGCTATTTGTGGTGTCCTATTGGAAATTCAGGTGGCCACAGTGGGAATTCTTTGCACTGTGAAGAAGGTTGGGCAGGAAGACCAAAATGATACCTTCTGGGTCAACATGTTCACGTTCTGTGTAATGACTGGGTTTGGGCTGTTTCTGCTGGAGTCTGCTAGCATAATTAAGGCAATAGTGGGACGCTGCACACATTTGTCTGGGCTGCTAAATCAATCTCTCAAGCAAACACTTTGTCTCCCTTGCAAATGCCACTTCTTTTAACGCCTGATGGGAAAATGGTTTTGTTTTGGACGTCTCGATTCAGTTGCACTTACAGGAAAAACTTCCTCTGCTCGTTGTGTGGCTCCTCGGACTGTCTATGTAAAGCTTGGAACTTAATGAACTCTCTCATATATGAAAGAATGCATTAACTACAGGTCAGCAAAGTCTGTTTATTGTGCTGTTTCAGTATGGAGAGGTATTATTACTATGTTGCTTTTAAGGTCGCCTACTTAAAGGTAATTATTTAGTTTATCCAAAGCCATGCAGAATGCCAAAGCACAGCCTCTGCTTGTTTGTCTTAATGGTGCAGCGTAGTCAGAGTTCACCCTTGGGATAGCTGACTGCAGAGGAATGAAGAGATCTTGTTAATGTTCTCTTTTCCACTTGTCAAGGATTGCCATGTGGTTTCCCTGGACTTGTCATCCATTCCAAATTAATTGGAAAAAGAATTATATATATTTTTTTTAACTTCCCCTTTAGGATTGGAATTCCACAGCGCCCTGTAACGAGGGTAGAAACCATGAGCCCGAATCTATTTTTACTCCTCGACACAATCCCACGTATTTTCCCACGATTTGTAATCGCTGTGGGAATTTATAGCAGGGTGGAGCCCCAAATTGTGTGAAAATCCCTTTTCTCTTAGGTTGTAAAGGCAAAGAACGCACCGGGGCACGGCCTTGTTTGAGTGTCCTCAGCAGGGGAACTCCAGCATTAATGTGCAAGCAAGGCTGGCCTGGCACAACCTCTGAAAGCTGTGCTCTGCCTGGATGCATGTGTGCACACAGAAAGCCCCAAATCTCAGCCCCTTTGGGAAGCCTCAGCGCCTTCAGACGTTGACCCAACACGACGCGTCCACCGTCAGTCCTGAACATCCACAGCAAGATCAACAAGTGAATCCAAATCATCAAACTTCCTTCCCATTAAAGGGTAATTGGTGGCATCCTGGCCTTTCAGGCACCAGACTGCTAAACGCCTCATCAAACATTCAAAAGACTTGCAGAGCCCAAAGAGGAAAACGAGGAGAGATTTTTTTCTGCCTGATGGACATGGTGTGTAATTACTGTAGGCACATCCTGATTCTCCGTCTGCATTGCTCATCACTGCTGTGCTTAAGAGTTACTTGATATTCAAAGGATGCCCCAGCCAAGTCAGGTTTTCATAACACGGCTACGTTATGAAGTATTTCACTCTTTAATATTGGTGTGCACGCACTTTCATCATGTATCGGACGGCAGTTTGCTCTGATACCAAGTGCCATGGGATGTCTGCATGCTGAATGATTTCAGGATAGTTATGCTAAGCAGCTCCATGGGGGGAAACCTGCACTCCAGCACAAAAGCACCTCGTTCTCCTTTATCATAATCCATGTTTAAAATGGATTATGATGCAGAGCGGGCCACTCCTATTTTGGAGTAATTTTATATAGGAATGACTTCTGTGCTTTCAGCTCACGCCCTGCATTATCCAAAATAGCTTTGAAGTGCAGACAAGTGTCTAATGTGGTTCTAGGATTTCCATTCTGTTCCCTGGCTTCTCCTTGTTCCTTTGGGAAGGTCCAGAGCAAAACCAGACCTGTGGAGCCTGTCATTTAGGTTTTTGTTTTTGTAAGCTTCGTACCATGGGACATTTCCAATCTGATTCCCAATTTATGTGCATCCCCACGTAAGTTTTAGAAGGGAGTATTTAGGGACAGGCTTCTGACTCAGAGCCATCCCCACAAACTACATCAGCACATAAAGTGTTCTTGCTGAAACAGGGGGGCCCTCTGGAAGCCTGTGGCTCCTTCTGGGACCTACTGGATTATTTCTGTTATCACTGTCCTCTTCTGCAACCTCCAAAGGAAACAGAATTTTGAGAACATTCCAAGGTAACCTATGTGCCCAGCTGCCAGTTCTGTAGCTGTGATAGCAACAGATGTGTTGGGAAGGCTGCAAACGTTCTCAGCATCCCCTCTGGTTTTGCCAAGTGCCGTTGCCATGTCTGCTCCCCTGGAATGCCATTCCCTGAGCTTTCTCTTGGCTGTGCCGGTCGGATGGATGTGAGCCATGGAACTGGAGGCTGTCCTTTCTCACATCTACACAACAGTTTCAAGGTTCAGCCACAGAGGCAGGAGGACCTTCGTTCACAAAGACGGTGGAGGTGCTTTCTTCAAATAAAAAGAGGTTTATTAAGGTAATGAGAACGACATTACGATGTGGGTGTTGTACATCTAGTGCAGCATTAAGAGAAACAACAGCAAGTACAAAATCCTGCAGAACTTCTATTGTTATCATAGCCTATCTCATCCATGCTACAGTTCTGTGTATCCAAAACTTCATTCCCATTTCTAATGGCAGAAAGATCAGAAACGTCCATCTTTCAAAAAGGAAAAAAGAAAAAAAAAAGAAAATAAACCAAACCAAATAACCAACTCAATTTGATATAAATAACTCGCACTGGACATTTTAAAACTTTCAGATTTAATTACACATAAATAAATATATACAGATTTAGAACAGTTCAGTTTGGCCTGGTTCAAGTTCTGCTCCTTGTGCTTAATTCATTATTATTAATAATAACTTTAAAAACGTGTGTGTGCTGTTCTCTGTAGGTTGTGGAGTTGCAGCAAGTCCTGGGCTCCATGTTCCTGCTTTGTCCCTCCTGGGAGCATCGCAGGTGCTCTGCAAAATGAAGCCTGAAACCGCTTCAAACCCAAAGCTGGAGGTTTTCTCCTGGCCTGGCTTTAGGGCTGGGCTGTAGGTGGGGAAATAGGAAGAAATAGGAAGGTTGCTTGGGTCAACTTGCTTGCCCGTCACAGCCAGCTGGCAGATCCAAGCACAGCTCTGTGCCTCTCGTGCCCCCACTCCTGGTATTGGGGCGGCTTTTGTTCGCTCTTCTCAGTTCTTTGCTCAGAACAAATTCCTGGAGCTTGTCAGGATTTTATTACGGGCTTTAAAAAAAAAAAAGAAAGAAAGAAAGGAAAAAAAAAAATTGCACATGACTTGGCTTCCTGCATCTGTGATTTAAAAAAACAAAAAAAGGCAAAACGAAAAAGCCATCAAACTGGCTTATTTTCTCCTCCTCGCCACGTCTGTCAGAGTTGTTTCCTTCCTGCTGAGCTTCGATCCGTTTCTCTTTTTGTAGTTTGCATTTTGAGTTTCGCCCCCCCCCCCCCCCGGTTCGAATGGAGCGGTTCAGAAAGCGCCGCGTCCTCCTGGCACTGCTGACCTTCCTCGGGCTGTGGGAGCTCCCCAGGCAGGGGATGGAGCCTGCACCTCACTTCCGATGCTTCCCGTCCTTCTCTGACGCTTTGGAGTCTCCGGCCGTGTGCCCGTTCCCTGTGCTGCTGATGAACATTTTATCCAGCCCCTTGAGGGACTCCACCAGGTAGTTCTGGAAGGCTGTCAGTGCTGCACAGATGGCCGGGCCGCCGAAGCCGTGGGTGATGAGGCTGAAATGAGTCAGACAGCTCTGCACGCCCGGCTCCAGGATCAGCGAGGGGCGGCTGTTCCCCAGAGGTGAGCGGTCCTGCGCTATCAAGTCTGCAAACTCTTTGCAAATTTGCCTGGAAGAGAAGGTTTGAGTTGGAAGGGATCTTTAAAGGTCATCTGGTCCAGCAGCCCTCGTGACAAGAAAGGCATTGAGGTGCTGGAGTGTGTGGAGAGAAGGGCAACGGAGCACAAGACTTATTAGGGGGAGCTGGGGGAGCTGGAGTGGCTCGGACTGGAGAAGAGGAGGCTCGGGGCCATCTCATCACTCCCTGCAATGAGCTGAAGGAGGTTGTGGTGAGGGAGGGGTCAGCCTCTGCTCCCAGGTAACAGCAATAGGACAAGAGGTGATGGCCACAAGTTGTGCTATGGGAAGAAGGATGCATTGACACAGGCTGCCCAGGGAGTGGGGGATCAGCATCCCTGAAGGTGTTCAGAACAATGGAGATGTGGCAATGGAGGACATGGTCAGTAGCCATGGAAGGAGTGGGCTGGGATTGGACTTGGTGAGCCCTCTGGAAGGGCTTTCCCAACCAGAATGATTCTATGATTTAAACGAACAGGGGCATCTACAGCTCGGTCAGGCTGCTCGGAGCCCTGACCAGGTCTGGCTGCATACAGCAATGCAACCACATCCTCCCTGCAGAAGACAAAGCTTTTGTGGCCGCCCCTGCACCATGGCTGGAGTCCAACCCAGCACAGCACTCACTTGGTGGCCAGCAGCATGTTCTTCCTGGTGTGGAGCTCCGTGGGGTCGGAGTGCTGTCGGCACAGGTACTCTGCCGCCGCTTTGGCTGGGAATTCTGTTTCACACACGTAGCCAAAATCCCGGGCCAGGTGGACAGCTTCACCTGCAGGTGGGACAGATTCACACAATGCATCAGCACCCAGCTGCAAGGGGACCTTTTCTCCAACAGCCTCAGATCTGGCACTGTGGGGGTTTATTTCTGCTGGAAGCAGGGTGCTCTCCTTTCACAAGTGCCACCCAGGAGCGCTCTCCCCCTATGGCTCTCAAGCTGGTGGGCACCACTAAATGTTTCTCATACCCATCTGTAAGACCATTAGTGCATGTGGGTCTAAACGAACTACCACCACCTCTAAACAGAAGCTGGTCCCTTCCTCTGGTGATTTAAAAGGAGAGTGAAAAGAGACCTTAGCAAGCCGGGCCCTCGGGCTGGCTGTATGTGCACATATCCATCACCCCTGGAAGAGCCCACCCATTGATGGAATTGATCCATCTCCAGGCGTCCCCCTGGAAATAATCAGAGCTGATGGCAATCGATCACATCCAGCACCCGAAATCCCGCTCGGGCAGGCAGAGCTAATTGGATGTGCCCCCTGCGGCTCACACACACGAGGCCATCCATCCTGATAGCATTAACCCAGATCCCAGCACAGCCCACCCGGCTCCAGGGCTGCTCTGCAGAGCTGTGGCACAGGGAATGTGCCTGCGTGCTTCCCGCACAGAGCTGCTGCTTCCACTTCCACCTCCTCCTCCAAAGAAGCAGCAGATGAGGAAAAACTTAATTGGAACTGCGGTCGTTCACATGTTAGAAAACAATTAAAGCGCAACAGCTGCTGAGAAACAATCACTGTGACACCAAAAATGGGGAAGGCAGAGGGGAGAAGAATAAAGCGTGGCAGCAAACATCTGAGAAGGAGGTACCCAAGGTGCAGGGGAACCAATCCATCTCTGTGTGCAGTGACGGTGCTGTAAGGCCTTCCTCTGGGTGAGACACCTCCAGTACTGACTTGCAGGAGATCGTATCCAGCGAGCACCTATGACACCACTATTTATTTACTATGAGCTGGTAAATGGTAACCACAGCATCAGCAGCCACCTGAAATCAGACCTTAAGTTCCTTCCTTCCTTCCTTTCTTTCTTTCATTCTTCTCCTTCTTTTCTTTTAATGGAAATCAACCTTTCATTCAGCACAAACCAACTGCCCTCGGTAACAACCTCCGCCTAATGAAGCGGGTCATTTAATTTGCTGGCGACAATGGAGATGATTTTCTATTCAGAATCTGCAGGCAGCTGCCTCCAGCACACTGGGCACGGACACAATGGATTCCGGAGCTCCAAGGCAGTCGGAGCTGTCACTGCGTCTGTCTGCGTCCCGCGTCCTTTTCTCCAAAGATGCGGCACCACCTCGTCATTTCCATAGCGCCAAAGGTGGGAGGGGGGCAACCCCACAGCTCTGAGCAGCAGCACTGCTCCACGTGGCACCTGGGGATGCGGTCAATGGGCACACAGGGATCCGAGAAGGCTTTTCCAACCTCGGTGATTCTGTGTTTCTATGGAGCCCCAGCCAAGCCCTCGGTGCTCCCAAGGACAGCGAGCTGGTGGCCATCGTGGGCACGCAGTGCTGCAGAACAGCGTTGGCCTGGCACCTCATCATCAGCTTTACTCACTCCTTTTTCTATTTGGTTTCGGTGGTCTTGACCAGCTTTTCCTAAAACTGCTTCGCAGAGTGAACAGTGAATTGAGGGCTGGCCAGGGGGAGCTCACAGCTGCAACGTTTCGCCCCGTTCAGCCCCAGATGCCCTTTCACAAATGAGCTATGACTGCTCCGACAGAAATGCTCCCATTTCAGAGGACAGACGTGTTTCAGTCAGTGCAGACACCGACAAAGGGCACTTCCAGTCTCAGTGTTGACCACGGCATACTTTGCTTTAAGTGCTGTCATTTGTGGAAAGCTGCAAATGAGGGGTGTTGGAGTTTCGGCACTCCCATCTCTCTGGGCTCTTACCTTCCACCAGTGATGTCAGCAGGGTGACGTTGGCAGCTTTGCGCCGTCCTGCGGGTAGATTGAGGCCGATTTTCTCTAACCTTTCCCTTAAACACCGACCCCCGTTTTTTGATTTTGCTCTGGAAAGAGAAAGAAAGGAGAAAAAAATAAAATAAAATGATGCTGCCATTCATATTAGAAGAACCATAATTCATAGAATCATCACAATCATAGAGTTGGGTTGGAATGGACCTCAAGGACGTCCAGATCCAACCCCCTGGCCACGGGCTGGTTGCCAAGTACAAAATCAAGCACTGGACCAGATTGCCACAGCCCCGTTCAACGTGGCCTTGGGCACCTCCAAGGATGGGGCATCCACAGCTCTCTGGATTCCAGCGTAAGCTTTTCGGTTTGGAGGAGATAGAAGAGAAAGCAACGAAAAGGCCGTTCCCCAGCGAACCACGCAGCAGCAATTCCTCACCCCCAGCCTTACCTGCGCAGGACCCCGCCGAGGAGGGAGGCGTTGAGGCACTCGGGGGGCGAGAGCCTCCTCTGCACCTCCCCCACCGTCACCTTGTACTTGGAGGTGGAGCTGAGCAGCGAGAGGCGGCCGGGCACCGAGCAGAAAACCTCGTTGGGGTTCGTCACCCCTCCGATCAGCCCGTCCTTGTTCATCAGGGAGGGAATGGTGCCGTTGGCCTTCGAGGGGATGGGCACTGCAGGGCAGGAAAGGGAGAGAGGAGAGGAGAGCAGGCTTCAGAGGGCAGAGCTCGGGAAGCGCGTCCGCAGCTGAAGCCATGGCATGGCTTCGTGTGCTCCTCAATGAAGGAGAAGAGGGGTGAGGTTGATGGAGCCAAACAAAAAAGAAGAAAAAAGCACAATGGAAGAAGCCCAGGTTCTGCTTTCACTGCTTTCCCACACCTCCCACTCTGGTGCAATTAAAACTGGGGTTTTAAGTTGGTCTTTGGGAAGGTCTCTCAAGACCCACAGCCCCACTGCCCTGCACAGAGCTGAGAGGTGCCGGGAACACGGGAACCAGGGAAAGGCATCAGTTTCGGGGTCAGCCCTGCAAAGGGAGCTTGAGGAGCTCAAACCTCAGTAACACAGCAGGAGCTGCTGCTCATGGGCAGCATCAGAGCACAGGAGTCAGACAGCACCGGGGCAGCATGGCACGGCTTCTCCCATGCGTCACCCCAGCAAGAAACGCTCTAAGACACAGCAAAGCTTTATGGGTCAAAAGTTCTGGCTGAAACTAGTGCCAAAACTCTTTGGCTTTTATGTTCTGAAGTGAATAGCCAATTTAACTCTGGAAAAAAAATAAATACATCAACAGATCTTCAATGAAGCCGAAGAGGGCTGCCAACAGCATCGCTTCGCATCGGCTTGGCCCTGACGTTCCCTGTGGTTCCCCAGTAATGGTTGCCCCATGGTGCCACGCATGTGGCAGGTAATGCAGGGTTTGTAAAGGAAATACACATGCTCTGAATGGAACAGAAACCCTGAAAATTGATGGGGGATGGCTACGTGGGTCGGACCTATTAGTGGACGCTCACAATCAGCATATTGTAAGTGCAGCTTAACAACTGGTTGGTGTGGCAGCAAAAAAGGAGCAATGTTACATAAAAATGGCTCGTGTTTAAGGCTGTAAGATGAATTGGAATGAGAGAAGTTCCCTCTCAGCATGGGACCTCGGCAGGGCCAGAGACTGAAGGGCACAATGCACCGCTCCCACTGGCACTGCCACTGCGGCCACTGGCTGAGGGGTGGGAAGGGAATCACAGCAACGTCATCACGGGATGGAGGAAACCAGAGCTATTTCCAGGAAGCAGCAACTTCAAAGTTCTCTTCCAGGGCCCTAGAACAGGTCGTGTTTGTCTCTAAATTACCCTTGCAAGTTTCACAAACATCCATGCATTACTGCAGAGCTGTGTGTCAGGGCCGGGTACCTGGTGGATGCTGCACCGAGCCACCCCACAACCAGACCCATCACCCAGGGAGCAGCTGCTGCTCACAGCACTCTGCCCACCCACCAAGCACTCTGCATCATTCACACACGGACACATTCCTGCATGCCCAGGATCATGCTGTGACGTTTGCCCGAGCCCGCATGCGTGGCCAGGGAGCTGCGTGCACATGTGGGCGTCATGCAGGAGATGGGGCCATGCAGCACCACGCGTGTCCCTGGAATGGGACGTGTGGGGAGGAGGCCAACCCAGCTGGCAGCAGCACCAGGCGCTGTGGAGCACTGCTGTGGGATGGAGCAGAGTGCAGGATGTGTGTTGGCACGCGGCGGGGGGGTGGCGTGGGGACGCGCTTTGAAAGGACACGGTGGCATTTCAAGGAATGACCCTACAGCCTGAAACAACCCCACTGGGAGCTGCCCCACAGCAGCCCTGTGTCCAAGCCCCACGGGCACCGGCACAGCCCTGGCACGTGCAGGGATAGGGGCACCTCAGACAGCACGGCACACCACTGCAACAGCGCTGCATCCATCACACCACGTTGCCTTGATACAAGAATAAACATAGCCACGGTCGCCATTAATTATTAATGATTGTGATTTGGCCTCACCTGCAGTTTGCCTGGTCTGCTCTGCAGCTTGTTTGCCCATAAACATGCTGCAGGAGGGAGACAAGCTACCATTAAAGCCTGACAGCTTTGTTTCCTTGGCTTTGGGGGAAGCAAAATTGTCTCTTGTCATCTGAGTAAACCAAAAGTCCCCCTCGATCTTCAGTTGCTGCTTCCCCGCTCCTGCAAGCAGCAGGTGATCGGAGCACCTGAGCCAGCCTGCAGACAAAAGGAAGCGTAAGACCAGGGTGGCAGCCAGCGTGTCACCTGCACCGCGGTGAGGGGCACAGAGGGGGGACACGATGGCAGAGCTGGGTGCCACGCTGCCAGGATGCGGGTGGGATGTGCTTGGAGCTGAGCCCTGCTGGCCCTCGGCCGGGTGGAATGGATGAGCGCAGGGATGTGGCGCAGGGGTGGCCGCACTGGGATGTAAGTTCTGGGCTTGTCCTCGGAGACCCCTGCCCATGGCACCAAGGACCTTCCCCCAGTGGGTGAACAGTGCCCAGTGTTGGTGAGCGAGCAGATGACTGAGACCAGGGACAGCAGCACCTGGGGCAGAAATGTGCTGGAATGGGGACAGAACTGCGCATCACACACAGACTGGTCAGGCACGGTTTGGGCACTCATCCCTTTCCCTGATGGATGGATGGATTGGACAGAGCACAGCTGAGCCCAGCCCAGCCCAGAACGCTGTGATGGCAGCACAGGGATCGCCCACCCCACAGTGCTCAGTGCAGGACACGATCACTGGGCTGCTCAGGATGGGAAGAGCTCACAGAACAGCAAATCCTGACCCCATCCTGAATGCACAGCGGCGCCCCAGGAGCTGCCTGCTTACAGCAGCGGGGCACAGAACAAGTTCAATGATTTACCAGGAATCAGCCATACGAGCATGACCTGAACACACACACTGTTTCACTGCATGCCTTCAGAGCAATCCAGACTGCACAGCACTTCCTAAACACTGGGCTCCAGAAAACCTGTTACCTTGTGCTGTGCTTCCGAAGCTCCAGATTCCTTCTAATGCTGCAAAATAATGATGTAATCATCACAGCACTGTCCTTCCATGAGGCTCAGCACCCACTGCCAGCAGCTCCCTGGTGCCACACAGGACCCTGAGGTCACCTCCACAGTGCAGGCATCAACAAAAGGGAGACAAAGGCATCTGCAGCCCCTGGGTGGTGAATGTCACCAACAGGATGCACAGTGGGTGAGGAAAGGCACAGTTCAGCATCTCAGCACAGGGGACAGCAGTGCTCACTCCTGGGAGGCAGCTGCTGTCCCCACTGCACCACATCCCTGTGCAGTTGTCCCACAGACAGCTTGAGTTACATGGGCAAAGAGCTTTTGCCTACCAGAGACCAAAAAAAAATAGATGAAATGCTGAATTGTGCTACCGGCTTGCAAAATAATTTGTAAGCAGGGAGATGTGGGGCTCCTGGCAATCAAATTGCTTATGGTATTAGTTGCCTGGTTCCAGTGCCAGCTGAAGCTTGGGGTGCTGCAAGGGGAAAAGCGAGTCCAGAGGGAAGATGCGGATTGCTGCCTGTCAGACAGGTCTGGTTTCCTCCTACTCAGATCCATTTCAGGCACATCCTCCTCCTCAGCAGTGTTGGACCATTGGATGCTGGCAGTTTGATTGCGACACCTCTCTCAGAGCAGGAGTGTGCTGAAGCTCAGATCACATCTAACTCAGCTGAGCCCCCTAAACCCCCTTCTCTGGGGCAGTCTCCCATCTCCACCCCCAAAGGAGCAGCTCAGCCCTGCGAGGCCTCTGCTCTGCATCACCAGCACCATATGCAACCCTTCCAGCTGCTCCCGCTGCATGCTGTGTCCTGCTGCTCACTGTGGGAGGCAGTGCACTGGGTCGAGCTGCAGGCACTGATGCATGGCGATGGCACTGAGCACTGAGCCCAGGCTCTGCTCCCTGCAGCCGGGCGCGTTGCTCTGCCCTCTGCATGCAGTGCTGTGAGCACTGGCTGCTGGAGGAGCAGCGCTGCAGAGAAGCACAGGGGCCATGCAGGGCTGTCTGCCAGCGAGAGCAGAACCAACCCAACCTTTGTCTGAGTGCCTCTGCTGTAAATTACAAGCCCGGGATCCATACATCAGGCAGTGTCTGCGTGTGGGTGTGAGCCAGAGGCAGCAGCTCCTGCCTGCTTCAGAGGAGGTGCGCGGTTCAGCTCCTGCCATTTCCTCATGCTTCAGCACAGAGGTATTTATGGAGGGGCCGGGAAGGAGGTCAGTGCCATCGGCCATATTTCAAACCGCGCTCTGTAATTATCCTTTCTTCCCAGAGGGGTTCTACAGGTATTTTCTTTATCTCGAATGCACCACCTGAATTGAGTCCCCATGTCAAAGAGGCTCTCTAGGAATCGGCTCGGAGGCCTCTTCAAATGGATGGACGGAAAGAATCCGGGTTTTATCTCTGTGCTGTCCAGATTGCTGCACTGTGATACGGAGCAGAGCTGGGACCGTCGGGAGGGGATGGAGCTGCAGGGCCCACAGCGTTCCCACGGGACAGCACCCAGCAAAGCTGCTGGGCCCATGCAAAGCTCCCTGCGTGTCATTATGCCTCCAATGCAAATCAATGCATTAAGGGACGAGCTCCATCACAAGGTGCCATGTGACATTCGTGGCCATCTCCCTTCCTGCACCTCTTCCCGCATCCTCACCGTGCACCCAGTGATGTGCTGGAAGGACACACAGCAACAAAACGCACCCAGACCTTTCCAAAAGCACTGCAAGCTCCTCTGGGACTGGGGAGGTGGTGAGCAAGCAATGTGCAATTACTGCACTTGTTGCAATTACTGCAGCTACCGCATCTCCCTGCTTTGCCATTTTGCAGTAACTTGGCCTGAAACCCTCCTGAATCTGTAGTGAATTTGGGGGAGCTGTGCATGGTTGTAGGGCTGTGCTGTGCTCGTGGATGGGAGCACTGGGAATGGGAAGGCAGCAATGTTAGCAACGTCCTCACAGGAACGAACAGAAATGGGCTCAGATCCCACTTTTGGTTCTATGATTCCCTGCTCCGGGCGGATCGAAGCAGCTCTGCCTCTGTATAGAAAAACACTCGGGCACAGGGGGAAGGAAAGGAAAGGAACCCGGAGGATGGGGAGCCCTGGGGTGTCAGCGAGAGGAGCTGTGAACCCACAATGAGGGCAGGTCCCCACTGCCATCCCACAGCCACCCCGCTCTGCCCCATAGCCCTCAGCATCACAGGTTTATTCATTTAGCAGCGCAAACTCCCATTACATTTTGGCAGCCGGTATAGGGGATCTTTATGTGTTTAAACAGTATAATCCATTTTGCAGTAACATGCTTGAGAGGTTCTCCCTGCATTCCCTATAGGAGCGGCAGCTCGGATCTCCGTAAGCTGACGAGGAGAACAAAGCTGCAGTGTCCCCTGTGCGCGGCGCGGATCCCACGTAAGCCATGCTAACGTTGCTATCAATTTGTTAAAACACGTTCTGATTACTGAAGGGCAAGAAAAAAAACCCTCAGCAAAGATCAGACGTGAATAATCACAGAAAAATGCTCCTTTTCATACGGCGCTCGGTGCTGATCCTTGCACGACCACCGTGACGCAGTGCAGCTCGGCTCTCCGATGGGAACCACGCAGACACACAGCAGCTCTGGGTCCCTTTGGCCACAGCTGTGTGAGCACCAATGCTGCCATCACGACCCGTCCGACCAGTCCGGGGATGGGCGCCTCGCACCCACAGACTGGTGCCAGATAAATGCTGGAGATAGAGGGTGGGGAGTCTCAGCCTGCTGGAATCCCAAGCATGCACTGCAGGACCCAAGGAGGGCGAACGCTCTGCTCCCCTCGGCCATGTTGGGCTGCACTGCGCAGCTGGGGCTCATCCACGCTTCCCTGCTCTTCCTCCCTCCTCTGTTGATACCCAAGCAGAGCAGACCTGGTGCAGCACGCTGAGATGAGAGCTGAGCACGCAGCAGCTCCACGCTTTACCTCCACGCTTGCTAATTAGTTCCTCCACTAGGAATTAAAATAAACAAACACACGGAAGGACAGCAAGAACGAATTATTCCCCAGGATCACACAGGAAAGGGTGGAAGGCTTCCGTGGTCAGGGCTCTAGTCTGCAACTTCAGAGAGCCACGTTTGGGCTCTTGAAAAAATTAAGACGGATTGCACGCATATTTTTTTTGTCCAAGATCACAGATCTCAGAATAATGCTGAACAAGGAGGAATGGGCCACGCTGGCCTCTGCCTCACAGAGGTGGCACAGAGCCCCCAGGTCTGCCCCACTGAGCCCCCACACCATGGCACTGCTACAAAGCAAAGCCTCAGGGCCACCTCTCTGGGCACAGCTGCCTGCATGCCTATGGGAGCACACTGCAAGCAGGCAGTCTGCACTGTGGCTGGAGAATGGGCACTGTGAGCTGCATCCAGCAGCCCAGCAGAGCCTGGGGGGGGGGAGGAACAGCTCAAGCAGCACAGCAGGAGGGGGAAAGTGGAGGATCTGCCAGGTGAGTGGAGAAGAAAGGGCTGCGTTGCAAAGGTTTGGAGTGCTGGGCACAAAATGGAGCACAGGAGCCCCGGTTTTGGGCCAGGAACTTCAGCGATGAGCAGAAGAAATGTCACCCTGCAATCCAGTGCCCACAGGAGAGGCCTCCCCAGAGGCACTGAGTTTTCCCCATCGGAGCAGCTGCTGCTGCCCACATCCCTCCCCACAAGCAGCTCGTGCCGACCGTCCACCACTGGGTCCCATGGGCCCAGGAGCAGCCAAAGCACTGCTCTGCAGGAGCATCTCCAGGGCACCCCGGCCCCATCCTATGGGCAAACCTCACCCGGAGCCCCTCTCCTGCTGATTGACTCACCAGCCACACGCCAACAAGCAACCCCAGCTGGCTTCACCGAACCTCCCCTGTAAGAGCTGCTCTTTGCTTGGAACAAAGCAAAATATTCATTTAGAAACATCTAATTAAGCAGTAAGTCATGACAAGGTATATGAAACTCGGAGATAACACATGCCTGGGAGGCACCGGGAAGGCTGAGACAAAGCCCAGCACCTCCACCAGCACCTCCGCGTGTTATCTCACATGAACACACACCTGGGTTTATCCCGGCGCAATTACAGGACATTAAAAATATAATTTTAATGGAGGAACGGCGATCTGGACTCAGTTCAGAGCGAAAAACTTTCTTTCAAGTTTTTGCTGTTTGATAGGAGGTGTTCCTGCATGCGCCGCGTCTTGGAGGTGGGAGCAGAGCTGAGCGCGCAGCCCGGCCCTGCAGCCTCACAGCACCGCGTCCCACCCGGAGCTGCTGCAGCCCGGAGAGCAACAAGTCCTCGCAGCCCCAGGTGTTTTATAGGGTGACCTCATTCACTGCCTTCCCCCATCGCAGGAAATGATGTTTATCTCATCTGCTGCCAGCGTCAGAGCGCTTTTCTGCCGCCGCGTCTGGCTCAGTGCTCGGCCACGGATGGAGCTGAGAGCGGCGGCTCTGCTCCCACCAGACCAAACGGGGAAAGGCCCCGCAGCCCCGCAGCCCCGCAGCCTCGCAGCCTCGCAGCCCTCCGTGCTCCCGAGCGCTGACAGCCCCTGCCCCGTCCTGCCCAGCTCCCTGCCCAGCTCCGCATTCCTGCACCGCTGCTGCGGGGCGGCCGAAAACCTTCCTATGGAAATCTCTGCTGCTCACAGACACGAAGCAGAGCCGAGCAGCCAAAGCCTTCTGCTCACAGGGACCCCCCCGCGGCTCCCCTCAACCCCACAGGCAGCACCGTGTTGGGGAGAGGGATTTCTTGTTCTCCTTCTGAATAAAAAGGCTCCACCAAAAGCTTTCTGCTGAGCCCGAGAGAACGGTGAGGCCATAAAACTCCTCCTTATTTTACGACCAAGCTGAAGGGTTGGGTTTTTTTGTGGTTTTCGGTTTTGTTTTGGGTTTGGTTTTTTGTTTTGCTAAGAAATGCAACGACAGAATGCTGGGGTCCATTGCTGGAAGATGCCACCCTGCTGCACGCAGATGGAGCCACGGACGGAACTTTTTCAGAGCTCACAATAATGTTTTTACATCCATTATATTCCCGGTCTTACAGAAACGCTTGGGGGGGAGGAAAAAGCAAAAAAAACAAAAATAAAAACAAAAACAAAATCGACCCAAAAGCACCATTTAAAAAACAAAAAAAGACACGGGAAAAACAAAAAACCAAAAAAACATTTCTGCACTGCTTATTAAAAAAAGTAAGAGAACAAACAAACGGATCCAGAACAGGCAGCCAGAAAACCGGCGCTGCCCCACGCAGGGCTTTGCTCACGTAACCCTCCGGAGCGATGCAGCCCCTGTGTGCGGTGTGGGGGATCCTCGCTGCCCCCCCCCTCCACTCTCGCTGTCCCCTTTTCATGCAGCAAAACGGCCCCGAGCGCAGCGCTCTGCTCGCAGTCCCGTAAAAAATCCCTGCTAAGAGCCGCTGAAGCCGTTTATTTAAGCGGGGGGGGACACGAAACGCAGAGCCGCAAATATCGGAGCGCGTTTCTCCCCCTCCCGCACCGTTCCCCGCAGCCGCTGTGCGTTCGCTGCCCCCCACGGCGAAGCTGAGGTCGCTTTGGGGCAGCGATCGGGGTTTGGTTGACCCGGGATCGCAGCACGGCGGCGGCTCACGAAGGGCAGCTGCGGGCTCAGGGCCGCACGCGTTTCCATCGGGGTTCCGTCCGACGGCCGCACCGCGAGGAATTGGGGCATTGATGCCCCCAGTGCGGTGTTGGGGATTTAGGACCGAATTTCTTCCGCTTCCCACGGAGATATTTGCTCCCCCCCCCCCCCGTCCGCCCCGCTGCCGCCCGCACCGCGGATTCTCTGCCACCGCTTTTATTTTTCCGAGGGCGCACGGCAAAAAAAAAAGGGGTTTGCTGTTGGGCTCCGGAGGGTCCGGGCCGCGGCTCACAGCAGAGCCGGAAAATAAATCACAATAATATTAAATTAAATTAAATGAGACCACGATGTATCTCAGAACGAACGGAGATCCGTCAGCTGAGGTCCGAGTCGCCCCGCTGCACCGCGGGCGCTCATTGCGCGGCTGTTCCCGCAAACGCTTCGAGCCGCCGGGGAGCCCCCGACCCACAAAGAGTTCGCATCTTTCTTCCAAACGCGGCGGAAAAATAAAGAAAGAACGGATGGGAAGAGACGCGGCCGCCCCAGGCACAGAGCAGCGCGCCGTGAGACCTTTTATATCCGAACGGAGCAACCGAAGGATCTCCGGGTCCAAACGTGGCACCGAGCAATAATTCCTCCCGACGGCAAACGAAGATTTGGGGGTAGGCGCCCGTTTTGGAAAAGGGAGGAAAACAAAACGTAGCAAAACAAACCACGCATATGCACAAAAATCAATGAAAACGAGCGCTGGTTTCAGCCGAACTCCGCGCAAACGCCGTCCCTGAGAGCATCTTCCAGAAGCGCCCCGATGCCGCCCGCACACACAAAAGGGAAGGCGCGGAGCGGAGCGCGCACCGCCACCATTTCACGCAACGCCTCACGCGTGTTCCAATTAGAGCTCCAATAATGACGGTCCATTCGTGCTCCGCGTGTCACGAATTCGCTGAACTCCCATTTACACGGAAAGGGGAAGGGAAGAGATCCGGGAGCGCCGCGCCGCATCGCGCAGGGCCGGGGCTCCCCGCCCGCACCGCTCCTCCAGCCCCCGCAGCCCCCGCGCGGTGTCGATCCCGCATCTTTCGTTTGCTGTCCGGGCCGCCACCCGCACGCTGTGCTCCTTTCCCTCTCCCCGCTGCTGTTAAAAACGCCGACAGCAGCGCCCGGTTGCTCCGTGCGGCTCTCACCCCGTGCGGCACAGCGGTCCCTCGTACTCCTCTCGCTCCCAACAGTGCCCCGATGATGTTTTAATGAGAAAAACTATTTTACGGAGTGGAACTATTGCCGTGTTTGGAAGCAAAGGGTCGGGAAAAATCGGCAGCAAAATCGTGCAGGAGGCGGCTCACCCCCACTCGGAACCGCCTCGGCCCCGTTCAATGCGTCCTCCCCGCTCCCGGCGAGCTGCGGGACCGCGGCTGCACCCCCAGCATCGCTCCGGTCCCACCGGGGCTCCCACCGCGAACCGCCCGCGGCCGTCGGGGCTCTCCAGTAGCCGCGTGCGCTCGGCCCGCTGGGATCCGCGGCGTTCGTTTCGCCGCCGTGTGTAGCAGCGACCTCCGAGCAGCACCGGAGCCGGAACACCGCGCCGGTTCCTCGCCCCAATTATCCTCCCCCACGAGTCGCTCTGTGCCGGCCGTCGCGGGAGACCCGACGGAAGGGAGCCCCGAGGGCAGGAGCCGGGCCCGGCGCCGCGTCCCGCGGGTTCTTACCTTTCTTGATGACGGACTGATCGAGCAGGTTCATCCCGCCGTCGTCCGCCGCCTGGAAGCACCAAAGCAAAAGCCGTCAGCGGGGGCTCCCGGCGCGGCTCCCGGCTGCTGGGCGCGGGGCGACCGCGAGGCCGCGGCGCGATGAAATCGTTCGGCTACGGCCGAGCCCCGGCGCGGCGGCCCCGGGGGAAGGAGCGCAGCGTCGGCCCGGCTTCTCGGCGGCCGCTCACTGCGCGCTCCCTGCCGGTAGCGGGGCAGGACGCTCCTCGCCCGGGGGTCCGAGCGCCCCGGGGCCCCGCTCTGCCCGCAGGGTCGCTCCCGGCACCAAAGCCGGATCCGGCCGCGTTCCCCCGCGCCCACCCCCCGTCCTCCCCCCCGAGCCCCCGCTACCTGGATCTCCTCGAGGCCGTGGTGCCCGAGGCCGTGCAGGCCCAGCGGGCCGTCGGGGAGGCCGTGCCCGCCGTCGGGCAGGCCGTGGAGCAGGCGGGGCACGGCGGGGTACTCGCGGCGGGGGTCGAGTCCCAGAGCGCGGTGCGTCTGCGAGAGCAGCCCCGCGTCGTCCTGCCGGGAGCGCTGCGGGGGCCAGGCGGGCTGCTGGTGCTGGTGCAGCGGGCTGAGCGCCGCGTACGGGTCGGCCAGGTGCGGGTAAGCGGGCTCCTGGCCCTGCGGGTAGGGCAGCGGCGGCTGCGGGTATGGCGGGGGGAAGTAGGGCGGCTGGAAGTCGGCGGCGGGCGTGTGGCAGAGCGGCGGAGCCGAGCCGTAGGGCGTCTGGTTGAGAGCGGGCAGCTGCGGCAAGCGGGCCCCGGCAGACGCCCCGGGCAGCCCCTCGGCGCGGTCCTGCGGCGGCGGAGACAGCGGCGGTGAGAGGAGAGCGGAGCCCCGGCCCCGGATCCCACATCCCGGCCCCGACCCCGGCCCGACCCCCGGCCCGGCCCGGCGCACACTCACCATGCCCGGGTAGCTGTGCACCAGCATCTGTGCGGGCCCACGGCGAGCCCCGGGCGGGCCGGGCCCCGGGGGTGCCCCCGTCTCCGCCCCTCTATCCCGCCGGAGCGGCGTCTCCCATCGCCCGCCCGCTCCTCTGCGCCGGCCCCGACTCCATGCACTCCAGTTATAGTGGCGGGGGCGCGCCCGCCGCGCCGGGGGCGCGCGTCAGTGCGCGGGGCCGGGAACGCGCCGCCCGCTCCCGCGGGGCCCCGACGACTCCCGACGGGCGGAGGGGGAGAAGGGCGGCCGGGGCCTCTCCGACGCCGTCGGACGGCCGCGCGGCTCCGCTGTCCCACGGGCACGCGCCGCTCCCGCGTCACCCCCCCGGGGCTCCCCCCGACGTCAGCACCCACCGCCCCGGGTCACGTTCCCCGAGAGCCCCGAGGGCCGGGAGGGGGCGGGTGCGGGGAGCGGCGGGGCCCGACGGTTTCGCTTTATTAACCCGAGCGGAGTGTCGGAGCCGCCGGCGGCAGCCCGGAATCCTCTGCCCGACGGCGGCGGCCGGAGCAGTGCCCGGGGCAGGGACAGAGCCCGGGGATCCCCCCGGGGCGCTCCTCACTTCTGCCCGACGGGCACCGGAGAGAGAACGAGAGGGAGAGAGGAACGTGCGGCGCTACGGGACCGACTGCTGCCCGAGGGGACGGGCGGGACGGAGGGCGCTGCGGAGCGACAGAGCGAGGGGAAAGCGGAGAGCGGGCGGCGTCGTGCGCTCCTCGCTCTGCCCAGCGGCCCTCCCTTCTGTCCTCCATGCGTCCCTCCTCCTCTCCATCCCTCCCTCCTCCTCTCTGCGCCCTCCCTTCGGGTCGCAGCGTGGCAGCGCCGTGTCCCTGCGCGTGGCACGGGGCTCCGGCTCTGAGGTGCCGGGGGTTTTCTCGGCACCGCGCTGCCCCACACCGATGCTCACACGCATGCAGACACTGATGCACACCGACCCACATCGGCACGTTTGCACGCTCGCCCTGGCGCTCCTGCACACGCAGCCGCACGCACGCATGCAGGTTCCGCGGTCCCGCATCCTCACCGTGCCGGGACCGCGCTGCCCATCGCCGTGCCGGAGTTCCAATTCGTGGCAGAGCGTAATTTGTGTGCGAGCAGAGAACAAACACTTTACCCTAAACTGTAATACACTGTGATGTGTGATAGACGTTAACAAACACAATCCCACATTACATTTAATTTAATTCCGCTCTTCCTGCCCCGAGCTACGGCTCCCTTCATTTTCATTTTTCCTCTGAATTCCCACATCTCAGACCTCTTTGATTTCCAGGTTTAATTAACAATGCTCATTAAACGAATTTTTATTCATTTCTTTCAATATTACCCCGCCACCTGTCTTTAGGAGGCAAAGACTCATCATTTATTCTAATTTATTTCTGTTAAAGATGGCATTTAGGAGAGGGAGGAGGGGTATGAGGAGGTAAAGGGCCGATGTGCTCACATCTTTCCTTCCCCCCCCGATGCTTTTCAAGGACGTTGCTCCTGAAAGTCCCGTGTTTATTTTCCACCAGATCCGTTTCATTTGCTGAGAAAAATCGGATTGGACATGCTGTATTTCGCAGCGATGTTCCAGTTCATTCTTAGAGTCTCTCAATAATGCCCACTCTTTATTCATCTGGAAGAGGTGAACCTGCGGAATGCGGCGAGTGGGGAAGTTGTGCTTCCAGCCTCAAATGGGAACATGCAGCTCTGGGCAGACCCTCACTGCCCCCATCCCCTCCTGCAGCACAAGGCTCCTGCAGTGCCAGAGAGCAGCCCTAGGAAAGACCTCATCTGCTTGCCAGTGCTCTTGGGATGACACGAAGACACGGCGAGGTAAAACACGTTGAGGTAGGGCTTGCAATGGAATGGTGACATTTTAGCTGTGGCAGATGTGCCTCTGCTCCTTTGGGGCCTTTTGCATGTTGTTCAAGCTGTGGGAAGGGATTGGTTCCTGCAGAGCTCACCCCAGTGTTGCAGATGGGCTGGTAGACAACGCGCTGCTTGCTGCCTGCCCCAGGTCCTGCAGTCCTGCTCTGTGAGGGGCACAGCAGCTCCTGGCAGCAGCACCCATAGCTGGGCTGGCAGAGCTCAGTGCGGCTCGCCTTCAGAGCTCCAGCCCAGCTGCAGCCCATGTTTTGCACCACGAGCAGAGCTGGCAGACCTGCAGGTGGACACAGCCCTGGGTGGCAGAGCCCCACAGCATGAGGCCATGCGCTGCTCCTGGGCTGTGCTGCTCTGCCAGAGCCTGGGGGGTCAGCCTGGAGATAGAGGTGGTCAGTCTGGGCAGGGGGTCAGCCTGGAGGGGGCTCTGGCTGAGCAGAGGGTTGTCTCATCCTCACCCTGTCCTCTGCTGGCCTTCAGGAAGGCATTTCATGGCACAGAAAATGATGCATTGTGTCCCGAGCATCCCTGAGCGGGTCCAGCTCTGGATGGTCCTCACACCATGGACCGCTGTGCTGAATTTGGGACTCACGCAGCTCAAACCTGCTGCCCAGCACTTGGAGGATTTCTGGGGCTCTGGGTTTGCTGCCAGGGAGCGCAGCTGGGTGTTAGCAGGCAGTTTGCTTGGGCACTGAAGGCAACAGGGAAGGACCTGAGGTGTGGGACTGCTCCGGTCCTGGATGAGGCCAGGTAAATGTGGGGCTAATACTGTCAGCCCAGCATTACACAAACATCCCTGAGCTGGGGGCACTGGGGAGCTCCCACCTGCTGATACAGCCACCTATCTCTCATTAATGCTAACGATAGCCTTTGATTAGCAAGCCCACAGCCTTCGGTTGGAAGCATTGCGTTGTGTGGGATTGAGAAGAGCTGAGGTTGAAGAATCTGATGGGTTGGATTGTGATGATTATTTTATTCCTGACGATTCTGAGACGTGTTTCCATCGCCCTGCGCTGCAGGATGAGCTGCTCCTGGCAGGATGGGAGGCCTGCAGCCCACGCACACCAGGTTTGCTCTTTTCCCACTCCAGCACTCTCATTTGCTTGCTTGGCTTGCTCTGCTTGCTGGTAGCACCTACCTTTGTTTCAACTTGCATTAACGTTTCAGGGCTGAGCTGGTGAGATCAGGAAGATACCTGATCAACAGCAGATGCCTCCTCTCTGCTTATGTAAGGCGCTGAATTTGAGCTGGATACGCGCATTAAGCTGGGCTCCCTGTAGTCAGCCCTCCTTTCGGGGCAGCTCCCCGCCTGTTTTTCTCTCCATCATCCCATCCCGCAGCCCCCAACCATGCAGGGCAGCAGGATCAGTGCCGCGTCCGGCTGCCGGCCGGGCTGCCTCTCCCACAGAGCTCCTATGCTGACACCTGGTGGAAATGCCTCGAAACGCGCTGGCAGAGCTGCGGGCTGGGTGAAGCCATCCTCGGCTCGTCCAGCTCCTGCTCTGCCCCAGCCAGGCGGCTGCCTCTGCTTCCAGGGCACCCTGACAAAGCCCTGATGGTTTATTCCTCCACCGTGCGTGTGCTTTTACACCTGGGTTCCTTCTGCCATAAATCAAACGGTAATTCTCCATCTGCTGAGATGCTGAGGTGTAGTTTGCTTGATTTTGTTTTCATAGCATTTACCCGAGGCTCTAAAAACAGGGAAGGTCTTTGCAGGCTGAACGACCCCCTTCCCTGCAAGAGAAGGAAGCAACCCTTGCACATCCATCCCTGCAGCAAAGAGTGTAAGCAAGCAAACACCACAAAGCCTTGTGCAGCTGTTACAGGGTGAATCTGGGACGATGGCACTATCGTGGATGTGAACAGAAGGGCCTTTCTGCACCCCCCACACATGTAGAAAGGGACAGATTGCTGCTGAATTTCATAGTTATCCTTGCTGTTATTGTTAAAAGCTCAAGCTCTTCCCGCTGCTGCTTTTTTTGCAGTCTTCTACCCGTTGTGCAAAACCACTTCAGTGACACGCAGGGCTTTAAGGTGACATCCTGAAGGGGTGCCAAAATTGGGAAGTGTGTTAGAGAAAGAGGAAACCTCTGAGGGCCTTGGGCAGAAATCCCAGTGTTGCATGTTTGGAAAAGGAACAGAAAACCTCTTTAATAGTCAAATGATCTGGTTTTAAAACAAAATGCTGACAGAAGATAAATGAGGTACATCTGGAAATGTTCTGAAGCAGCAATAGTTGTGTGTGTCGGGTTCTGGACAGAGAGGATCCTGCAGAGCTCTGCTGCATTGCTGACTTTATGAAGTTGGTCCCTTAAATGTTTCTTGTCCTCAGTGGCACCAAAAGGTGCATGAGGAATGCTGCAGGTGTCTGGCTTCATGTCCCACACCAGGGCACTGCTGAAAAACAGCTCTTTATTGCTTGGACAGACACTGTTCCAGAGCTGCCATCCCATAAAGGTTGGCCCACTCCTCCCCATGGTGTGACAGGATCACTTCCCTGCACGGCTCACTGGCTCTGGCCAGCTCAACCAGCACAGCCTGCAAAGCAGCAATGAGCTCAAAATCCACCGAGGCTGCAGTGACGCGTGTCAGTAACTCTGAGAGCTCCTCCAGCCACTGTGCCTGGAGCACAGCTTCTGGCAGCCAGGGGAAGAGAGGCACACAGCTGGCCAAGGCCTGCATCGCCAGGAACCAGAGCTCACGGATGTCATCCCAGGCACTCACGTAGGCAGGGGATACGGCCAGAGCCAAGCCGTGGCTACCAGGGTCTGCTTGGGCCGTGTGAGCCTGGGACAAGAAGCAAATGGTGGCTTTGAAAAACTCCTTTGCAGAGCCAGATTTCTGAAGAACTGAAAGAGAGAGGAAAGAAATGAGTTGATAAAATACTTGGCCAAAGGAGGGACCCTTTGGTGGGCTGGCCTGCAGCAGGGCTTTCAGGGAGAGCACAGAATACTGTGCTCCACGCTGCTTCCCAGCCATTCAGCCTGCATACTGCTTTCTCCTCTGGGATTCTGGTTTTGTCACACTTCCAATGACAAAAGCCCTATGTGAAACTGGGGCTGTTCCCCTTACATTCTGGGGTCTTCAGTCTGTGCAATGTGCAGCTCTGCCACCAGGAATGCTTCTTACCTGGTGAATTTGAAAGGATCCTTGCCATCATCAAGCCCAGAGTGGCAACGTTGGCTGCTAGAACCAGGTGATCCTTCTGAGGTAGAAGGAAGGGAAGAGACCTCAGCAACGTGTCCATCAAAGAAGAGAAAGTTTTCTCCTGCCTAGAGAGAAAGGAAACTGAGAAACTTCCTGAGCAGAGCCAGATACACTTGATAAAGGCAGCATTAACAAAAGCAATGAGATTGGCACTGAGAAAAGGGATATCGCTTTCAGTGCAAGTGTCTTAAAGGATCCTGGAAGCTCATCTCTCATTGCATCCTCTTCCTTCCAACTGACAGTTTTAAAACAAGCTTCTGTGGCTCTGTTACCTGATGAGGTCTGGTGCAGTCACAACCAGGTTAAGGAAGATCCCACATAAAGTCTGTAGACTCATCTCAGTGCTTGTCAGGGACCCAGGCTGAGAGCTCAGCACCCCCCACTGATGCAGGAAGTAATCACACAGTAGTGCTGGTGCCCCTTCTGAGATGAGGATGTCTCTGGGTCTGTCCTCTGCTGTTAAATGGCAAAATCCAGGTAGCAGAAGTCTGTAAGGTGGAAAAAAATTGAAAACAAAAGGTAGAGTAAAAGCTGGGGTCAAAGCCCTGGATTTACATCAAACTGAGGAAAAAAGAGCCACATAATTGATACTGCAGGGAGAAAGGAAAGGAGAAACTACTCTCAAAATCAGCTCAACCACAGTGGTGAGTTCCTTATGCCTGAAGGAAATGTGCTGAAATCTTACAGAAGAGCCCATGTGGGCTGATCTGCTCCTACAAAGGCTCTATTCTTTTCCTGCTTGCTATCACTAAAGCCTAGCAACTTGCACACAACTTGCAGAAGTTTTTCCCTGCCTCTCAGTCTGTGTGAGCAGCTGCCATCTCCAATTAGTCACACATGGAGGGCTTGGACAGCTGCATTGCACTGTGGCAGTTCCAGTCACCTCTTTCACACCAAAGGATCAACAAGAACTCGACCTAAATGCAGGATGCATTTCTCTGGACACGGAAAAAAAGAGTTATTTTGTGTTGAAATGCATCAGCTCTGTACTTAACATACCTCAGAGCATCCTGGGCTAAAATGGAGTTGTCACTGCTGACCAGCCCAGCTGCCTGGGAAAGATTCTCTGCTGCACCACCCTCCTTGAAAAGCTTCTTGGCATAATGAACAAGGAAAGGCAGGAGCTCACAGATCTCCTGCTTGAGGGAGGATGTCTCCTCTGCCATCCAAGCTCCAAGGATTCGAACAGAAGCAAATACAAAAGGATCCTGCAGCTCCTCCTCTTTAACCTGGGTACAGAAGAAAGCAGCTGATAGAAAAGGATGAAAAGCACAGTGGGCCAAGATGTGTATTTTGGTCTATGGAGCTTATGAACGTGAGCTGCTAGGGCAAGTCTGGACTTCTGTGGCTACAGTAGATGCTGATTCTCTTATTCTGAGGTAGGAAAAGGATGGAATACAAGAACAAGAATCACAGTAATCACTGAGTTATTCATTTGCTATCTTGTGATCTATCAGCTTGGATGCATCATGCTGTACCCGCATGTGGGTAAGAGGCCACTAGGACCCAATTGAAGCACTGTAGGAGCTGTTTAAAAGCCTCCCAGAGAAATCCACAGTGAACAGACACCAAATGTGTTCCTTGCTTAAAAGTTCTTTACCTGTCTCAGGTAAAATACTACAGCTCCAAATGCCTCCTCCATAATCCTCATGAGCTGCATTCTCTGTGCTTCATCTAGCAGGGATTCCTCTTCTTTCAGACACTCCTGGATCCCCATCTCAATAAGAACATAGCAGGCTGTTACCACTTCTTTTTTCCCCTCCACCTCCAAGGGATCAGGCTCCTCTAGGGTTAGGCGGACTTCCACACAAGCCAAGTTCACCAGCAAGGCCAGGAACTTGCTGCCAGTTCTCCCTGCTGGGATCCACTCTGACCCACAGGCCTGCATGAGGCTGGCAGCAAGCTTCAGAGCAGGGTCCCGCTGTGACTGGCTGAGTTTACTGCCCAGAATGCTGGCCAGCCCTTTGTAAAGCTGACAGATGCTCTCAGAGCCCTGTGAGAGTTCAGCAAGTGGTGGTGAGAGGGGGATGAAGCGAGGCAAAAGCTCACACAGCTCAAACTTGGTCACGTCTTCAGCCTTGACAAACTCCTCAGAGAGCTTGCTCAGCACAGCCAGGAGGTGCGGAGCATTTCTCTGCCAGCACTTCACCTCTGCTACAGCCAACAGCCCCGAGAGCAGCGTCAGGGCACGCTCAGAGCCATAACCACCATTCGTGTAAGCCTGGCACAGAGCAGAGACAGCTCCTTTGGTCACCATTTCCCTGGGCCCCCTGGGAGTGGCCAGAACAGCAGCCAGGCATTGGTAGGCATCATCCACCATGGACGTGCTGTCTGGGTTACAGGGGGAAAGCAGGACATCGCTGAAGGTTGGGATTTTGTTCAGGATCTGTGAGTGGCCGGCCAGCTCTGGATCAGTGCAGAAGCACGCCAGCAGGGTGAGGCCCAGCGCCCTGAATGTGTCCTCGGGGCAGCCTGGTGGTGCCTGCCTGGAGTTCAGCAGGCGGTTGGGGAACGTGAAGCCGATGGCATCAAAGATCTGGCGGCGGGTCTTTGAGTCCAGCTCTCCAGCTCTGACTGCTTTGGTCACCTGGTAAGCAAAGACAATCACAGAATGGCCCAGGTTGGAAGGGACCTCAAGGATCATGAAGTTCCAACCTCCCACCACATGCCAGGGCCACCAACCTCCACATTTAATACCAGCCCAGGCTGCCCAGGGCCCCATCCAACCTGGCCTTGAACACCTCCAGGGATGGACGGGGCATCACAGCCTCTCTGGGCAGCTGTTCCAGCACCTCACCACTCTCATAGCAAAGAACTTCCCCCTGACATCCAACCTCAATCTTCCCTGCCTCAACTTAAAACAATTTATCCTTGTCCTGCTGTTATCTCCCCTTTCAAAGAGTTGATTCCCCTCCTGTTTGCAGGCTCCATTTAGGCACTGAAAGGCTGCAATCAGGTCACCCCGCAGCCTTCATTTCTCCAGGCTGAACGAGCCCAGCTCCCTCAGCCTGTCCTCATAGGAGAGGTGCTCCAGCCCCCTGATCATCTTCGTTGCCCTCAATAACGTGGCTCTCAATCTCACAATGAATAGCAAGAAGCTCGCTACAGCTTTAGGCGCTCCCGGGACCGACGAGCGGCGGCCCAGGCCCGGCGGTGACGCAGCCTTACCAGCAGCAGGGCTGCCAGCTGCTCGCTGTCGTTCCTGGCGTCCTTCAGCACCTCCAGGCACTTCTTCAGCGTGGCGGCTCCGGGTCCCGAGGCCATGGCGACCGGCGCGGCTCCGCACGCGGTTAGGCGGCTGTTTTCTGCATAGCAAACGGCACCCGGCCGCTACGGCGCGCCGCGGCACGCACGTGATCCACGCGGACATCGCCACCGCGGCCCCTCAGCCAATCGGAGCGCTCGCAGCGCGGCGCCAACCAATCAGCCGCCTCCTTGTTGCGTAGTCCCCGAAGCCGCGCCCTATGGGCAAATCCCCCGCGGCTGCTCGGCCGATCCCTCCCGGGGCTGCGGGAGGAGCGGCGGCTCGAGGTTCCTCCCCGCGCCGAGCCGGGCAGCGGAGCGGCGCAGCCCCGAGCGGACGACGCCGGTCCAGGCGTTCCCGGTGTGTCGGTTCCGTTTCCGGAAGGTGTCGGTGCGCTTCCGGGGCTGAGCCCGGCGCTATGGCCGCAGGGCAGGAGGCCGCGCTGCCCCCCGGCCCGGAGCGCTGGAGGCCCGGCCGCCCGGTATGAGGAGCGGCGGAGCGGCACGCGGCCCTGGTACGTGTCTGCCGCGGAGAGCCGCCGCGGGTCGGACCGTGGGGCAGCGCGGGGTGCCGGGCTCTGCCGGCCGGTTCCGTGTGCGGGGCGGCTGCCCTCCGGATTTAGCAGTTAACGAGTTTGAGGCGACGTGCTGACGGCCGGTTTTGTGGTGACGCTGCCTTCTGAGCCTGGAACCGTGGCAGGTTGAGCTCCTCGTGCCCAGTAACGCCCCATTGCCCCTGCAAACAGGCGCTGTTTATCCCTCGTGCGGAATTGAGTTTTGTATCGCACCTTGCTTAGCGATGGTTGGGATTTCGGGAGCATCTGAGGCTCCAAAATTGACATTCAGGATACTGAAAATTGACATTCAGGCTACCGGTGAGGATCAGTGCTTTCTGGTTTGTGCCCACGGAGCTGGACGTGCCCTTAATCTTCGTGCTGCTCAACGATTCTGTGTTCTGCTGGCTTTGTTGGTGGCTGGCACTGAGCAGCACCAGTGTGTGAGCAGTGACATCGCCGCACAGATGTGTGGTTTGTCAGTGTGTGGTTTGTCAGTGTGTTGTGCTGGAGGAGCTGGGTGAGGATCCATCGCCCGAGGGTTATTGGAAGCCCAAAAAGCCCCTGATACTTTGCAATTTGTGCTGTTTGGTGTTTCCCTGTTGAATCCGGTGGGGGGGGGGAATTGCAAGGCTTGCTGCTGTTCAGTGATTGGGAGTTGTGCTGCCAAAGGTCTCACTTTAGCACTGTGACATGGATGGTTGCTTATCTGCTGTGCTCAGCTGATAAGATTAGCTGTTTCTTTTCCTCTGCAAACACTCCGTGCTCTCCATCATGCTGAGTGAGTCCTTGCAGGAATATACCAATGACCAGTGGATATCTTCTGTGGTTCCAGAACCCTGCTGCTGCCCACAAAGGCCATGGAGAAGAGGTTGGAAGCCAAGCTCAGCATTAGTGCTCCATTTTTGCCACAGTACTGCTGGGGAAGACCTGCAAGGGAGCTGAGAAGCCTGCAGCTGCTCTACGTGTGCGCCTGCCTGTGTGCCTTGTGCTCCTCAACAGGTGATTGTGCTGCTCTGCCTGGGACCTTGTCTGTGTTGTGGGTATTTATCTGTCTCACATGTTTGAAATACTCAGAGAGGAAAGTGGAGTTATTAGCTGCTAGCCTTCGTAGCTGGATTAAAACCAAACTAACTTGATGGTTGCTAAATGAGCTGTCAGAAATGTGGGATAACCAAAGCTCTGTGGAGGGGTGTGGGGCAGTGAGGGCTTGTTTCTTATAATGCTGTATCACTCTGGTACCCAACTGCTTATTGAGCAGCAGGGTCTGTCTGCCCCACAGATGTGGGCATCTTCACATGTGCTGCTGGCTTTCAGACGTTTGTATCTCACAGGGAGCTTTCTCTGAGCTGAAAGTCCTTTTCCCAAAAAGGAACAGGTGATACTCTGGTTAATAATTTCATCTGAGCAGTACTTGAAGGAGGTTGGGAAGGCGAGAGCGTTTTGAAGCACTTAATGTTTGTGAAGTCTCCACAAACACTGTAAGTCAATAGTCTATTTGCCTACGGGTAATTTTTGTTTGTTTTTATGTTTCCTGTTCAAACTTGAGTAATCAACCTCTTGCTCAAGTAAATACACCAGATGGGTGTGGAGACTTTCATGTAAAGGACTGGGTGTTTGGGTTTTCTTTTGTTCAAATTCTGTCTTTTCAGATGAATGGGTTAAATTTCTCTTCAGTGTTTTAAGCCCACATCTTCCCCAGAAGGTGGCATTTTCACCCTGTGTGCACGTTGCTCTTTTGGTTTTGTAGGTATCTCTTAGGCTGCAGAGTTTGTTCAACTGGAGAGGAATCAGAGGTGCCCAGAAATCGGTGTGTTCATGTGGGGTTACCCAAGGAGCTGTGTTGACATACTTGGTTACATGTGACAGGCTAAAAAAAAGTCTGTGCAGTCAAGTTGTTAATCATTAATTCTCTATCAGGGGGGATTAACTGCCTAAGTCTATGAACCTGAGCTTATTAATAGAAACTGTTCTTATCCATTTTAGTTCCCTGCTGTTCAGCAGAGCTGCGAGTTGCATCAGAGGGACAGGAGCTCTACAGATTGAGAAGGACAGCATTTTTTGCATATATATATATACACTAGAGAACTAAAAATGACAAAAGCAGTGTTGAGGAGTGACTAAGCACACAGTGTGCAGCAGTGATGTGATTGGTGCTGTGCAAGGCTGGTTCCTTTCTGGAGCTTAGATAGAACTTGTGCACAGGGACATTCCTGCTGCAGATTTGCTTTGCATCCCCTGAAACTGCTGGCATGGATGATCACAGTGAGCAAATTCACCACCCTGCTGGCCTTACCCAGGCTGCAGGTCCCTCTGTGCAGCTGCCATGCTTGGGATGTAGCACGAGGAGCTGTAAGGGGCTGAGCAGGTGGCTTCTGTTGAAGGAAGCCAAAGTGCCTGTGCTTACAGCTGCCTCCACTCGTTTGGTACAGGTCCACATCTGCCCAGTGCTGCAGAGATCCCCATTTATAGGGCTGCAGATAGCAGTGTGGGGCTTTGTCTGCCCTTAGGGTGTTCCTATGGGATCTGGGGAGGCACTGTGTTGTGAACAGGCCAGGTGAGTTTTCTTGGCAGACCAGAGGTGAAATGCAAATGTAGATTGATAGATTGATAGAAGAGCTCTGTGTGATTCAGTGAAGCTGTGTGATTTGTGACCCCTGCCAAACACCACAGGAACTGCATAGATGAGAATCAGTGTGGTTCTATGAAAAATGCATATCTTCAATGCTGGCCTTCCAGATTGTGAGTTGCCTGTTTAACTTCTGGTATTTCTGTGAGTTAATTGAGCTTTAAGCTATCAGTGTAGAGCAATACAAAAACCATATTGGCTTATTTCAGATAAACATGCCCTAGGTGGGCATTACCAGAACTTTGGAAATGAAGTCTGGATGAAATATAATTCAGATCTCTGCATTTTCATGGCGGGTTAAAGGAGAGCAGAGTGTTCTCAGCATGGTGGTGTGTTGGCATCTAGACTAAATCCTGGCTCTGGCATACCTAGGAGATGCTTATGGAGATTAGAGTTTCAAATTTTAGATGCATGCATATCATGCTTGTCTATGTAGTGACTTTTTCATAAGTGATGTCTTCCTGGGGAGCATTTTAAATGCAGCCATTGTGTTTGTGCTCAGTTCTGTGCCTGTGGTGGAAAGCCCTGGGTTCTGCACTGAGCCTTAGTTTGTGTGGTAGGCGTGAGCCAGGGCTCAACCTGAGGAGGGATGGATGAGTTCAGGATGAGAAGGGATTTTAAGGTTGTGGAAAGCAGCGCTTTCTGCACAGTAGGTATTAAGGAACAGTGCTTCACCTTAAACAGAAAGTGAGGATTTCTTTTGTTGCTTTCTTTTAAGGCTAACTCAAATCTCTGCAGATCCTCTTGAAATTCCCAGCAGAAGTGTTATCCTTCCTTTCATTGCCTGCTCCTCCAAGCCCAATATGTGCTCTGTGTGTGTGCCCACATCCTCCTGGTGCTCTGCCCCATTTCCACACCTGCCAGGTTGGTGCCAGATGCTCATCCCTGCCTGCTCACAGCCACGTGTTGGGGTGACTTCAGCCCAGCACTTCAGAGTGGAATGAGGTCAGCTGCTGGCCCTGGGCAGCCTGCCTGCCTGCTCTGCAAGGAAATGCTGTGTTGATGTAAAGCTGCTGTTGTCAGCATCTCTTTCTGGTGAACATATGCAATATTTCACAGATTGCAGTTTCTCAAGTGAAGAGCTTCCCTTCCTTTCTTGCAGTTCTGGCCTCAGACACCCACAGAGAGCTCTGGGCCCTTGTGATCCCCTTGCAGATCTCAGGTGCTTCCTATTGTGCCTGATGCTGGCTTGCTTCAGCTTTGTCTTCACACTGCCTCTGCTGTGCTAGTCTCACAAATGAGCCATGAATAACATTTCTGCTTCTTTGTTTCTGCTGTATCATGAACAAACTTTGCACGTGGTCTGAGTTCCCATTCTGAGTTGAAACTCTTGGTGTTGCAAGAGATGCACGTGGAAGGAACGTGAAAATGGCCATCACTCTTTATTTTGAACAGGTGTCCTTATCCACTCTGGGTAAACCAAATTAATGTATTTGGAAGCCTTTAATGAGGAGTAACAGAAGAGCTGTAACACCCACTGTGATGTTTGTGATAACTGGATTACAGTGAAATGCATCTGTCATTGCTGCTCGCTTTCTTTGGTCATATAATGTTATCCCAGAGATATTGGGGGGTGATGCAGGAGGAGGGGGAGAGGCACAGCAAATCTGTGCTGCCAATTCTGGGTATTAACTGCGATTGAGAGGATCAGAGTTCATTGCCACATCAGCAGTGTGAGGTAAGTGCCTCCGTGGCAGGAATATTCTGAAGTCAAATGATAAAAGCAGCCAAGGTGGGGAACGCTGCGTTTGTGTCACAGTCTCACAGAGAGTTTCCCAGGGTTGTTGTTGCTGGAGGTGGAGGCTGCTGCTTGTGAGCTCCACATTTGATTAGAAAAATAGGAGGGGAAAAAAAAGGGAAATTGTGACTATTTTAACAGGGGAAAAAAAGATCCCCATTTGTGTTGTGGTCTGAACAGGGAGGGGGCAGATCAGAGCACAGCCTCCAGCTGCACGACTCAAAGTCCAGTGGCATAGTTGGTAAAGTAATCTTCCAGTGACCTGCTGTGCCTTGGATGCTGAGCACAGCACAGTGTAACAGTCCCATAGGTCATTAGTCTATTTTTAGGGAGTCCTTAATCTGCAGAGCTCTGAATTTTGGAAGCCTTTAAATCCATTGATCCCTACAAGCACAAGAAAAAAATAAAATAAAATCCATATGTAAAGCAATTGCTGCTCTACCCCCAGTCTGAAATCTGAAGCAGCTTTAATTGTAAAGAAATGCATGGCAGATAATTGCTTTTATACTGTGAAGCAAGGCACTGCTGGTACTGCAGGGAGACTATGGGCAGAGCATGGTGACTTTGCCTTGACAGCAGTGATGAGGATTTCTTGTCGACTGCTTTAGAAAACTGAGAATTGTCTTTTGTCTTCTTCGTTCCCAGATGCAGACTGGAACAGATCTAAGTGTGAGCCAGGAAGGATCGTGCTTGGTGGCCGTTTGCAGTCATGGGAAGATCATCACTTGCAGCTCCTGGCAGGCTTTCACACCGTGCAGTCCTGTCAGGCTGCCTGCTGCCGGAGCCCTGCCTGTGATGCCTTCTGGTTCTTGGAAAGCATGTGCATCCAGGTGAACTGCTCCGTGCCTGCCGTGTGTCAGACAGACAGGACTGGCACTTCTGATTCTGTTTTGGTGTTTTTAAAGAAATCCAAAAGCACAGAGCACTTCTTCAAGCTTCAAACAGGAAATGATGCGAAGAACCGGTTTCGCAGGTGGTTAGATTGGGGCATCCCAGTGCAGGGGAAAAAACAACCATGGGGGTCTTTCCAGAAACGGAGCTTGGCAAATAACAGAGTGCAGCTCCTGAAAGGGGACACAGCAGCAAGCCCTGGTGGTGGGGCTGCAGCCAGAGCATCAGACAGCAGATCTGGAAGCAGCCGAAGTGATGCAGAGCGCCTGAAGGATCGAGTGCTGAAGCAGCTGGGGGAGGACAGGCCTGTTCCTGAGGCCCATCCAAATCAAAAGAAAGACTTGCTGAAAAATGGGCCCAATCCTCAAGAGCAGAAAACCAAAAGCCCATTCCCTCCTAAAAGCAATAATGTGAATGGATCTGGTGATGCAGACAGTGCTGGCTTCCCACAGGTGAGTGATTAATGGGGCTGTCTTGGACAGCTGTCGCTCTCCTGCTCTTGCTTTATATAGATTTGGACTGTTTATGTGATAGAATAACTTTCTAGATGTCTGCTTTCAGTCTCCTGTCAGCAAGGCAAGGACAAGTGTTCATTTTCTGCTTTGTTTTGTATATTTTGAGGGGGGATGAGTTGGTATTTTTTTTTCCCTACTTCTTCCTATTTGGGATAAACTGAGAAGGAAGATGGAAATAATAATAATAATGCTTGCATTTTGTATGAAATGATGGACTATACTGACCAAATGAGATGCAAAAGTGAGGTATGATAGCTGTGATGTCAGTGGGAAGCACCTGGAAGTTGACACCTGTTACCCATTAAAGTACCTTTTTGGATCCACAAAGTCAAAACCTGTTTCCTTTGGAGTACTGAAATGAAGCAGCAAGATATTTCTTGGACTTCTATGCATAGGGTTTCCCATGTCAGCCTGCTTACTTGTGTTGGCATCTGAACTCTCTTCTTTTTTCCTCTTTTTGAAGGCTTTCAGTTTTTCAAATCCCCAAAAGCTTACATTGGCATTGGTTGAATGAAAGCAGTTCAGGCTCTGCTGCAAACGCGCGCCACGTTAATCCAGTAAATCCAGATGTTGGTCCTAAGAGAAGTTAGCATTTTTACATCTGCAGACATAAATATTTCTAAAAATACACAGAAAAGCCCACAAATGACAGCGAAACGAGAAGAATCCTTTGTGAAATTCCTTGCATATCTTCTGCCACACCTCCAGGATTTGGCAGCCTGGTGCCTTTTCCTGTTGCTACTGGAAATGCCTGAATTTCTTTCTCTCCTTTGAATGCAAATCGTGGTTCCAGGTGAGGCTGTGAGCAGGATGTGGAGAGCAGCCAAGAGGCACCACGTGGAGCTGCAGGGCAGCCCTGCTGCCATGTGAAATCCTGCACCAGGACTTCACAAATGTTTGAGTTTCCAGAGCCTTGCAGCACCCAGGGCTGACATAAAAGCTCAGCTTTCTCTCTCCCCTGCAGTACTGCAGCATTCCTACCCTGCTGCTTTTTCCCCTCCTCCTCCTATTTGAGATTTACACGGTGACCCCATCCTCTCATTTATTCTGCACATAACCTGTGTTGAGAGCTCTATTGCTCTTGAAGAGCTGCTGTATCTCCCTGCTTGTTCTGCATGGAGCTGAGTGTTCATTATTACTGTTCAGTGCCTGTCAGAAAATGGGCTGCAAATATTAAATTACATGGAGTAATCAATGGGTGAATGTTGCTAAGTATCCAAATTTCCCATATGTACAAGTGCTCCTCTTTGTCATTAAGGTGCACTGTTGGGTGGATGTGAGGGGCAGTGGGTTTCCTTCACCTTTCTGGTCTTTGCTGGCAAGAAGATCTGAATGTTTGATGAAATTCTTCCTAAAAGGTGATGAAATTCCTGGCAACCGCATTTCTGAGGTTTGGGATGCAGTTTTTGAGGAAGAATTAAGAAAAACCACCTTAACAGGAGTGTTGAGTTGAGGCTGATGCTGCCCAGCCCTGTGCTAATTCCTTGGCTAGCGAAGCATCCAACTTTCAGCAGCAAAATATAAGTCAAGCTATGCAGCTGTCCTCACATTTCTGATCTGAGAGCAGTTTAATTTAGGCCAAGGATACAACATTGAAGGCTTTGTACTTGGGCCCTGGCCAGCCTTTGCAGGAGGGAGATGCCAAAGTAGGGATTTTTCCAAGCTGGGTTGGTTTGGGGCCAAAAGAAGTGAAGTTACACGCATGGGGAAATCAATAGAATTTAATCTGAGCTAGATTTGATCAGGTACATTGTTTGAGCAGGTGAATGCAGTGCTTGTAATGCTGTATTTGTTACAAAGATTTGGCAGGTGGGGTGGAAGCTGGAGGAAATCACTGCATGCAAAGCAGTGCATGCTTGGGAGCATCAAACATCTGAGGTGGGTGAGAATATTGGATGCGTGGCAAGGAGAAGATGAAAGGATTTCCCTAAAGATGCAGGGAATGGTCAGGTGATGCTTTAGGAGCACATTGCCTCTCTGAGCTCTGATTTTCCTCTCACATTTCTGGCAGCCTCACAGCCATCTGCAGTGTCACTTGCTGATTTGCAGCTAGCATTAATTTGTGGCTTTAACTACATCCGTGCTGCAGTGGCAGAGATGGGGGAAGGACAGCACAGCAGGGTGAGCTGCAGTGCACCCTCACCTGTCTTTAACTAAAGAAGGGAAATCCGGGCTTTTTATTTAGTGAGTGATATTTGCCAGGCACTAAAATCTTTCCACCCTGTTGCAGAATTACTTTGCCAATTTTAGACTCTCACAGTGCATGCAATAGCCAAACAGGAGAAGTGTTTAAGTGCAGCCCTGCTGATGACAAGGGCTCCAGCAGCACTGCAGCAGTCCTGCAGGCAGACCATGGGAAAATCTGCAGCCTTTAAAGTGGGGTTTTGACAACAGAGCCAACAATCAGAGCTGCAGAGAGGCTGTTTTGCATATGCACACCACTCTCACCAAAGAAAGGCCCGTTTAAGTTGAAGGATGAAGCAGAATTCTGGATCGTGGGTGTTTTTCTTTAAAGTTCAGGGCAGGTTCTGATGCACGTAGCTGCTCTGTTAGAATGGTACAGACATAATGCTGTCAGACAGGGAGAGAGGTTGCTTGTCCCAGACAAAAGCAGCTGTAGGTTGGAATAAGAAATGTCTGGCACATTCTCTTGGGCCACTGTGCCACTTTTCTCTGTTTTGTAAGCTAATAAGATAGGACAGCTGGCAAACTTCTAGTCTTCCCCTCGCCCCCATCTTCTGTTCTTTGCTTTAAAGAATTTGGGGTTATTGGGTAAAGATAAGAAATGTCTCAGCTTACAAGCATCAGAGGCATTTTTGACTGCGATGTTGCCCCAGGCAAAGCTTATCTCACTTGAGCTGCACACAGACATTTGGCTGTCGGTTCATCCTGAAGACTTCTGGGAGGAAAAAGGGTCTTTCTTAACTGTCAGGTATTTTAGGCATTTAAAGGTGTCTCAAGGAAGCATCCATCTCAGTGAAAATACTACTGAGCACAGCAGCTGCTGTGCCTTATTTGTGACAGCTGTTCTTGCAGCCCTTATGGGTCGATTCTCACTAAGCAAAGTAAAGGTTCCCTGTGGTGGTGTGCAATCATGGAGCCTTTCCCCTCCTGTGCCTTCCTGAAGCAGCTTGTCTCGAGTGTCTCTGAGTTCCTGCCTGGCTGCTGAGCTCTCATGAAGCTTTTCTGACTTGATCTTACTTGGTAAGAGTGTGCAATGCTTTCAGGGGCTGGGGAAGGCTAACCAGGATATGGAGGGAGGAAATTGCCTGAAACAGCAAAAAATGCCTCTGCAAAGAAACCTTCAGTGCCTCCATTGCTGCTTGTGGCTGGGCTGGCTGTTCCAATGCATGCAGAATGGCTTTATTTTAACAACCAGCATTTTGTACTTAATAAGCCTGGCCTGTTTACTAGCAGGATGTTGCCCACTGGAGTCTAGAGCACTTGTTGCCTGGACTGGATGCCAAAAGCATGGCATAAAAGCCTGAGAACGTTTCCTCCAATGTGAGCTTGTGATGGATTCCCATGGTGAGGAGCAGTAGTGAGCAATCCAGTTCCAAAACACTTCCAAAGTCAAAAGCAGGGAGTTGTTCCATCTTAAACGTTTAGCAGATGTTCCCCAAGCAGGGTTAGCTCGGCAGGATGTGCTGCACACATGGTGGTGCACAAGTGTGCTTCATGGTGGAAGGTGAGCTGTCGAGAGCAGTGCCTGCTGCACTGAGAGCTGGAATGGGAACAGGGCTGGGTCCTGCAAAAGGAATTTTCTGATGAAAGAAAGGAAATTGTTGCTGCCATTTTGATTACTTTCAATAAAGTTGTTCATCCTGTGTAGATGTGAGCAAGCTTTCTGCCCTCAGGCTCTGCTCCCTGCCCCAGCAGCATCTCCCCTGGCATGCACTGAGGCAGTTGTTTATGTCAGACCACCTTGCTTTGAAGGGAGATTTGGAATAAATTTCATCTTGCTGAAAATCTTTCATTATTAAATGAAAATGCCATTGCAGCCCCCTCTCTGTGTGCTTGCCAGCTGTGCAGCTTTAGGACAAGGAGGACGTGGCCAAAACAAACGCCCCAAATGAACCCCAGTTCCCAATCCTTGTTTTCTGCCCCTGTGTTATTCCACCTCTCCATTCTTTTGGTCCTGTTCTCTGCAGTTTTGAGCCCAGATCTTCTGTCATGTCTGCCACGTCAACAGCAGTGACACTTGAGATGCTGTACTTAGATCTGAGGTCTCAGCTGGTGTTCTGCTCAGCTAGAAATGGTTTCTCTGCTGTGGAATAACATGAAGAAACATTTTAGAAGCAGTAAAACATCATCCTTAAGGGGAGAAACAACCCAGGGACTTCTCAGCATCCCCCACAATGGAGGAGTGCAACTTTTGGTGGAGTTCAGTTTATAGAACAATCCAATGGCATTTTGATCCTCTGTGAAACAAACACAGCAAAACAAAACTGAGCTCAGTTCGACTAAAGCTACTCTTTCCTTTCCAGATCCATGCAGGAACTTCTGCACCGGAGCCACCAGTGCTGACTACGCTCTCCAGTCCTGTGGCACTGAGCTTGACAGCTGTTGGAAAGACAGAGAAACCCGAGCTGCTGGATGATGCTTTCATCCAAACCCACTCCTCAGATACGTTGCCCACCATCAGCCCCGCACAGGGGAAAAGCACAACGAAGATACAGGCTGCTACTTCTGTGCCCAGTGGTGCTCCCACAAACAGCAGTGTTTCTCCAGTCCAGACAAACACTGCTGTGGCACTGAGCACTACTGCAGCTGCACCAGGTGAAAGCATGCAGGGATCCCTCATGGTCACCTCTTCAGGTTTTGTTGATAAAGCACTGCAGCACTGAAAAGCACTGGGTCTTTTAAGGGTGGTACCATCAAAAGGATGTTGGGACACGAGTGTTAGTGCGTGCAGTGGTTGGTCCCCATTAATTGGTGAGATACTGGCATCATAAATCTGCACAGGACCATTGGTTTGTTTCCAAGAATGGACTGAAAGTAACTGTGATAAAAGTGCAGGTTGAGATGTGGTGTGAGGCACAGTCATGTGGAGCATTGCTTCAGCAGCTGGGACACGTTGTTTTCTATCAAGTTCAGCAGAAAGCTTAATGAATGTCTGTTCATCTGATTGTCTTCCATCTCTGAAATGTCAGTGCACAGCAGAGCAGTGTGCCTGGCCATTCGCCCACGCTGTGCTTTGCAGCAAAGTGGCATTTCTGTTCAGGCTGGCATTTCTGAAAGCAAACATTTGAAGATGTAGGAAAACAAAAACGCACTTTGGGCAGCTCTGTGAACCCACACAGGCCATCATCTCACCCTGTGGGGACGTGTTGCCATACTGACCAATGCGTGCTGGTTGTGTGAGAGCTCAGAATTCAGTTAATCCAATTTTCTGCATTTCTTTTGAACGTAGGGTTTCTTTTCCCTTACAAGGAAACAAACAGAACATGTAAAGGAAATGTTGCATCCAAGGATGTTTTAGGCAGGCAGCTGGTTGGATGCCTGTGCTAACAAGTTAGCATTCTTTTTAGGGACTTAAACCCAACTAAAACTGAAAGACTTATTTAAAATGTCTTCAGTGGTTTGTGCTGGAAAAGCAGCATAGCCAGGGCCTCCTTGTTTTGCTCAGTGGTGCAGAGGTGGTCACGTGAAGGGTATTTTTTTCTCAGAGGAGTTTTAAGTTTTTCTCTGTTTGTTTTCTGATGAGGTCAGGTTTCTTTTTGCCTTGGGATTCTTTGCAGCTTGAAAGACTGATGGGGCTGTAAAATCTCAGGAGGTGGAGTAATTGAGGGAGGGAAGAAAGGATCTGATACATTTGTTTTCTCTTAGTTGACTGGTTGATTCCAATAGCTATCAAACAAATGGAAGTAAGGCTAAATATTTACTGGTGTTTTCCATGTCCATCTTTACTTGGCTTTTTGGTACCTATCTCTGAAACATTGTGTTTGATGGGATCAAACTAGGAAGTAGCAAACTAGGAAGGAGTAAGCTTTCTTTATCTGCCAGTGGATTTGAAATGGTAGTGGAGGAAAGGTCATAGTAAGTGCTGCAGTGATTTCCTATTTGGAAAAGAAAAGGATAAGAAGAAAATCTAAACAAAAGGATCCTGTTTGTATTCTGAGTTCCCAAACTCAGTGCTGTAGCTATGCAGATTTTAGAAAATTTCTTTGCCCCCAAGCAGTTTTTAACTTAAGAAATGCCTTGGATTCTTCATGTATTTGTAAAGATCTGAAATTGCAGTTTGGTAAATAGCAATGTTGGTCTTGCTTTGCCATAAGGCTGCAGCAAAAAGCCCTTCACATCCTGCTGGACCTGGCTGCCCAGAGGCCCCTGTGCAGGGCCTGAGGGTCACATTTCAGCTCTTCAGAAAAGGAGCAGGAGCTGCCCAGCATCTGCAAAGGGTTGAAGGTGACAGAGTAATTTTGCCCATTAGCGATCCTGCTTTAGCAATGAAACTGAAACCTGGAGCAGGAGTTGCACTGAGTGATGAGGTGTTTACAAAATACACCCATTTGCTGCTGATTTTTATTCCAAGGGCTCTGAAGCAAAGGTGGCTTTTTAGGTACGTGTGTAATTGTTCTGTTTCTCTTTCAATTCTGTCTTTCTCCCTCTCAGTTATGAAGGAGTTGGTGGTTTCTGCTGGAGACAGCGTGGAAGTCACCCTGCCAAAGAATGAAGTTCAGCTGAATGCATTTGTGCTTCCTGAACCACCACCTGGTAAGGCTTCCCTGGGGCTTCAGCCAAGGGCAGGTGATGGTGAAAAGACCAGCAGGCATTACAAACAGCATTAAAAAAGCATTACAAACAGCAATCTTGAAAGTGTCTTTTGTCAGAAGACAGTTTCCATGTCAGTAATAGCAGCAGGAGTGGAGGTGAGCAAGTGACGTGGTGCACAGCAGCAGGGGGAGACGTGTCCCTGTTCAGAAACTGGCATTATGTTGTGCCTGCAGGATTTGTGAGCACAGTCATGCTTTTCTCTCTTACCATCCTGAGTTGTGACTGTTCTGAAGCTCTCTAATGCCTTCCAGGCAGAAAGATGGGCTTTGGCTTTGGAGTAAATGTGTTTAGGAGCACAGATTGTTTCTTGTCTTGGGTATATTCCCAAAAAGCTGCAGTCCAGACTCTAAGCAGTCTCATTTCTCCATGTAGCAGAATGGGCCTTGTAAATGTTTAATGTCTTTGCTTTTTTTTAGCAGGCAGAAAGGCAGTCTTTTAAAAACCAACTTCTGGAGCTTTTCTTTTTTGTTCTTTTTTCAAGGAACCACTTATTCCTATGAGTGGGAACTGATTACTCATCCGAAAGACTACAGTGGAGAAATGGAAGGGAAACACTCCCAGACCCTTAAGTTATCTAAGGTAAAGCTTTTGCTGCTTGGTGTCCTGTTGTATGGAATGCCAAGAGAGGAAAACAGGAATCCTGGCAGCCAGGAAAGACTTGTATGATTTCACAATGAAGAGGAAATAGCGCGATGGGCCAGCAGCCAACATTTCACTACAAGCCCTCTTCTGAGTCCCTTAGAAAAAGGAGGTTGCTCTGGAACGAGGGGGAGAAATGGATTTCAGGATCTAAAAGCTGCCTACATGCCATGTGTCAAACTCAAAAGGACACAATTTAACATTAACAAAAGGTTGTGAATGTTTCTACTACCGAAACACTGCAGTGGTCTGTTTAGGTTGGAAGCCTTGTGCTAGTCTCTAAAAGGACTGGCAGGTTCCATTAGCTTGGAGAGATGGAATACCTCCTAGCATGTCCCTGGCTGCTGCTTTTAGACAAGATCTAAAGGAATGAAAGGATTGTTGGTTTCTGCACATGGAGTTTCTTAACAAGAGAACGACTTTAAATATTGCATGAATATACACTTCTGTTTTTATGGGACATTCCTTTGAGCATCAGGGATTCTTCTGCACTCAGAACAAAATGTGCAGGCATTAACTGTGATACCATGCAGAGAAAAGCACTTCAAAAGCAGCACATCTGTCCCTGTCAGGTTTTCAGTCTCTTGGATTGCATGACTTGTGCAGCACCCAGACCTTCTCATTTGGGTTCAGCTGTGACAAAAGGGTGACAAATTGACTCATGGCCCCTAGAAGAAAGGGAAGAAATACATTTTTTTGGTAAAAACACATAAGAAGAGATCTTTTTCTCTTACATTCAGGCTTTTTAAATCTCAAGCACAGTCTGCTCGTACAGATTCCTGTGGCCACACAGCCTGAACTAATCCCTCAGACCTGTTCTGTTTGCTTGTTGTTGATGGAAGGTCAGTCTTGACTGACAATCCTGTCACCTGTGGCAGTAAGAAATATTAGTCTTTAGTTTCTGATTAGTTGTTGTAAACTGAAATATACGTGGTAACATTTTGGCTTGGAAGCCGTGCTTTGCCTCGTATGCATGGATTGGAGCAGAACTGTGTGTTTTGTGCTTCTAATGCAGCACCAAGGCATGGTGAGTTGACTTTTGAGCAGGTCAAACTGTGTTTCTGCTGTCTTGATCAAAGGTGAATAATTGTTTGTGTTTGCTTTCCAGCTTACTGTTGGCCTGTATGAATTCAAAGTTGTGGTCGATGGGGAAAATGCACACGGAGAGGGCTATGTGAATGTAACAGTGAATCCAAGTGAGTTCAGTCTCAGTGCATCTGTTGCTAACTTCCTGCCTCTCTGTTTTGCTTACTGGACTGGACCCTAGATTAACATCATGAGAATTGATTGTGCTCAGATCTCAGTGTGCGTTGAGTCATTTCCTGAGATGTGAAGCTATGCTGATACACACAGCTGTTTGCTGTACCACATGCAGGCCAACCACCCAGTGCAAGGGCTGAAATACTGATACACAAGTGCTCAGGAAATGCCTCATGCTGGCAGAGCTCTGTTGCAATAGAAACTAGAAGCTCTAGGTGCTGCTCACTTAGAATCATCTCGTCTCAGCATGGGAGCACTGATGGACTGCAGCCATTTCTAGAGTACTTGTGTGGTAGCAGTTCTCCTCCTTCCTTGTTTAAGCCCTTTCTGTTAGCACTGCTTCCCTGCACTGGTTCATAACTTGCTGGAAGCAAGAATTACTGTGTTGATGATCATGCAGGTCTCTGTGCCTGTCCTGAAGTTGCACAGCACATCTGCTCCACATTTTGGACTCCTGGATTCTCCAGGCTATCAGTTAGATGATTGCAGGGTCTGAAGGGATAGATAGAGCTGGGGAGAGGGCAGATGTGCAGCACGTGTTCTGCTCGCCACTCCTAGTGCCCAAAAGCAAAGCAGTTTTCTAGCTCCTCGGCTAGGACCTTGTACCATGGTCTGCCTGTAGGTGTCATTGTAACAGCTCTGTTTTTGTTGCAGAGCCTCGAGTGAATCGTCCTCCTGTTGCTATCGTCTCCCCACCCTTCCAGGAGATTTCACTGCCAACCATTTCAACTGTTATTGATGGCAGCCGTGAGTACCTCCTGCTTTAAATAGGCTGCTGTGCCTGGTTTCTTTGTGTTTGTTTCTTTCTGGCCTGCTGGATAAGTTCAGTGCATAGAATCAGCTTCTCCTGCTAGGAGGGGGGAATCCACATGCTGACACGCAGGCACCTCTCCGTGTTTCCTTCTGCAGATGCTGCCCTGAGTGATTCTCCTAGAAAAAAAAGGCTCTTAATCAAAAGAACTGGCCTCTCGTGTTAAGCTTCACATGCCTTGGTTAGCTGACACATCACTTGTGATGACCCTGGCCCACAGTAGAGCTTTTCAGGAGTTTCTTTAAATGCTGGTCCAGGACCAGTACTATTTTATCTGTATTTTTTGGCTTTGTGTTTGGGTTTATTTTCATTCCCTCAACACACAAACCTGGAATCAAGGATATTCAAATGCACCCCTGAAGCAGAGCAGACGAGGGCAGACACTTTGGGTATCTGAGGTTGGGTTTGGACCAAAAAAGCTTTTGCTCGCTAAGCCCAGCACTGAAGTGGAGAACTGAACATCTGGGATTGTGAAGCATTATTTTCCAGCTCCTTGTATGATTTGCTTTCATAATTGACACAGAAAGCACGGATGATGATAAAATTGTCAGCTATCACTGGGAAGAACTGAAGGGTCCTTTGCGGGAAGAGAAGGTTTCCAGTGACACTGCCATTCTGACACTGACCAACCTGGTTCCTGGCAATTACACTTTCAGGTAGGTTGTACCTTTGCCAGTTCTTGTTCCCTAAGGATAAAATGTACAATACTCCTGAAGTCAGCCTGCTCTCCAAACAAACAGGAATGGCACTCTGTTTTCTGATGTATTGATCAGAATTTCAGGTGGTTTCATAGCTTTTCACTTTAAAAAAGATAAGCTATCTGGCTGCTTTGTTGTTCTTAATTTGTAGCACTGGTCCAAGATGATGAAAGTACTAGAAGAGGAAAAGGAAATACTGTCCTTAAGTGTCTTAACTTTCTAGCTTTTCTTGTGCCTCTCCAGCCACCATTTTATATTCTGCTCTTACAATTGTGACTCTGGGTTGCTTTCACAATTATCTGTGCTTTTTCCTTCAGTCTAACAGTAGTGGACTCAGACGGTGCCAGCAACTCTACCACTGCCAACTTGACAGTGAACAAAGCAGTGGATTACCCCCCAGTGGCAAATGCAGGCCCAAACCAAGTGATCACCCTGCCTCAGAACTCCATCACCCTGTATGGCAACCAGAGCACTGATGATCACAGCATCGTCAGCTACGAGTGGCTGCTCAGCCCTAACAGCAAAGGGAAAGTGATGGAGATGCAGGTCAGTGCAGGTCTCCTATCTCATCTCTGATTACTCGTTAGCTGTTTTGTTGTTTTTTTCCTATGATCAAGCAGTTTTTAAATGGCTGATAGCAAATCTGCCTTTTAAGCTTACAGAGTAAGGATGTGACGATTCGGTACTTCAAACTGAATCCACACAAAGATGCTATTAGCTTATGGCTGAGCTGGTGCACCAGTCTAGCCACAGGTTTTCAGTGGCATCCTATTTCCTTTCTTGAGCAATGCAGCTTTAAATACTGCTTGAGGATAGAGTATTAAGAGAAATGAGAACTTGATAGCTTTGGACTCTGCTGTTCCATATAGCAGGTCTCAGCATAGCTTGTGTCTCCTTTTAACCTATGTGACTGCTAGGGAAGCGTGGTTTCTGTCTGCTCAGTTGCTGACTCCTCAGAACATTAGTGAATACTAAATCAATGGTGCTACAGGATGGATGCTTAAGTGCAGTCAAAAGGTGTGGAGCCAGGCTGTGTCATCTTTTATCTAACTAAAACAAGGGGCAGGATGGCACTGAGATTCCCAGAAGTGACACAAGACTTCTGGTCCTTTAACAGGAGGTAATAATAAACACCTGGAACCTGCTGATAACAGTGGCTTTAGAAACAGAGTCTTCAGATCTATAATCATTGCTGGAGAGAATCTTCTCAAAGCATTCATATGTTTTCTCACAGGGGGTGAGGACGCCAGTCTTGCAGCTCTCTGCACTGCAAGAAGGTGACTACACTTACCAGCTAATAGTGACTGATTCTGCTGGGCACCAGTCCACTGCAGAGGTCACTGTGATAGTCCAGCCAGGTAAGCTGCCCTTCCTTGCTCTTGCTTCTTCAATTCCAGGTGGGCATCACTGTGTCAGCATACTCTAGATCTTGTAGTAGCTTCCTATTGCTTCCAGAAAAGCTTTAATTGAGGACCTTTCCAGGACTTTATGTTGCTGATGAACCAACTTAAGAAAATCTCTACAAATATTGCCCTTGTAGGCTGTTATCTTATTTTTCACAATGTCATCTAGTTGGTATTATCCACCTGTGATGGCAGGATTGTGTTTCCTGAGTGCTGTCTCTGCTCACAGTGCAGGAGCAGGAAAGGTGAGGTAATGCTACACTACCTTTTAGTGTAGATGTGTCAATAAAACTCTGATCTGAATTCTTAGCTGCTTTTTGACTCACTTGGTCTGAGTTGATTGAAATAATGGGCAGAAAATATGTAGGGATTCTTGGAGGAACTTCTTAATGCTGGGGAGCAAGCTCCACCTTTCTGGCATCTGTGTAAAAAGTATTGCAATGCTTTTTCAGAGAACAATAAGCCCCCAAAGGCAGATGCTGGTCCTGATAAAGAATTAACTCTTCCTGTGGACAGCACCACTCTAGATGGCAGCAAGAGCTCAGATGACCAGAAAATAGTCTCCTTTCTTTGGGAGAAAACACGGTGCGTATCAACTTCCAGCCCCTTCTTCTGCAAGCATCTGGGTCTTTCATCTCAACCAGGACACACCACATTTACCCCTCTTGTCTTAAATCCTTGCCACGTCAGGCATGATGAGCTTCACCACTAAACTAGAGCGAATGTTGCCCTTTTTTCTTTTGATTACCTTGCTGTGATGGGAGAAAATACTTTTGCTTTCTGCCAAGCACTTGGTTGTATTTCCAGGTATCTGTGTTTCCAACCCTGTAACTCTGCTTGAGCCTCATGGTCAGCTCCCACGCTGTGCAAAGTTGGAACTGATCCTCTTGTGCTCTGTTTAGGGGACCAGATGGTGTCAAGTTGGAGAATGCCAACAGCAGCATTGCCACTGTAACAGGCCTCCAGGTTGGGACGTATGAGTTCACTCTTACAGTTAAGGATGAAAGGAACTTGCAGAGCCAAAGTTCTGTCAACGTTATTGTCAAAGAAGGTAGGTCCAGCCATACACAGAACTACCTGGGGCCCAGGTTATCTCTGAGCAATTGAGCAAGAGGCAAACTTAGGAGGAATGGACGAAGGATGATGAGCAGAGCACTGAAATTGCCTGTGTTATCAGATGTCTGCCCTTTCCTGGAGGAGTGATGTTGTTCACTCATTCCCACAGTACCTAATGGCACTTCTCTCCACCAGCTTTAGAGGGGGGTTTCTGGGTTACAGCAGAGGCTGAAGGCTGTAGCTTTTCATTGGGCACTACCAGATTTCTCTCCAATTGTTTCTTTCTGTTTGCTTAGAGATAAACAAGCCGCCAGTTGCAAAGATTGCGGGGAATGTTGTCATCACCTTGCCTACAAATACAGCTGAGTTGGATGGATCAAAATCCTCTGATGATAAGGGAATTGTCAGCTACTTGTGGACTCGGGATGAGGGGAGCCCTGCAGCTGGGGTAAAGTTTCTTTTATAAATGGCATCCTGCAGCATCACAGCAGTCAGAGAGAGGGAGCGTTGATAGCTCCTGAGGAAACATCAAGCTGATCATTGCCCTGGTTACTTTTTGGTGATAAGCCATCCTGGTTTGATGCTTAGTTTACTGATACTTGCTTTGCTCTGCCTTCCAGGAGGTCTTAAATAATTCAGACCACCATCCGGTGCTTCTCCTGTCCAATCTGGTAGAAGGAATTTACACCTTCCATCTCAGAGTAACAGATGCCAAAGGAGAGAGTGATGTGGAAAGGACCACGGTGGAAGTCAAACCTGGTGAGTGCTTTTTGTGTTGTAGCAAGTTTGCCTACAGTTCATTGGCCTGCTGTTCTGAATACAGTTTATACTGCAAGTTCTGGGTCCTGCTTGGAAGTGTAAAAGGTCAAACGTGTAGGGGAAACCAATCATATTTTTGTGTGGTTCTAGGAGGCTGACTCTTACCATGTCATTATCTATGAGGGTCATAGAGCTGTATTCTGTACTTTTGGATTCAAACCAGAAGCATTTTAGAAGGATGCTAGAAACCTGACTTATACCTGGACTGTTAAATAGAAGATCTAAAGGTCTGTGCTGTCTGTGTTCTCACTAGATCCTAGGAAAAACAACCTTGTGGAGATCATTCTGGATGTGAATGTCAGCCAGCTGACTGAGAGGCAGAAGGGCATGTTCATCAGACAGATAGGAGTTCTGCTGGGGGTCCTTGACTCAGACATCACTGTGCAAAAGATCCAGCCATACACTGAGCAAAGGTAGGATTTGTCTGTGAAGGCACAAGGAGAGGAATTGCTGAAGTGTTTAGTGACCAAGGGGCTTTTTTCCCCCTGGGGAAGCAGATTGGATAACCAGGACATGCAAAGACCTTGTGTGAAATTGATGTTTCTGAGTTGCCAAGCAGGTCTTGGTTATCCTTCACCTCTGGAGGTGGTGATTGTCCAGAAAAGCTTTGCTTTTCATTGGGCACTACCAACTAGTTCAATTTAATGTGAAATTAAATGTGGAGAAACAGTGTAACAGCTGTTAGAACAGAAAATAGAAGGTTGGCTTTGACTGCAGCGTGGTTAAAAGTAAGCTACAGCTGGCCTCTTCTAAACAAGTGTTAGTTTGCATGTGGGCCACATTGTCCATATTAACAGCAGTCTGTTGTTGCCTTAGGTGTGACTGAGGGTGCTGGAGGTCCAGGCATCCCATGGTAAGGGAGGAGGTGATGAAAACAGTAAGGCCATAAGGCTTGGGTATTTCCACATTTAGTGTGAGCATGCAAAGTTGTGCTTGGAGATGTTTGAAACTTGGCTTGACGAAGCCATTAGCAAACTAAAAACCATCCCAGCTTTGAAGATGGGGTTGGATCAGATGTCCCAGTGGGGTGTCTGCTGCATGAGCAGGTTTACCTGAAGTTCAACTTCCAAATAAGTGTGGGATTCTGAATGAGTCCCTGTAATGACAGACAGAGGGGAATGACTGCGTGGTGTTTGGAGAAGCAGTGGAGATAACCATTTTGTCTGACTTGCAGCACGAAGATGGTGTTTTTTGTGCAGAATCAGCCTCCCCATCAGATCTTCAAAGGACGGGAGGTGGCCTGGACTCTAAGAAATGAACTGCGGAAGCAGCAGTCAGACTTCCTCATCTTCCGGGCGCTGGAAATCAACACAGTCAGTAAGTCAGAGAGCTGCTGTGATGTGAGCTGATGCCTTTTGCACTCTTTTTGGATACTTGCAAGAACGGCAAGAATTTTCTGAGCGTGTTCACATGTGAAGTTGCTCATGAAGCAGGACTTGGCTGCTTTGACATCAGGCCTGGGTGCTCACATTTGCCCTTCTTGCAGTTACAGCACGGTGATTTGAGTAAAAAACCTGATGGTGGTTGGCCATACTGAGCTGTCTTGTCCTTTTTTTGCTGCCTCACGTGTGAGTCACTGAGTTCACCTTGCTGTTTCTGGCCCCCAGCCTGTCAGCTGAACTGCTCTGAGCACGGGCGCTGCGACTCCTTCACCAAACGCTGCGTCTGTGACCCTTTTTGGATGGAGAACTTCATCAAGGTGCAGATGGGGGATGGCGAAAGTAACTGTGGTATGTGAAAGCTCCCTGGCTTTGCTCGCCTTTAGGAGGCAAATAGAGTCTGTAGCCCAAGGTTCGCTGTGTAAGAGATGCCTGATTGCTCACTGTGACACTGCGGTCCCTGAGCTGGTCTCACAGAGCACATAGGAAAGAGTGGCTAGGAAATGCTCTTCATGGTGAGCATTTGCTAAGAGTTGAGTCCATCCTCAGTTTATAAATTATGCCCCTTTGCTACTGTGATCCTATGGGGGATTTTCTGCCATGGGAAAGCCAATTTTTAAGATAACAGAAAAAGAAACCCAAACTTGTGCAGAAAGACCCAAACCTCTGGCTTCCATTGGAGAATCAGAGACCCTGCCAGTGATGGGTGCCAGTCTCTGTAATTCCACAAAAGGTCGAGCCTGCCTTCTTTCTTGTCTCAAGAGCAGTCATCTGAAGTGCACGCTGTCAGCTGGATGAGTTGCCACAACGTCTTTATCTCTGGGGTGTTTTGCTTTCAGAGTGGAGCGTGCTGTATGTGATCATTGCCTCTTTCGTCATTGTGGTTGCCTTTGGAATCTTATCCTGGATGGTGATCTGCTGTTGCAAGAGGTGGGACTGAGGCCATAACCCCCCCAGTGTCAGTGCTGCAGAGCCAAGTGGCTGCTTTAGGAGGTGAAAGAGTTTTAAACCCAGAGTCCCAGCAGGTTGTCTGCTCAGCCCTGGGACGTTGGTTTTTCTGGCTCAGTGTTTCAAGTGGAACATTGAAGCCTTAAAACTCTGGGTCTGTTTAACAAGTGAGACTTGGATTAGCCTGTAAATGTGCAACTAAAGCAATGTTTTTAATGTTCTGCTTTCTGATGTTAACAATAGTCTGAAATAAGCAAGTATTCTGGCTTTGAAGATCAGTGTGTTGTTCTGGTTTGGTTTTTTAATTCCAACTGTTCTGAAGAAGCAGCCTGCCTCTGAATTCTGTCTTTCCCCCTTTAGACGAAAAGGAAAATCCAAAAGAAAAAGCAAATACAAGATTTTGGATGCAACGGATCAAGAAAGCCTGGAGTTAAAACCAAATCCCAAAGCAGGTAAAACATGAGAGGGAAGAGCTCAGCAGTTCCAGAATGCTTGCTAAGAAAACTCTTCCTCAGTGGACTTAAAAACCACAGAGTGAAACAAACATGATGTTCGTCACTGATGGATGAGTCTCTGAAGATCTCAGCTTGTTTCATTTGCAGACAGGCTGTTTAATCAAGTTAACTAACTTTGGTTTAAATATTTGGGGCTGAAACTGGCGTAGTCCAAGTGTTTCTGCTTCTCATCACAAAGTGGATGCACATAAGCCCTTCAGAGACTGACCTGATCCAAGAAGTCCAGAACTGGGTGTCAGCTGCAGCTTCTCCAGCTCCCAAGTTTTCCATGTACTCTTTTCTTGCCAGCATCCAATTCCTTGGCAAGGCTGAGCATGAATTCAGTGTCTTTGAGCATTTCACTGAACTGATTGACACTGACTGGTAAACAAAAGGACACCAAGCAACATCAGCATTCTTGGTGGCCTGCAGAGAGTGCTGTTCGTGTCTGCCCTCATGTTCTCCCACTCCACAGTACTTGTTTGTAAGTGCATCCATTCCATTCCTCGTGGGCATGAGGCTCTGAGAGCTTCACCCACCCTTTAATTTTTGCTGGAATCAAATGCTTCTCTTAGGAGGGAGACCAGTGAGGCCCACAGTGTTTTCTGTGGCTGCAGGCTTGTATCAGGTCGTATCTGATACCAAAAGCCAGCCTTTGTCACCTGCTGATTGACCAGGGGAGGAGGCAGGAATGGGAAGGTGCCTGCAAAGCCTGGCCCTGCCAAACGCAGCGCAGTGCTTGGGCTGCTGAAATATGTGTTCTGATTGAGAATGCTGGTCCTGCTTTTAGAGGGAGCGAAAAACAGTCCCTGATCCTTGATTACTATGGAAAATAATGACTCATCCTAGTGCTATCCCATGCAGCAGTGGTCCAGCAAAGCAAACGGTGCCTGATGGTGGCACTGAGGGCACTGCAGCAGCAGAGCTGGACGCATAACTGAGAGCTGCACAAATCCAGCTGCTCCTGTAGAATAAAAATCAGGTGGGTTTCCTCCTCAGCACCCAACTCTGCCTCACGGTGCAGGAGAGCCCCACTGTTAAATAAAGGCCTGGTTGTTCTGCAGGCTGTTGCAAAGGTGCCTCAACCATTTGCTCCCTGATAACCAAACTCGTTTTGCCTCTTCCAGGCCTGGCTGCTGACGGACGTCTTCTTTCCTTCTAGATACGTCCAGAGAGCATTTCCTAACAGAGGAAAGGCTGCATTTCTCCATTAAGGAAAAGCTAAATTTAAGTGTTTCCTCTGCTGACAATATCAGCAAATGTCTCTCTCCCGTCCTTGTGCATTAATCTGAATTCAGCCCATTAATTTATCTGCCTCCCCTTGCAGGCAAGAGAAGCAGAGATGAGAGTAGGGAAAGGAGTAAGAACGCAGTGATCTCCTCTTGCACACCTGCATGTTCTCTTTACCACAGCCCCCAGCCCCCAGGGGGCTTTCTAGGCAGTGCCCTCAGCAAGGTCAGGGAGGCAGACACCAGGTATTCTGTGGTTTGTTTCCCTGCCCATGCCTTGTGCTTTGCTCTGTGTGCAGCATCTGCATCACCTCTTGTCACACCGAGGTTTCTGAAACAGGATCAACTCTGTTTTTGGCTTCAGCCTGTGAGGGAATGAGTGTCAGATGGGGGGAGGTCAGGTTAGGCCACCCCTGTGACGTGACGTGAAATGAGACGGGGGTGGAGGGAGCTGTGGTTGTGCAGTGCTGAGTTGCTTTAACCTGCAAATCTCTCTCCTTCAAAGGTGGCAGGCAGAAATCCCAGGTCCTCAACACCAGCCTGATGCACTCGGAGTCGGAGCTGGACAGCGATGAAGCCATCTTCACCTGGCCTGACCGGGAAAAAGGGAAGCTGCTCCGCAGCCAGAACGGCTCCCTGCGCAACGGGCAGGTGACACTGAAAGCCAAGAGCCAGAGGGAGGAGGTCCTCTAGCTGCCTTCAGGTGGCCTTTTGCTGGAGCTCAGCGGGGAGGAGAAGGCCCGTCCCTGTTCTACAAAGGCCTTTGGAGGCCGCTTTGGTTAGGACAGCAGCTGCTAACTTGTTCCGTAGAAAATAACTCTGTGGGTTTCTTTTCGTTCAGTTAAAACTGGTTGTACTTGAATTTGAACTGCAAGGAAAATCAAAGGGAGGAGAAGACAACTGTGAACCGCAGGCATCAGAAAAGGCAGAGCTGGATCTGGAAGGAGCGACTGTGGGTGTGCAGGACCCTCCTATCCCACCTCACTGCAGCACAGGAAGCACCTGTGGACTTCCAGGCTCTTTGCCTTGGAAATCTGTTGAAGAAGGAAGGTCAGAGCTGCGCTGCAGGCTGTGCTCTGAGCTCCCTCCAGGCTCCAGCAGCTCGCCACCAACTACTGCTGTCCCTTCTGTTCTTTTCTTTCCACCTTCCCTAATGGTTTAAGCGCTATTTTAATTTAGGCTTGTCCTTTCACAAGCACTGGCTGTTTTGTAGCATAGAGGAGGAGGAATCTAAACACTGTGGTCATGCTGCATCAGCTTGCAGGTAGGAGAGGGTTTTGTAGCCATCTTAAGTAACGGTCAGACTTTTCTCACTGGGATGGCAGTGTGGAGAAGCTGATCTGCCTGTGGTAATTAGCTGGGCTGGGAGACCCCCTCCTGCAGCAAGCTCTCCTGTTTGGTACCAGAGCAGGGAAGGACTCTCACCTTTGGTACCTCTGTCTCACGGCAGACTTCATTTCCAAAGCTCTGAGATGTCATTCAGCACCCCCAGCACTTTCTGTTGGTCTTTAAGCCCTCCACGAGTCTGAACATCAACCATATCTCAATTCTGAACTGCAGTGGGGTGAGGGAACCCTGAGAACCTGCTGAGTGCCGGGGTTCAGCTGTGGTCCTTCCCCATAGCTGCTTCTGTATATCACTGTGCTGCTGTCATGGGCTGCACCCCCGTCCTCTCACAGGCACAAAGGATGCCGCTGCTCCTCAGTGCTTGGGTGGGCAGTTTATGGCCTTCCTTTGTGTTTAAAACTGGAAGACTCGTTTCACTGGCTTTTGTTTTGTTTTATTTTGTTTTGTTTTCGAGCTGTGAAAGCCAAAAGGCTTTGACTTCCTCGGTTGTATTTATATTGCTGCACTACTGATTTGTGTCGAGCGAGTTGAAGATTAAACACTATCGAACGCGGGGGGACGGTTCCCTGCTGAATGTGGCCATGGCTGCTGCTGAGTTTATGTTCTGGGCCGTCTGTTGCCTCCCCCTCAGCCCACACGCAGGGATGCTGTGCCACAGAGGTGCCCCCCGCATCTGGAAGGCTCACAGCTCAGCGCTGTGCTGCAGGGCTGCTCGCGGCCCGGCGTTTTTGGGCACCGCCGCCCTCTCGTTCGGATGGAGGACGAGAGAAGGAGGGTTTGGAGCTGGGGGGATGGAGCCGACGTGGCGCTGGGGCTCGTTCCGTGCTGGAGGACTCTGCCTTGCGCATCCCTCGCTGTCCTCGTGGGGGAATCCCCTCTGCAGTGCTGTGTGCGCCGGCTCTCCCCGCTGCAGAGATCAGTAACGCTCACCGCGAGCGCAGAGCGCTGGAGAGGGAAGAACCAAAAAACTGCACGGCCGAGGTTCTTTCCTTTGTCCTCGGCGTTCTCTACGGGAAACACACGGAGGCTGAGGTGCCTCGCTCAGCTGCTGCGGCGTTTCCCCGCTCAGGATTTCCCTCCGTGGCCATCTGTCAGCGCCGAGCGCGGCTCTGTGACAGCGCAGCGCTCCCCGTTGGCGTTCCCTCACCGTGCGGCACCGGAGCGCGCTGCCGTTTAACCCTCAATGCCTCGGCATCACCGCACGGGGCACAGCGTGCAAAGCGCGGCCCGGCGCTGGGCAGGAGGACGAGGAGAACCCTGCCGTGCTGCAGCGATGTGACACAACGCGCCCTTAACGCGGCTCCCCGGGGCCGCGCGTGAGAGTGAATGCGTTCCTCCCAAACCCCTCTTCCCCCCTCCACGTCACCACCAGCGTTGCTCATTTGCTACCCGAGCTCTGTGGTCCCTCTCTGACCTTGCACGGGGAAGGTTTCTGCATTGCTATGCATTATGATTTCACAATTAGAGACACCCATGTGTGGAAGTTACAGGCGGAGGCGGCTGTTGGACAAACGCTCGGAGCCTCTGGTTTTATTTCCTTTCACATAAATTGACTTTGAACCCTCGTTAAGATGATGGAGGCGAACGCTGCCATCCAGTTTTAAAACAGTTTGCTCTCAAACCTTCACTCCTCTGCGTACCAGCGGGCCGCCCAACCTGCCCAGCTCTGCCTGATTGCAGCGTTAATTGGATCGAGGCTAAACGTAATTGTTTTTAACCAAGTGTTTCTGGTGAATGAAGAGGGGAGGTGTTTTGCCGCTGCTCATCTCTGCTTTCTTAACTCCCACCACCTCACCCAGGTGGAATTAGAAGGAGAACAGAAAAGGGCTCTTCGTGGAGCTCAGGCTGAGAGCAGTTCTCACCCCTCTGCCCGCGCTGTCCTTGCTCTGACCGTGTGGGTTTGGCACCGCTCCTCACTGCCTTCCTGTCTTTGGGATTCCCCGGATCTCTGCTGTCCCTTCTGGGAGCTGTCGGGGCCTTTCAGGTCTGCGAGCAGCAGTGGGGCAGCGGTGGGGCTGAGGTGCGGGAGGACGCGGCTGTGTTGGTGGCACCGCGGTGCTGCGCGCATCCCGGCCGCTCCTGCTCTGCCCTTCGTGCTTCTGCCGCAGAGACGCAGCCCTGGGACATCGGGCGCTGCCTGCGGGCACCCCGGGGATCCCTCCGTCCGTCCGTCCGTCTGCGCAGCTCGCTCTGTCTTTCCATTGTTCCAACGATCCCTTTTCCACACCCGGTGCCAAAGCCTCCCCACTCGCTCCCGCACGCGCCAGTATATTTAGCTGCCTCTGAGCCTCTACCTTTCCTTATATAGGAGAGGCCAAACGAATTTCGCACTCTCATTATTAATAGCCCGAGAGGAGCTCTTCGGAGGCTGCCAAAAATAGCAGCGCAGCCACCCGGGGCAGCCGCACCGCGGGGCGTGCATTGCCCGTCGGTGCCGGGATGGGCAGCACCGCGGGGTCCCCGTGCTGACCCCGCACAGAGGTAGGGCCGGGGGGGATGAGCGGGGTGGGCAGAGCAGCATCGCTCTGCGCCGTGATCCTAAAAGCCCCGCCGTGCCGGGCTCAGCCGGGCGGTTCTTCCGGGGGTCCCCGTTCCGCTCGGGATCCCCGCGCCCACCGTGTCCGCATCCCCGCGGGGTCTGAGCGGCGAAGGCCGTCGCGCCCCGTGGGACCTCCGCGCCTCTGCTGGGCCAGGGCGAGGGCTGCGGGCGCTGCGGGACAACAGGGGGACGCGGGGGGAGGAGGAGGTGGCCGCGGCCCCGAGGGGGAGATGCTCGTCGTCGGGCACAGCCGCATCCCGGCGGCCCAGCGCGGGGCGGGGAGGGGGCCGTGCCCGAAGGGGCTTCGCCTGAGCCCGGCGGCACCCGCAGCTCAGGCGGGGGCTGCGTTAAATCCCTCCCTCCCTCCTCCCTCTCCGGTGAGGGAACTTCTCCAGCTGAACCGGAGGATGCTGCAAAGCTCCTGCGGAAGAACCGGAGGAGTCCTATGGCAAAGTCACGGGGAGCGGCGTGCAGCTGGCGGGGACGCGGAGAGCCGCTGCCACCGGAGCTCCGCGCCGGGCGCCTCCAGGGCAGTGAGTGCTGGGGGGGGAGGGAGGACAGGGAGGGAGTGGGCGCGGGGCGCTGCGGGGCTTTTCCTACTGCCGGCGTTTAACCTTCAGCGAGCGCCGCTGGAAGGCAGAACCGCGCGGGTGGGGATGCGGCCGCTGCTCGCAGCACCGCGGCTCTGCTGATGGCAGCTGGGTGGGCACAGCTCCGGGCTGAGGGGGGTTCCCGTGTGTAGGGCAGGAGGAGGAGTGGGGGTGGCCCTGGGTGGCTGGGGTACCACCGGGCGTGTGGTGTGAGGATGCCTGATGCTGCGGGATGGGATGGGATGGGATGGGATGCCCAACTCTCAGCCCTGCACATGGCGAAGCAGCATGGCACTGTGGGCTCCCAAATGCTCTATGGCCAAAGATAAGCGTGACGACCCCCCAGGTGGCAGCGTGCCCACAGCCCGGTTGTTGTGGGGCGATGCACTGACTGAGCAGTGACATTTGGTGAGGCCACCAACGCCGGGCGCGTGGTTGGGGCACAGCACGCAAAAAAAGATGCTTCCTTTTATAGCCAGGCCGGGGCTGTTTGGTGCTGTGTGAGCATGTGGGACACCATGGGCAGCCCCAGCACCCCCCCGTGCCGCTGCCTCCCCCTGTCAGCCCGTTTTCCCTCATGCTTGGAACTGTGCAGGTATGGATGTGGGGGCTTTGGGGTGAGCGCAGTGCTGGGTGCTGCCCTGCAAGGTCACCGTGAGAGCTCAGCTGGGGGCTGCAGGGCTGAGCTGTGGGACGGAGCCACGTGTGACCCCAGGGCTGGGGGCCAGCAGCACTGCGGGGCTGGGAGATGTGCCTGGGGATGATTGGAGCTGATCTGTCTGAGATGAGACAGTTCTGACCCCACATCCTGATGGTGGGGGTTCAGCTGTGGGCAGAGCTGTGGGCTCACAGTTCCCAAAACACCCCTGCAGCACAGCTCAGGGCTGGAAAAGCCAAAGGGGTAAAGCAGGGACATCCCTGCAGCGCAGCCACAGGATGCCCTCAGAATGCTTTTGGGGGCACTGGACTGCATCTCCAGCTGCCACCAGCTTGGTGACCCGGCCCCTGGCAGTCTATGTGTCATGGTGTCTGTGGCTCTGGGCAGCCCCATGGCATTGGGGGGGATCAGGGCACCCCCAGGCTCTGCTGCTTTGGTTGTCTCTGGCTCCTGCAGAGCTGCAGCACACGGGGCGCTGAGTCACGGCCGCACTGGGTGCCCCTACAGCCCCACAGAGGCTTCCTGTGCCCCCCTTGCCCCACAGGGCCTGTCTCTGTGTTCCCATGCAGTGCTCCAGCTCTGAGATTAGGGATAGGAAGGTCATTGGGGTCACAACACAGCCCAGCTGGTGTCATATTCGTCCCCTCCCAGCACCATGCCCTGGCTGTGGTCACACTGCGCTGGGTCTGCTGAGCCCCCTCCACCCCTCACTGTGGTTTCCAACCCCAGACACACTCCCAAATCCCCACATTGGGAGAGGTGCCCCCAGCCTGCTGTGCCAGGAGATGCTGTGGGGGACGAGGGCTCCTGCATGATCCCAGCCTTGTAAAGGAGGGGATGCAGGTTTGGTGCTGTGCCCCCATCCCCGTCCCTGACTGCAGTGCAGTGAGGGGTGCTGAGGGGAGGGGGTGCTGTGAGCCAGCACAGCTGTGGGAAAGAAGGGACCCTGGTAAGGCCTGGGGCGGGTTAATGAGTGCTTGGCTGCAGCTGGGAGCCATTGGGGTTGGTGCTTATGAGTGGAGATGGGGAAGAGATGGAGCACACCTGGCAGGTTGGAGGTTGTGCTGGAAGCCCTCGTGGGCTGGGGCTGCCTCCAGGAGCAGCCCTGTGCCTGCTGCCTCTTCCTCTTCCTCCCAACCCTACATACTTCTTCATATGCCCATATGGAGTCGGCCGGCGTTATGGAATGTTAAGAAGTATGTATCCTTGGGCTGGGACCCCCGTGCTGGGACCCCGTCACTTCCAGCAGCTCTGATGGCCTCTGCGGAGCGGTGCGTCCCTGGGGCTGGTAAAAAGGAACCAGATCAACTACAACTGGATTTGGTCCCCTTCAACCAGCTGCAGTGGGGCACACAGTGACACGAGGCGGCAGGAGGTGACACGAGGCCTGGGGACATGGAGGAGATGCAGAGGGTAAGGAGGGGGCAATGGGGCGTGGGGAGGGCTGGGAAGGAGTGGGTTGGGGCGTTTTTCTGAAGCTGCTGAGCGGAGGGGGAGGAGCTGGGAACGTCCACCATTCCTCATCCAGAAGTGCAGAGCTTCACCGCTGTCAGACCTCAATAAAGCAACGATCGCAGACGGGAGGTTCTGACCCCCCCCGGCTCCTGCCTTTTGCCCCATCCACCCCCGGCTGTGCGCTGCACTGCGAGGCGGCGCCCAGCCCTGCCGCCACCCCCCTCCCCCCCGGCACAGCAATGTGAACCGGCATGGCAAGGGTCAAACGCTGGGCTCGATCCAGAAAACTCAGTAAAACCGAAAGCAAACAGACGGATTTCCTGGAAATTCACTTTCCTTACATCATCGCTTGTTTCCACCCCCCGCCCCCCCCCCGCCTCTTATCACAGCACGGGGATCGCTGCGCTCAGTTCTGGGCTCCCTGCTCCGCTGGTGTTTCGTGGGTCCGTGGGTGCTCAGAGGTGCTGTGAGGATGTTACAGGCGGCAGGTACTGCGGGAAACGGGGAGGGGGGGGGAATTGAGGCTGCAGGGCTGCGAGAGCCGAGCAACGCTTTCTCTCCTTTCTTCCTCTTCAGCCGTGAAACCGATCATTCATGCCCTCGTGGGGTGCGGCGTTGCAACAGGTGAGAGCTGGCGGTGCGATGGGGGGAGCAGCAGCGGCTCGGGGCCGGGGCCATCGGGGCATCGCCACCCCGCGGGATCCCGCAGCTCCGTCGGGCGCAGAGCCGGCAGGGCTGCGTTAACGCGGCGATGTCCCGGTGCAGGAGCGGTGCTCGTGGCCGTCCCGTTAACCGTTTCGACGCTGGGCTTCACGACTGCCGGCATCACCGCGGGCTCCATAGCCGCTAAGATGATGTCGGCTGCGGCCATCGCCAACGGCGGCGGAGTGGCTGCGGGCAGCATCGTGGCCGTGCTGCAGTCGGTCGGTGAGCGCGGGGCTGCGGGCCGGCTTCGTTCACCCGAAAGGTTGGGGGGTGGCACAAAGCCTGGGTGGAGGAAGGGATCGGTTTGGGTAAGGGATCCTGCGCTTTTGGAAGCGCGCTCCGTGCCGCCCGGGCGCCGAACGGGTCGGAGCTTCTCGGCTGCCTCCGCCCTGCGCTCGCATCGGCCGCTCTCTGTCCCTGCAGGAGCCGCCGGGCTTTCCATTGGCGTCAAACTCGGGTTGGCCTCCGTGTTCGGGCCGCTCGGTGCGCTGATCGGATCGAAGATCCCTTAAGGGATGGATGGAGAAGCTCAGAAACGCCGAGAGACGGCGCGGTCGCCGCTGCGTGGTCGGCAACGGGAGCGCGTCGCACAGATCAATAAAGAGACGGCAGAGCAACAGAACTGGTGGCCGTGTGTGTCCTGGGGGGGACGGGAGGGCCGGGTTGGGGGCACGCAGGTCCTGCGGTCCAAGGCAATGGAAAAGGTGGGCGCAGGGCTCAGGGAGAACCTCGTTATCCACGGTGTGGGGCAGGGATCGAGGAGCTCTGCTGGAGGAGCGAAACAGCACGCAGGAAACGAGGCTGCACTCTTGGGTTAAGGTTAAAGATTTTTAATCACTTTTGCAGAATACAGATACGATTCCAACAAAAACTATTTTTTGGGGGGGGGGGTTTCTCAGGAATTCACTTATTAATACCATACATTGAACTCTATAAATTCTCATATAAGAAAAAGAAGTCTTTTTCATATAGGTTATGATGCACTGGCGACCTATTTGAATCTTGTGAAGTCAACGCTTTGCAGCTTTATAGCACCTTTCATCACGGGGCTGCAAAGCATCCTATGGAATTTAGCCTCATAATGCCCAAACGAGGTAGGAAAGTCTGGCCAATTTACAGAGGGGTGCAACCGAGGTACAGAGGGTCAAAGGAGCGCATGGGAGGCGTCACCCATGGCACAGCAGTGCTGTCAGGCCCTGGGCTGCAGAGGGGAGGGGGCAGAGCAGTGCTACCAAGCCCTGGGCGAGAGGGAGGAGCCCCTGTGGCTCTCAGAGGCCTTTCTGAGTGCTGTGCTTTGCCTTCCAGATAAATAGGGAGAGAAGGGTGAGGGGCTCCCACAGCTGGGTGTGACTGCAGAGCGTCTGTGCGCATGGGGGGCAGGTGGAGATTTGGTGCTTGATGCCTCGTCCAGCTCTAGAGCTTCCTGTGGCAATGCCCTCCTTCCCTCCAAGTGAATCATCACCACCTCCTGCACTCCTGGTTTTCCTTCAATGCAACCCAAATCTCTGCTGAGAAACCAGCAGCTCAGCTCAGCGACCCTTCCTGCAGATGCAGGACAGATGGAGCTGCAGCGCTGGGTGCAGGAACGCTTTCTGTTCGTCCCAGCTGTGCTCTGTGCTCACATTCACCACCTCCTCCCAAAATTCTGCGCTGCTCACGGGGCTGAAAGGCCTCCCCCAGTCAGCAACCGAACCCAAAGGTTCTGCAGCACCCGGCCCTACAGCTCTGCTCTCTGCAGGAAACAGGCAGGGGCTGCAGTGCCCTTTCACTCTGCATCTCCGAGGGGACGTGGCTTGGCTGGAGGTTACAGCCAGAGAAACCCAGAGCCTGCCTTCATTCTGAAGCTGGCAGAGTAATTCCTATTGTAACTGAGCCACTTTTTGCACCTCACTGCGACACCGAACGCCTCCAGGCTCCTCCATCCACCCACAGACACCGGGCTGAGCACCTCTGAACCGACACTGCGAGCACTGACTGCTCTGCACGACCCCTGCGCTGCAATTCCCTGCAGCAACACCCTCAGAAACGCCGCCTGTCCTCCCCAGCCAACAGCCACAGCGTCGCCTCTGTGCTGAGCCGCAGCCAGGCGGGTTGCAGCAGTGGAAGGCACGGGGATGGGGGAGGACAGCCATCAGCACGAGGCGTCGCCCTTCTTGCGCTCATCGTGGCTGTTTCTCTCCTCTCCAACACGAGGTTTTCCTCCCCCAAAGCTTACACCATCAATACGCGGCGTTGCACGGCCAGCAGGGGATTCAGCTCTTGTCCCAAAGCGCCTCATCTGAGCGCTCAGAGCTCCAGCACTGCTGCGTCATCTCCGTACCTCGGACCTGCGTGACCACGAAGGGCTGGGAGCCTCAGCACAGCGCCCAGGGCGGAGCTCAATCCGGAATGGAAACCGAAAGCATCTGTTCTGATCCTTGCACCACCCAGCAGCCCTGACTGCCTCAGAGCCATGAGATAACAGGAATTTTTTACCATGGGGAACAACTGCCTTCAGCCAGCCACGCTTTTAGGGATTCGCCTCTCCCTGCTGAGGGCAAATCGCTTCCATTCTAAGTACCTGGAAAAATAAAATCAACAGAAGCAGAAGTGCTCACAAAAAAGCAACGGGCTCCAGACAGGGCAAACCGAATGCGTTATGCAGCAGCTCCCGGCTCCTTCCCTCCTCCTGACACTGAGATTCAGACACAGCTCCATTTGTCACCAGTGCAGCTCGGGCTTCTTTCCACCCCCTACAGACCCAGCCATGCGGTCACTGAACTCTTTTCCCTGAAGCATCCCAGCACAAAACGCCGTGCCTGCATTCAAACTACTGCAACACCGCCGTGGGGAGGGAAGGTCAGCATTCAGAGCATGAAACCAACCTCCACCGAGCAGCCAGGGCAGCTTCTGCAATGGTACGGATGGACGACAGCCAAGGGAAGCAGGATCCTGCCCAGGATGGCAGAGCAGGACACACACACACACACACAGTGGGCTTGGAGCAGACACAACCAGGGGCAGCTTTACTTTTCACATAAGTTTTCTGTATTAAAAAATACATCAGTGAAATCTGTTACAGGCAAGGGACAGGACTACCGAGTTTACACGACGTCAATAGGCTACTTTTCTGATTTTATTCTTTGTTTTTTTCTTGTTAAATTACTTTTGTTACTGCTAAAAAAAAAATAATTAAAAAAAAAAAAGACAACGACCAACGAACGAAAAACGAAACCAAAAAGCAAAGGTAACGAAAGGCTGTTGATTTTCACCTCTTGAAATTGTAGTGACGAGATCAAATGTCAGAGCCCTGTTTTACAGCAGATGGACAGCTGACCAGAACTAGAGAAAACCCACACCATTCTCTTCTGCAGAGTTTGGGTTTCCAATGCATTTGTGGTCGCTAAGTCATCAGAAACACACAGCTATGGATGGAGGTACAGCATCTGATGAGGTCCTGTCCTCTCAGCACAAGGTGGGAGCTCTTCTCTTCAAAGCCAAGCCTCCAGAAAGGCTTCCTGACTCCCCAGCATCACAACTCTGCACCTCCCTGCGTGGGGTGGGAAAGACACACAGGGCTGCTGGCTGCCACAGTTCTGCTGTCAGAAGTAATACTGCGTCCTTCGGACAACACTGCACACACTGCAAGGGTGGAAAGAGAAAGAGTGCACGTCCCTTTGTGCGAGTAACCCTGGGGATCTGCCCTCTGAAATAACCAAAACCACAGGAGTGGGGAGAGAGGAGAAAGGAAAGCTGCCTCAAGGGGGAAAAAAAACGTCCACGCACCTCAGTATTTGCTAGATTAGAATCGACAGCCTGCAGAGCTGGGGGCAGGGAAAGGATCTGCTGCTCCTGCCCCACGGCTGCCCCCTCCCATAGGGAACCCAGAGGCGATGCTCTCAGCTTTGACCTACAGCACAGCTCGGCTGGGAGCTGCTGCCCTGGGCTGACAGCAAGGCTGGCACCGCAGCCACGGCTTCAGCAGCTCCCTGCTGTGCCCTCAGCCTCTGCCTGCCAGCGTTTGATCCCGGCTTTAAAAAACATTACAAAAGCTTGTTGGTGTTTGTCACGGAAGTCGCCTGCTTCTCTCCATACCACCAAATCCTCTCCTGTTCCCGTGAAGACCTCCAAGATCTCCACTGTTCTTTGGCAGCAAGGACTGCCAGCCAGCAGGCCGAGAGGTGACGTGAGCCACAGCCTGACACCGTTATGGGAGATGTTCCACGACCATTTTCCTTAAAAAAAAAATCTTTTTTTTTTTTTTTTTTTTCTTTTTTAAACCCTACACAGATAAAGGATTTATGCACCACTCAAACAGGTTAGTTCAACTTGAATTTGTTCAGAGGATTCGTGGCTGCCTGCCACAGGACGTTGCTTCTTGCAGCTTATGGAGCTTGTCTCCTTCCAGTTCCAGTTTGTACATCCGCTGTGGTTCCAAATATGCCTGTAGGTGACACGATCCTGGCTGATTTCATACACATTTTCCAAAAGCTGGACGTATTCACAGTTTGGTGCTTCCGATGCATTCAAAGGAAAACATCCCACTTCACTTAGTCTGATAACTCAATATCAGAATCTTCTGATTTGACTTTGGCAAGTTCTTCGTGTACCTCCCTCACCATAAGAATGCGAGTTAACATGATGTCCAAGGTCCCTGGGTCTATGGGCAATGTGGAATACCACATGGGGCTGTTGGGTACACAGGAGCGCTCGGGCTGAAGGTAAAACACATCACTTCTCTGCTTCACGCTTTCGGAGCTGTCAATGGAAAAAGAAAAGACATCACAGAAGGCAGCTTTAAAAGCCTCACTCAGAAAAAAGCCACGGAGAAACAACAAGGAAAACGGGAGTCACACTGAGGTCACAACGCTGCCGTTGAAGCAGCGTAATCAGAATCTTTCTGTTAGGGGATTGGTTTCCCCTCTTCAGCTCTGTGGATATTTAAGCTGCTCCCAGGCACTTGGCTCCAGCTGCTTACAAAGAAACAAAGACTTCAGTGACTTCTTTTCTGCAGCTCTTCAGCTGCAGTGTCAGCCACACCAACCATCCAACACCAGAGTCTCTGTATGACTGACAGAAGTGCCTGCCATTCCATCTCTAAACAAAACCTTCCATCCCTCCATTCCACAGCTCTGGGACAATAAATGTGGAAGGAGCAGCAGAACTCAAGCCCAGCCTGCTTCTCCTGCTGCAGAACGGGAGCTCATCTGCTTGGCAAACTGACCATCAGATCTCTGTGCTGGAAGGAAGGGACAAAGTCCTCCAGAGCAAGGATCCCTCCTGCTTGGCCTTGGTGCTTTCACATCAAAACAGCAAAGCAAACTCACTGCAGCTCGTGCTGCTGCTGGGCTCTGCAGGAGCTGATATTCCTTGAGGAACATGGAAATCCTTCTCAGCCCAAGGACAGCTAACATCTAAAGCTATGCAAGCAAATATGAGGAAGATACAACAGAGTCGGGGCAGCTGTGAGGCACAAACAGAGCCATGGGACTCTGCAGGAAGCTCACAAAGTGCATTTTGGAGGGTGATCTATTCGAGTTGCAGCTGACACTAATGAGATCCTGTTTCATTCTGTTGGTGTCTTTTCTTTGAGGGACACCATGCCCCACCTGCTCACAGATCTACCTGAAGTTGATACCAAGCAGGAAAGGCAAAATGATTTGTGTTTGTGTCCTTGCTGGTCTCTAACTGCTAAATAAAAATTAATCTCACATCTCAGCAAGAGCCATCACCACTTTTGCCTGAATCACACTTTTCCTACCCTCTTTCACAAAGAACAAGATGTCTGAGGAGAGTCACTGCCTGAATTCCTGTTCTAATCTAAGTGCAGATTAAAGATGAAGTTCTGTCACTTACCATTTTGACAAGTAAAATTCATAGAGTCGCACCGGACACCTCAGGGGGTTATCTGCATTTTCAGCCATTTCCACTGCTGTTGAAATCTCCTCATCTTCTCCACGTTTCCTTTTGCCTACAGACAGTTTATCTGGACACACAAAAACGGCATCGCTCGAGTTCAGAGAAGAGCAGCACATGAAAGGTTACACAGAGCTCAGCACCAGCCTGACTGGACTCTGCAACACCTCGAAACACATTGCTTGAGGTGGCTGCCTTCAAACTGTTTCTCTTTAAATCATCCCAGAGTGAAGGAAAAAGTGCAAGATAACAGCAGAAACCAAACTACCCACGGCTCTGCTTATTCTATGCTTTTCTCCCCTGCCCTTTTCAAATAAGGAGATCATAGAAACATGACTGCAGAAACTGAAGCGACCACAAAGCATCCACTCACCTGATTCTACCTCTTGTTTTTGAAAGGGTGGGAAAAAACGTAAATATGTTGTCTTAGTATTGTACTTCAGGGTCCTGGTCCTCCTCATGACGTGGGCAAAGGACAGCTTCAGGTGCTCACTGACATTCTTTAGTTGAAAGTATTTGGTGTTGAAGAATAGCAGCGTGTTCAGTAAAACTATGGGGGAATATGCACCCAGTTGCTTACACTCCCACAAGTGTTCCTCTTCTATTCTTGAGAACATATAACCTAGAAACAATGTGCAGAGAAAGACAAGGTGTCACCTGTGCAATTTTAGGACAGCTCCTCATGCTCAGTTACAAAGGAATGTAATGGCTTTTACAGGCTGCTGGCAATCTAAGAGATTTTCCCCATCTTCCCAAAGCAAACCCTCATATATGAGCAGAGCAGGACACAGAAATGAGTAAAATTACATTGGCAGATTGTGTCAGAGATGATTTAAGTCTTCTTCCAGCTAACTTTGTACATGAACCAACTGTGCATTCGAACAAAATCAGATCTATCATAGGTAACTGCAACATAAAACCAAGAGCACTGCATGCAAGGACATAGAGGGAGCGTGGAGAGCCAAGCTGTGGAACAGCACCATCTTCAACACCTGATGAACGGACAAAGGCATACAAAGGAAGATTACAGACATCAGCAGAACCTCGCTCAGTTTTAATTGCATTAAATCAGCTGACTGCAGGAACATCCAGCTCCTGGGACATGGAGCACGGGTTTAAAATACCCCATCTCTATACACAGATCACCCAGTTTTATCATCCTAAGTTAGGAAGGAGAAATTGAGGCTGATGAAAGATTTGTTGTGCAAGAAAACTCCACTGTACACAGCTGCCTATAAGTAATTGGGTTATTTCTGCACCAGCAGGAAGTTGTAAACAAAAAGCCAGTTTCAGATCCATCTATGGAGCTGTTGGTATCACTCATGTTTTGGTGGCAATCTGAAAAAAACATCTTACATCTTCATATTGCTTCTGACCACCTTCATAAACTGCATGAATATCCTTCAAGGACAATTAATGATATCTGCAGGATTGGGGAACTCTTAATGTGATTGAGGTGAGAGGAACTTGGAGCCAAGGATTGAGACAAGGCTCCAATGATCTCCTCAGACGATCCTGATTGATCAGAAGCATTTCCAGTACTGATGTGGAAACACTTCTGCAGCTCCACTCCAAGCAACTCATCTCAAACACTGCATGCAATTCTGCATTCAAAAAGATCAGCTCAAACTTGAGCAAAGAGAACCAGCACACTGACTGCAGGAGTGGGAAGCCTTTAAAGGAGCTGAGAGATCAATCAAAGGAGGGAAAGGAATCTTGAAGTGCAACCCATAACTGGTAGAGACAGACACACAACCCATGATTCTAGTCTACCACAAACAACTGCATGGTGGAGAAAGAGGAGACTAATGTGAATGCCTCAGATCACACCCTTCTTCATGGCACTGAGAAAAATACTCATAATAAGGCTTTGTCATGCAGCTACACAAAATAAAATAATTGTCCTACCATTTGGAAGAATTGTAGGTTCCCAGATTTTCAAAAGTTTTGTAAGTTCAATCATAAACCTGGAATAGGGCTCGGTAAAAATGTTATCTATTCTACCATTCTCAAACAGGTACTACGAGAGAAAAAAAGGAAGACATGTAATTGATGAATACATAACATTGCAGAGATACAGGACATCAGATGCTTCACCCTCCCTACGTCTGAGTGTCTTATGGTCCAAAATGCTTTGCTGAAATCTTCAGTAAGATACCACATCAGATTTTCTGCATGGACTGGGATTTCCTTGGTATGAAATGAGAGATCTAGGCCAGAATTATTTTCATTATTCCCAGCTCTAGAGCTCTCTTCTGAAAAAAATCACCATCCTCTAGGTATTAAAATATTCTTGAAAAAGCAGCCCAGCATTGAGCTGCTGAAATAGAGCTACTGAATGAGCACAGCCTTTGCCAGGCAATCTCTTCCATGTAAACTCACGTCTCAGAAGAGCACTGTGCAGCTATTTTAGATCTACAGCATTCAATCACAAATCAAATTCTTCTGAGGAACCTCAGGTTACTACAATTCTTTCCTATACATTAAAGGGGTAAATACAGTCCCAAACCTAAAGACTTGTGTCAAGCCCTCCACGTCACATTCCTCCCAAGTACAGAAGAGGTTTGTTTACTCTGATCAAAAAACAAATTAGTAGAGTAAGAGATTAAGCCACACTAAGAAAGAAGCACAAAAAGATACGTTCTCACCTCTACAAAAAACAAGCAGCTACTTGAGACTACGGGTATGAAGCCTAGAAGGCCACTACAAGTTTGTATGCTCTCTGCAGCATCCTGATTGTGGTTTACCTGCTGAATTCCAAGGCACAAATATAAGATGCTGTCAGGATCGTATTTTTCTCCATTCGGTCTCCGCACCTCTTGAATAAATTGGCACAGGCCAAAGCTCAGCTCAGCAAAAGTGCACGAGAGAATGTCCTCCTTGAGCTTCACAGGACGAACTGCAGTGAAGAACACGATTAAAGAAATATCTTTATGCCAGAGATTAAATCTTTACACTTCAACACCAGGGGGTTCACTGCATCCAAGATCTGGTGCAGCAATGGTAACTGCACTTGGGCTGGCATAGCAGGGTTGGCAAATCCTTCACAGCTGGACTCAGGGGAACCTTGAGTGAGAAAAGGATCCTGAATATTTCCTAGTAGTTCTGGGCACGAGCTGAGCACAGAGAATTCGACTCCTTAAAGGGAAAAGGAATGGAGAATTTACAGGGCTGTGAGATTCAGAAAATGAAGCAGCACAGAGAATCGATCAAAGAACCTGCAGTGAAATGACTGCTTGGCCACTCCAATGCTGAGTGACTGCCTGGGGCTGAGCAGGGAACCCTGTGGGGATTGCTGTCGTTTCCTGGAGCTGCTGGTAACCTTTGTTTTCTTAGCTATGAGAAAAGCCCACCATTCATGTGATTAAAACAAAAAACAGCTGCTCTGGTGTAATGACAGAGGAGAAAGCAGAGCTCATTCTAAACAGTGTTTTCCCTTTTGGGATCTTTCTTATATAAGCTCTGCCACACCTAGATCTATGCACTGCAGAAGCATTTAATACTGCCTGCTCTCTTCCCCACTGTCCTCAAAAAGCTCACTTACAAAACTAAATCAAATTCTCTGCTGCACTCTGAAAACTTGCCCACAAAACACTCAGTGTGAGCATGTAAGACAGACTTGAGACCAGGGAAAAGGGGAGTCAGACAGTGCCAAACCCCAGGAGTGGGGCTGTGCTTTTGTACAAGAACTAAAACCCAAAAAACATCCATAATTAGAAAAACAAGCAGAAGTGACATTTATATTGTCATTATTATCTATCACCCCAGTGAGACCCAAGGAACAATTCATGCCTTTTAAAGGTACTTTCAGGCAGAGTGCAGCACAGAATGGGTGCACTTGTGGAAGGTTTGTTTCCAGCAGCTCAGAAAGAACACTGTGGTGCACAGCTTTTTACAGCAAACACTGATGCTGACAAATACTCTGTGAATGTATGAGCTACAGATGGAAAGACAGGGCCAAGTCCGTGTAGTCAGCTTGTAAGTGTGGTCTACTGACAGCTTAGTAAGGGCTTTGCAGCTGCATAAAACAGCTGTTCTAGAAGTGAAGAATTAGTGCATGCAAACGAACACACATGTGAGGTTAAAAGACCAACATTTCGTGTTGAAATCTGGTATTTCAGAGCCTGCTTTGAAAGGTAATGGATCAACTAAGAAAGCAATGAAAGGCTGAGATTTTTAAATGCAAGATGCTCTGAAAACTTTCGTCTACTTATGGCTATTTTAAAACTGAATTTTGTCTTGACAAACATATTATACCGAGTTATTCAGCCAATTATTCCTGTTTACCTGAAAACTTCAGGTCCCCTTGTTCCTCCTGTGCATTTTTCCATTGGACCCAGTTCTTCCAGGCATTTACCCCATACATGTACTTCAGGGTCATCCCAGAAACAGAGCATCCTGGGTAGGAGCCCTGCATCAGATTGCGGGGCTCTGCAGCAACTACAGACTTCTTTCGTCCCTACAGGAGAACAAAGAAAGTAAAGCAAATAAAAGCTTAGTAAGCACTTCATCCATGGATGCTTCACTTCACCTCGTATAAAGAGAGCAATAAACTGACATGGTAACAAAATGCTACTCCCATGAGAGGAGGTGAAGGTATACACATGCATTTTTTAACATGCAGGGAAGAGAAGAAAGTATTTATCATGAAGAACAGGAAAAAATGCCGTGCAGCTAAACTGAATTCTCCCTTCCACCCTGACTCAATGGTTTGTTTTTACTTCCAGGGGTTCATCTGACATTACTGATGTAAATGAAAGGCATTAACACTCCAGAGGACTTTCTTACCCGTCTTTTTGGCTGGGGGAAGCCATCTCTGTGCCTCCGTCTTGCTCGTGAACGCGAATGCAAACCCAGTCCCTTACTGAGAGGGTCAAATGAGTCTGAAGTCAAATCAACACCATTAAGAATTTAAATTATATGATTTAACAAGCCTGAGAAGAAGCATCACATAAAATACTAAGTACCCCAGCAACTCCAATTACATCTGTATATTCATGTAATACTTCATGACTGAACAACTGGGCAATAAATGCACTCAGAAGAAAAAGGCCCACCCCCAAACAGTGGCTGCATTCATCCAGAAGAACTGATATTCTTTTGCACCACTAACATGGATTATAGCTAGGAACAAAACTGATCCATTGAAGAGAGTCAGGCAAGAATATGTGCTACTCTCAACAGTGGTTCTGCAAAATGCTGTCTGTAAAGACAGCAATAATATTGTAAAAACACAGTGAATTTTAGTAGAGCTGACATATTACTGCTGCTTTAAATAACCAGTTTAACTGAATGGAAACATAAACCCCCTCTTAAGCAGACAACGTTGACTCAAAGCTGTGTGTATTTTTCTTAGTGTTACACAGACCTGATGGAAAATCTGCCTCCAGGTCCTGCTCCACTTCACCTTTGGAGATCTGCTTGGGTTCTGGATCTGGTTCTGGCAGGGCGTTTGATCGTAAGGCATAGTGATTCAACTCTTCTTCCCAGCTGTGTGGAGTGGATACTGCTTCTGATTCTAGATCTCCACTGTAAGTGCTACCTTGGTCTGTAATGAGAGCAATCAGATATACCACGTGCTACAGAAAGGACAGACAAAAAGAAGGGTTTGAAGACATGTCCGGATCAAAGACCCTTTGCAAGAAAAAGTCAAACTGACCTTTCTCAAACATCTTGGGGTCCAGGAAGAGCTCATGCTCAGATGTTTGAGAGCCTTTAGAGAAAGAAGGAAACTTTCATCTACAAATGATTTACAGCCTACACAACTAATACACTATTGTGAATGCCAAAAAAATACATGTATGAGGTCACAGTGCTTCCACACCTTACCCCCCACTACAGTTTTATAACAGCTCTCTCCTAGCTCACGCTGTTATGGGAGAAAAAGAATTAACCCATGTTCTATTTTCATCCCTCCATATTTGTCATTGGCAGTCATCTGTAGGCAAATGCAGTATTTTGTTCATTTCTTTTCAGCTTGCTCCACTTCTGTTGCATAGTATGACTGCTTTCCAACACATTCTAACCCGCATCACCCTTCAGGAATCCACCATAACAAGCCTGACAGGAAAATATTCTTGTAAAGCAGCTGCTCTGCCTTCTTGATTTTGTCTCCTGCCAGTGCATGATGTACTGGTCTGGAGATTACTTCCACTAGCAACCTGTTACTGCCAACGTAAGTTAAATCAGCACCTAGGATTGAGGAAAAGGAATGCAAAGACACATAAAGCTCTGCAGGTAACAGAGGCTACACACCCATTTTTCTGCCTATTTACCATGAGGAGAGGACCCCTCTATCTCACTGCATTCAGTTCCCTTTTAAAAGCACCACATACCACCATGAGAGTGTGTTTTGTCTTTCTCCTCATCTTCTGCAATCATTTCTGCCATCTGAAGGAGATCTGCTTCAAATGGACTTATGGGAATCTTCTCTTTGATATCCTGAATTGTTTCAAGGATCTTATCAGCATTATCCAAAGTAGTTGGGAAAGGCATGGGAACAGGTACCTACACAGACATGCAGAAATTATTAGAGATTGTTTGGGATGAAGGGAAGCAGCAAACACACAAGGGAGATTCTCCTTATTTAATCTTACTTACACACTTTTAGGACTACACATAATTTTAAATAACTCCAGGACAAAAAAGCCCTTGTCATTTCTGCAATTACCCTACAAATTGGTGTTTTGACATAATGAAGCTAAGTAGGTGATAAGGAAATGGCTTCACAGACTCCAAATACCACTCATGTGACCAATCACAAAGCCCAGTCACGCGGCTCTTAATCAAAACCAAAACTGCAAACCAGTTCTTCAGTGAACTTGAGCATAACTTACAGGTACTGGCATCCCAAGTGGAACTGGCGTGTACTGTGTGTAGAGGTGGAGGGGTACTGGCACAAACACTGGTACAGGAACAGGTACCACAATGATTTTGGGTTGAACTTCTTCTTCCTCTGTTACATTAAAAACAAAACAACAATTGTGTGACCATTAGACCCTCACACACTTCAGAGTGTCCACCACAAGTGCTTGGTGTTCCACTAGTAGTGACTTCTGCTTGTCACTCAATGGGCACAGAACATCTTTGCTCACAGTCATCTTGCACGTCAGCACTGCTGGAACAAACAGTGACAGAACAGTTTGGAAATAAGCAGCACAGTGACCAAATACATGAAAGGTGGAAGGGAGAGGAAATAAATGCTATGATCTGCAGCCAAATAAATGCTATTACAGTCATCTCACAGCTAACTACAAGACCATAGGAAGAGACTACTAAGTCTGTTGCATAAATCACACACGCTGACTGCACTACAGGCTTCTATAAAATGGGTTGGAGATTAAACACATACCTGTCTGGCATTCTTTATTTTGTGTATGAGGTTTGCATGAGGTGGCCTTGGTCTGTGTGATTGGCTTGCACAACAATGCTTTGTTTTTCAGAAGCCTAGGTGGCTGTGAAGATGGCAGTTTCAGGGCATCTGTCTGAGTGCTTGCCTGTTAGGAAAAATATAAACGAGGGCACAGTCAGCATTGGTTGCAGTATGATATTGTAAGATTCATACTTGTCCTCTGCTAGGAAATGTTGAACAATTTCAAACTGTCTTTATTAATTAAATTTACAAGCTCCCATAAAATAGCTTGCTATTTGGTGTTTTTTTGGTGTGATCCATTTGGTGTTTTCTGCACTTCACATCAACTTATTTTACTGCAAAGCAAAAAAACAGATCTCAGAGGGTATTTGGTTTCTGTAGTCAAACCTCTATAAACTTCTTTTTTATCAGCAGTAGAATTTTAAGATCAGCATTAAGATGCTCCTGATGACAAAAATACTGGCTGATACATATGCTCAAAAAACCTTCAGTAAATCAATGTGAAATCACTGCAAAGGAATAGAAAAAAATTGAACACAAACGCTGGCAGTATCAATTCCTAATTATACACAGACTGACTTTTTATGCTTGCATTAATTTTGTGTTCTGCCAACAGTGATTTCCAGTCATGCGTTCATACAACACGATCTGTTTCATTACAAAAAAATGATACTCTAATCCATCAATTACCCTCCAGATAAAAGGAAGGATGCCAATCTCCCAGAAACAACAAGCTACACAGCAAAACCTTCCTAATTTAAGAGAGTTCCAAGATGTACACCACCTACCTCAAAGAGCCCAAGAACAGGAACTCTAGGAGTTAGTCACATATAAGAAGTGACAGCCGTTCCCCATAGCTTCACTACCACACTACAAAGGAGTGGGGAAGAACAGCTAAGCTGCAAGAGGTGGATAACATCAGTCCCAGCAGCCCATGCTGGTTTCCTTCTTCCCACAGCAGCCCTTTTGACATCACATCCCACCTCTGGCCACAAAAATTAGCCTTCAGTACAAAAGCCATGCACAAAGTGCTTGAGAGCTGCTGCCATCTCAAGAGCCAGTCTGATAAGCCTTGCTAAGCCATCAAACCAACCTGTCACTGGACACATGAGAACTTTTACATCACACATTTTTAAAAATGGATAATTGTGTAACTGCAAGCTGGATGAATCTTAAATGTCAATCACAGGAAAAATAGTTACAAAATTAAGGTGCTAAATATTGGATACTTTACTTGTTATTGATACAATCTGGACGAAAGTGAGAAAAATAGTCTCTTGTAAAACTTACATCTCCTATTATTTTTGCTGTCACTGTAGGGACTGCTCCTGTGGATAAAAAAAAGCAACACACAGGATTAGTCTGTGCACTTATCAAGGACCACAGCCCACAGTCTTCCAGGTGGGGAAAAAGAATTTCCTTTAACCTCATTCCCCACTGCAAGTGAACAGACCTACATCAGTATTTACACATAGGTAAAGGAGGGACAAGACAGCAACCCTCAGCAAAGACACGAAGCATAATGAAGAAGCCATTGTCCTCAGTGGAAAAGACCCCTGAACAAATACAAACATCCAGGAATAGAGATTTAAAAATAGAGAAATCAACTGTAACAGTCCTACCCTGTAAAACATTGTTGGAGTTAACCGTAGGCTGGGCAGCAGGGGTGCTCGCAAGGGACACCACATTTGCTATGACTGGGGTTGAGTCCTTCCTCAAAGAAGGAGGGCCTGACGAGGAAGCTGGTGCTGTAGAAGGGTTTGCTGGATGGAATGAACAGAAGAAAACAGCAGTAAGCAATATGATGACAGACACAACGGCGTTTCTGAAACAACATCCACCCTCCGGATTTATCTCCAGATGAAAAAGCCTGCTTTATGAGGAGAGTGTGTCAAACTGGAGGATTCCAGCTCAAATAGAAGTTGGATCCATAAGCAAACTTCAGCTGTTTTCAATTCACTGAGACTTTTCAGAAGTTTATCACAGTATGAAAGCAGTTTTCTGTCTCTAGTAGCACGTGTCTTAGAGCAGCACTGAGCAGACAACAGAAGCAGGTGTCCCACTGTGCTCAGCACCATCCTCAACATCCTAACAAATAATGAATGGGGTGGATTTTATGACACTCTTGCAGAGGAACTTTTAGGTTCTTCCTACTTAAAAGCATCACGATTGCATTTCATGACAAATACTGTTCTAAGCCACTTCCTTGCTAACAGCCAAGCATACTGATCAAAATCAGGAGTGTCACACAGTCTAATCATGGCCTGAAGGTAAAAAGTTACTTATATATTACTCTTAGTCAAAGAAAACAATCCCCACCAAGCGAAGCAGGAGCACAGAATTCAATATAGTATGGCCTGGTGCATACTATAAACTGTCAGTTAATATTCTTTATTGCTTAATGGGTACCTTACTGTTGCAGTCACCATCACTCTCTGGGAGAACATGCCCCTCTTTAGGATCAGTGCTATTTCTGCCCTTTGTTTCGCTTCCTCTTCCTGTCTTTGTGCGCCTTTCTTCCTTTCTTCCCTTTGCATTTCATTCCCTACAGAAACTCACAGTTCCTATTCCTGTGGGCTTCACTCCCACCCTCCTCCCCATTCCACCTGCTGAAATAATGAGCAACAAAACAGCTACAGCACACATTAACCTCAGAACTGATACTCGAAGAATCAACACTTAATGACACAGAAAATGCAAGTCTTCAACGCCTACTGACAACACAGAAGCAGCAACAAGTTGTACATCAAAACATACATTTACAGCCACTAAACCTAAGCACTTATCTGCTCGACTTTCCTTGTTAAATGAACATTAACATTCTCCTTTATCTCTGTCTTACCAAGTACAGGAAGCTGAGTATTTATCATGCCTTCAACAGATATCAGTACATTTCAGCCTATTGAAATGGGCTTCCTTTTTTAGGAAAGCAGATGAAAAATAAGTGCTTATTTTAATACCTAAAATCAAAATATAGGTTTGCTTCCTGAACAACATCATTTCATACCTATGGAAGTTTGAAACTGCCTGAAGTAAAAGACATATCTTAAACTGAGCCCATTCAATTACAGTGGACAAGCACCCCAACAGAGGGCTGTAAAAAATCACTAAATGGAGTTTCCAAAGAAACATTCCTATCATTATCACACACATTAAGAGGTAATGCTGGCCACATCCCGTTTTACCTGTGTTGTTTGAGGCTGGAAGGTCAGAAGTACGTTGCTGCTTACAGAACATCAGAATACAAAGCAGATTGCAAAAATGTTTCACATCTCCTTGCCATTTCAGAGACTCGCTGAGTTTACCTTGTCTCTTACAACCATCACAATTTGCCATCTGGGAAAAGAGCGAGAGAGAAATTGAACGTGTGTGTTAAAAGCAACAAAGCGTGTATGCATACCAACCTCTTCACAACACGCTCAGCAAACACAGTGTAAATAAATCTTTAAGAGTGCATCAGTGTGACACAAAGCAGCAGGACACCCAGGTTTTCCCCCCCCCAGAGACATATCAGGTTTTCTTTATTTATGAAACTGCCACTCCAAAGTTGAGAAGGATTTACTCATCTCTCATATGTGTATGTAATACCTTCCAGGGACACGGAGGTCAAGCACAGGCATTTAACACAGCTCCTAACTTTCAGAAGTTCCACTAACACTTTCCTATTATAGAGGATATGACATCATTATTTACCTGGTAAAACAAAACTGTGAATTTAGACATGCACTCTTCTGAGCAGAATTCTTCCATTCTCCCCCCAAAGAGATTCTGGACCAGTTTGGGGGAGGTCTGCAAACAGTAGCTGCACATTTTACAGTGGTTTCCCCAGCGCTTAGCCAAGTCATGTTTATAGAGCAGTTTGCAACCTAAGAGAAGAAAAAACAGCAGAATAACAAAAGCATCCTTCAAGATCAAACTGTTGTGTGTTTGGCATTTCTGGTTCTGGAATCATTTGTTGAAATACGGCATTAAAGTGTGAATGAAGTTCCAGGTTTCTAAGCCTAAAATAAATTTTTCTGACCTGGTTTATTAGGTTTCCCTCAGTATCACAAATAATTTTAAGGCAAGACTCTTCTAACTTCATTTCTCTGAGACAGCCTTGCTCTTTCTTACCTTCACTGCAGAATGGCTTATCTATGCCCGCGATTCGCACCGTCTCCTTGATAATTTTCTCAGTTCTGCAGTATTCACACAGTGCTGTTACACTCCTCCTCTTCTTATATTCATCACAGCAGGTCTTCCCACAAAACTGGAACATTTTACCCTGCAACACAGTCAGAATGTTTTGGTTTCAATATTTCATATCCAGTTACTACATCTCAATAGTAAGAACTCAGCATATTTATGCACTTGAAAAATCATCAACAGACAGCACCAGTAAATAAATCCAAATAGATTTTCAGCAAAGACAGCAGAATTTTCTGCCACGAGTCCTCACCCACGTGCTTTGTGCAGGAATTAAAAGATCATCTCTGGGATGAAGGATCAGGAATGTGCTTATTTCGACATGTAATGGTTTGAGTGTGGGGTTTTTGTTTTCCAGTTGTTTTCTGTTTTTCAGTATTAATTTTGATAACGATTGAATGATAACAAAATCGGTTCCAAATTCCCCCACAGCAGATCACAGCAAACAACAGAGCAGCACCAACAGACCACGGCCATATAGGTTATAATTTCTGAGCTGTCTGATGGAGAGAGACAAGCCAGAGAAGTCCTGGTCTTTATTACCTTGAAGTCAAGCAGTTCTGGCTTGGTTGCAAATAATCTGTTACAGTGCTGACACCAGAGTTTTACAACCTTGCGGGCAAAAGTGACTTGCTGGGACTGGGCAGCCAGCCTCTGTAGACCAGCTGCAGCTGAGCTGCTCCCAGAGCTGGGAGATGCAGTGGAGGTGGTGCCACCTGCTGACACCGTTGTCCCCGAGGGAATGCTTACGATGACTTGACCTTGAGACAGGGGTACGACTGAAGAGTTCACTCCTGCAGGTTTGTTGAACAAATTCTGCAGAAGAGCAAAAAAAAGAGCCTTATTTTACAGCTGTGTATTTTACCCAACACCCCAGGTATTTGATTTATTACTCTATTAATCGAGCTAAGAAGAAATCCCAGATATCACACCTGAAAAGCTACCACACAGTTGTAGCTGCAGAAATTGCGTACGCTCCCATCTGACATAGCCAAGTGATACTGAGGGTTGGCTGAAGTTTTACAGCTGTTGCACTGAACTTGAACACCTGAGAGTGAAACAGAGAAGAAAAAGTGATTTATTCAACATCAAGTCCCCCTGCAGATAGCTTTGCACCGTGCACACGAACCCAGAGGTTCTGCATGACAGGACAAAGTACATGCTAAGGCACAAGACAGAAGCAGACACCACAGCTGCAGTGGCTGCTGTTTGCCAGATCCTTTCATTATTCTCCCAGTACCCCTAGGACACTAGAAGCCTCCCCCCCCCACTCCTTGGCCTTCACTTACACCAGCAGAAAACACATTAAGGTTTGTTATCATCTCTCAGATCTCTCTAAACAAAGCTGAAATGGCTACACTGTCACCGTTAGGTTTATTTACGTTACAAAATCCTTATGCTCCCATCTCAGCACCTTCCCTTAAAACAAACACTGCTTTCTACACCCCAGAAAAGAACATCAGCCTTAACTTTCGAGACCAAGTTTGGATTTAAGCCCCGTGAAATTATGTCTATAACAGAATAAAGGAATAAAGTTACCTGACGAAGTAACCATTTTTACTCTGTATGCTGACAAGCAGTTAACAGAGCAAAACAGCTCAGTTTTTCCCGAGTTATTTGTGCTCTCTATCATCTCAGCTGAAGATCTCAAGGATTTACACAGTGCACAGGGTGTAATTTTAGCTGACTTCTGTGGAAACAGTAAAATTGGTCATGCATCTGAAGCTTAGTATTTTTCATAACCTAACACCATTAAAATCAAAATTAAAATATTAAAGAAGTTAAAAACGACAATTAAAATGATCAACTAATTACCACTTTTTCCACTTAGTTCAAATGCTACAATTTTCACAGCTGAAATGGGTCAAAAACGAAGTGCTCTCTCGTGTTTTTCTGTTACTTAAGGTACCCAAGACCACAAAGCTGTAGAGCACGCCTGAGACAAGGTGTTTAGAAAGACATAATATCAGAAATATCTCTTTTTCAGTGTCAGGAAGGATGTGTCGTAGTGTGAGATGCCCTACAGTTAAATTGCTCTTGATTTTTAAGAATTCCCAGGCAGCTGGTGTGAAACTGCACCACTGTTATCACAGCACAGAACGCTCAGAGCAATCCCAAAGGCTGCCAAAAGGGCTTTGCTCGTGAGGTTTGTGTGCTTTGTCAGATGATGGTTAGCTCCTCAGAGGATGGCCCAAATGTGCCACAGCAGACTGCTGCCAAGTGGTCCCACTGTGTCTTCTCTCACACTGGAATACTCAGCTTGTCTTTGCAGTGGTAAGGGAAACAGAGCAACATTTCTAGCAAAAACTAAGCACCAAATGGCAAAGGAAGCATCTTAAGACTATGAAAGCAACGGAAACCATCAGCTAATAAACCAAAACCTACCAAAGGTGTTCTTCTAACACCGTGTCAAAATATACCTGCTTGTATAGTGTCACACATGTCGAACTGCAGAACTTTTTTGACTGTCCCTCTATCAGCAGCATGCGACACTGCCCAGACCCACTGTAGCAGTAACCTCCACAGTTCTCACAGCAGTTCATGGTCAAGTTATTAGCAGAGCGGAACTTGGAGAAGCAGGCATCACTGCAAAGCTTGTGTACGACGTTCTGGTAATTCACTTCATGTCTGATCTGGAAGAGAAGAAAGGATATTAACAAGAACAGAAAGAAAATGCAAGTTCCCTGATTTAAAGGAAGCTTAAACGGAAAAGAAGTTTGCCGTTACCACTGCATTCTTCTGGCACATGCTGCACTTGGTTGAAATGCTGTTAGTGTGAATAGTAATAATAGGTTTCCTTTTCATTTCATACGTAGAAAGACACGACTGGCTGCAGAAATCCTTACTGGAATTCGTATTGTCAAACTGGGCAGTGATTACATCCTTTGGATTTAGGATTTCTCTACAGGAAAAAAAAGAAAAGCCCAGAGATTAAACACTGCTTTCATGGCAACTCGCTCTCCTTTCCACTTTGGCAGACAAAACATTTTCTGTAAGATGGTGGATTTATTTAATTCAGAGATTTTCTTTTCACCTATCTTCATTTTCCTTTTCCTATTAGTAAAGCAGTGGGGTGCAATTCTCAAGTAAATACACTGGGAAACATTTTGTACCTTGTCTTGAGAGTGGCCTACAAAGACATCAGGTTGTATAATTAATCCCTTCAGATGGAACTGGGAGGTTTTGCACAGTACTTACTAAACCATTTTTTCAAAAGCAGGATATGGGGATGAATTCCCTTTAACAGTGAAAATATCAATAATCATGGGATAAGGAAAGAAAGGGAGAAAAACAAAAGGTGAGGATTTCTAATTCCCATTTAGTTGTGCCCCAAGTGGTCTGACAATTATTTTCCTCTTTAATCTCCAATCTACTGTTCTCTCTGCCATTGGATTTAATAAACTATTTAAGTCTCTCTTTTGAAACTGTCATTCACAGAACATTTTCAATGAGTGTATAAATTGGGAAGAAATCTTTATATTCCTTTCTAGGATGGAGGGATGCCTCCTTCTTTCTTGTCTTTTCAGATATAAACCATTTTCCATCTTAATAAATACAAATTACAGCCAAGACTGCTACACTTTGTTACAAGGTCTTTTTACACCAAGAGAGCAAGAAAGAGGAATAATTAACTGAAGTCTCAAGCTGAAGTTCAGTTGACCTTGTAAAACAGGAAGCAATAAATCTATTGTTAAGAAATGATGCATGAACAAAGCAGCATTCACTTTGCAAAGTAACTTTCGTAACTACAAATAATTCATATGAATCACTGTCCTCTGTAAAGAGAGCCCAGAACAATCAGTCTGTGCAGTTGCTGACTTGCCTCAAGCTCCTGAATAGCAGTGACAGCTCTAAGAGCTGGCCACAGATGCGTCCTTCTGCTAATTTGGAGATAATAATACAAACTAAAACAGGATATGAAGAACTGAGATGTTTCATAGAGCTGAAGATTCACCCTGGTGTTCCCAGCAGGCCAGTGGAAAATGCAGATCTTCTATCCTAAAGTGTTTTCTTTTGAAGCAGGCTCTATGCAGAAAGCAGCTGATTGAATACTGAAGCCCCAACTCTTTGAAACACTCAATTCTTGACATGCTTAATCTCTGTAATCTTATGAAGGTTTGACCACGATCATGTCATAGCAGCAGTAACATATTTTGAAGAACCCAAGAACTCACACCTACGTAAATCTGAGCTCACAGAATGGAGCCAGACTGGAAAGCTTTTTCTTTTTCTTTTCAATAGAATCTAAGGGTCTGCGTTGTGCAGAACGCATCAATTTATCTGTGTTTTACTTCATTAGTAGGCATCAGTAAATCTATTTTCACCAAGAGGAAACAATAAATATTTCCTTCAAGTATCTGTTAGCTGTTTGGAGTTCAGTGACATCTCAGAACAGGAGGGAAGTGAAGTCCCTTTTCCAACACAGGTATTATGTGTTAGAAAACATGGAATCCATGTTTTCTATGTTCCATGTTTCCATCTTTTACGTGGAAAAAATACAAAAGGTACACTTCACAACAGAGGCTTTTAAATGCACCTGTATGCAAAACACAATGAACTAAATGGAACTGAAAGCAGACAGATCAATTAACAAATCACACCATCATTTACAGAAGGGAAGCGTGAAGTGGGCATTGCAGAACAGCATGAAAACCGAACAGAACAAGATGAAAACTGAAACCTTCTCATCATCTGCTTGAGCAACAACTACTCTCAAACAATTTAAAAGGCTGTCCTACTTCGAGCAGCTTGAGCAGGTTTTCTTGGTAGAAGCTGGTGGGCGACAAGCTGGAACAGTGTATCCAGTGAGGCACAGTGTGGAGCAGAAGAGCTGGGTAGAGCCTTTCCTCTGGTATGCAGTCTGCCCCTTCTGGAGGATTTTTTTACAGCCAGAACAGGAAACCCGAACAGCTGTGCCTGGAACTGAAGGAAGCATTTTACTCATGCCAGAGGATGCCACAGCAGGCTGGAAACCCGATGACAGCTGTGGAGCTAAAATGAAAAGAAAGAGAGAGAGAGAAAACAGAGTAGCTGTTAAGATACATATTACACATAATTTACTTATGCACAGGGAGCAAGCATAAAGCTTATGGCTTCATTGGGATCGTCAGGCTCTAAGGGAGAACCAAACAGCAAGGGAACTCTCTATAATACATGCCCTGTGCTGGTTTTCTGCAGAGTAGATTGTTTCAACTGCTCTTAAGAATGCGAATGCACTTTTAACACTGCTTTCACGTTCAGTTCTCCCTTGCTTCAAAGATGCAATTATTTTTCAGTCTGTGATTTTCATCACCTCTAAACCAAAACTATTTATTTATTTATTTATTTTAATACTGGGGTTATATAAATAATATATATTAAATAAACAAAATTTACTCTCACAGAATAAACTGCGAGGCTATTTGCTGAGGTGATGCATTTTATAGACTTAAATCAAGTTAAGTCTTGCCAGTTCCTTACCAAGAGGACTGCCACTGACTGAAAATACAGCACTGATTTTCAGCTCCCCTTCCTGAGTTTTTGGCTGTTGGCCGTACTCCTGAAACAAAAGGAAAGGAAAAGGAGAACAAATACACACATGTAATAACAGGTTGCATGATTTTCATTCTTCTGGAATGCTGTATTGAATCTTAAGGCCCAGGAAGGCAAGAAAGAACCTCTTCAGCCTGTCCCAAAGGCCAGGCTCACAGCTGCTGCCATACAAGCAGCACACAAAGAACTGCCCCAGGGGTTCACAGCAAAGTGTACAGCTGGGAACATCAGGCAGAACTCAGATGCCTGCTGCCTTCCCTTCCCCACCTGTATCCCAACGCACCTCAGAATTCAGCATCAACGTCTTAAGATAAATATTTGCATTCCATTTACACAAACTGTCCAACCAGAAGTGCTCTGCAGTCCTTACCCTCGCTCTTGGAAACCAGCTCTATTTTCCAATTCACAGATAACTATAACAGAACAGAACCTGAGCCCTGGCTGGCGAGAAGCGTTCTGTGCTTAACCCTGAGGTGAAGGACCTGGGAGGAGCCCGAGGTGAAGCTTTACAGCATGTTAAGAAATCTTCAGCTGGGAAACCCATGTTCTGCCCCATCCTGAACCGGACCTGATTGAGGGATGACGAATCAGAAAAAAACAAACCCTCTTTTTATTGTAATCTTTTAAATCTTCTCAGTCAGCTGAGCTCCACACAGCGATGCTGCGAAGCTGGCAGCATGCAGACCATTGCAATCCACACTTAGACTGACTTCAGTGGAGGGGAACAACCTCGCATTTTGTACAGATGAGAAAATCCCTGCAGACAGTTGCTTGTGGAATAGCTGCCATCCTACAAATTACTAGCTTACCTCACAGCAGCTATTCAGACTTGGACACCATGCCTCTTGCCCATGCTTTTCCTAGAAATTCAAACCGTAAAGCAGCTTGTAACGCTCTAAATGTGAATCCTAATAGGCTGAAAAGAATAATCTCACGGAGCCACAGGGATGATAAGATTTAACCTACTTACAGTCATTGGAGAATAGCGAGGCCATGATGTCATATTATGACTGAGCTAAATTAACAGTTGCTGTCTGACTGCAAGGTAAGCCAATTCGAAATCACTGGGCAAAAATAAGCTCTCACTTTCCAGCAGCAGCAAACTGCTCCCTCAGCTGAATCCACCTCCGAAAAATCACACCCTGCCATGCAGCCCTGCCATGAGTCAATGCTCCTGTGGCAAAATCACAAGTTTCTGCACAAGGCAACCAACTGCTCAACAGGTTTCCCAGGAGAACAGCCTTATCTCCTCACCTGAACGAGCAGACATGCATTCACATTGCAAGGAAGGGAGGTTTTAAGCTGTGTATGAGCGCACCATGATGATGGGTTTTAGAGTACCGTGCTTGCTTTTACTCTATTATCACAATTTAAAAGCTGGTTATTTACAGGAACGTGTGTTTTTAAGCATTTAAAATTAATACTAGTAATAGAGACTGAAGCAAATGCCAACATCAGCTCTGCAGGGTGAAACACAGTTTCACAGCAGTTTAACTGTTGGAAGCAGGGAGCTTCCAGCTCCAACTACCAATTGCAGCAAGGAATGCTCTCCTCTTTCAGAATGCACAGGAAAAAGAGATGTAAAACACATTATTTTCTGATTCAAAGCAAATCAAAATGAACCATCATCAGTTCTCACACTTTTCCAGTATCGAAGTTGATCGTTACAGAACTTTACCCCAGGAATTAATATTTTGATCAGTAAGATACTTCAGATTGTTCAGGTCTCCAAACGTCCTCATTAGTGTCATCTTTTATAACCACTAGCATCTTGCACATCCACACAAATCCATACAGCAGGTGCCATTTGGGGATGACAAAAGAAGAAACAGGTTGAACTAATCTACACATGGTTAGATATTAATCTCCAAGAACAGGACAAATCAGAAGGGCAGTGAAATCTTAACAGTTTCAAATACTCAGTGAACTTTTTTTGTTTCATTTACCCAACAGTACGGTGGGAAGAGAAGAAAAAATGCTGAAAAGAAGGGCCCAGAAATAAGATGAGGTATAGCAAAAGTACACAGAATGAGACTGGAAAACCGAATGCCTGAGCCAGAACACCAAAACTACTGCCAGTGCAAGTGGGATGAGTCGCCTTGGAAGTTTTGTGCACCTTCAGTGCGTGTAAAGTTGGGTGCACAACCCAAATATCAGCACTGAAGAGACAAGAATTGCAACATGGATCATCTCCTTGGTGTAACACTGCAAGCCAGTGGCAGAGAGGGGAGGGCTCAGCAATCCTTGTGCTGGCATTGTTCAATCCAACAGTTCTGGCTTTCTCCATTTTGCAATTATTGAACTCTTAACTGTAACATCACACAAGATGTCAGCCTGAAACGACAAAGCCACTTGACCTCACTGAGCTGTGTGTATTTAAATGTTCTTTGTGAGCTAAGACCTCTAACTGGAAATGTTTATAAAAACAAAACAAGGAAGCACTGTGCTCAAACCGCCAACCTTAAAAGAGGGAAGGAGCAGGAACAGCACTGCTTGAACTGTGCAGCTCTAACTGTGACAATCCACAAAATACTCAATGAGACATGACTTATTTTCTAGTGAGATCTAGTGGAGATGAAGTGCCCATATTGCCACAGATTTAATAATGCAAGTTGTACAGCAGTTTGCCTCGTCTCTAGCTGAAAAGCATAAAAACTCAGCGACATGGAAACATGATATCAAAAAGTTGAGGGTTTGGGTTCCATGGTAGAATTAGAGGGAGAAATTCTTCTACTAAACTACGTTCTTCAAGTTAAATTTCGGTCAACAAACCAAATGAAATGCTGAACTTATGTCCAGCTTATGCGGTCAGTTGTCAGACCAAAATGAGAAATGCAATGGGAAACTTACCTCAGAATTATCAGGTTCATCTTTAATTTTGTCTAATAGTCCCTGCTGTGGGGCCATAGCTTTATCATATTCGTCATCCAAAGGCTCCTCCTTAATTCTAATATTTGGTGCAAAGGAATTCCCCAGCTCTTGTCCAATAGATTCCTTACTAGAAAATAGGTAGCTAGACTCCTGAAACAATAATATGAAAAAGAATTCACCCTCCTGCATCTGCCAAGAGGAGTTGGGCTGATGCCAAGGGGAGTTTCTGTTGCAGACCAAAAGAAATGGGTCCTGCCACTGGAAGGTGGGAGAAACGAAGGGCAGCAGCCGCTGCCTCTACCTCCCTGCAGCACCCTCTGCCATCCCACCCCCAATCCTCTTCACTCCTCTGGACAAAGCAGAAGCCACCCAGCTCTCTAAGATGGCTGTCAGTGAGGGCACTTGGTTGGTTGGGCAGTGTCTCCTGTTCATAGAGCTGTTCCCTGTTTCATTTGGAAAAAAGGCAACAGGTCAGATGGATGCGTCCAGGTCTGGAATCAACTCACCCGTCAAAGTCAGACCATGCTGGACATGAGAGTAGCTATCAAGAGAATCCTCAATTCAAAGAGAGGGTCAGCAAAATTTGTACAAAATTATATGCAGATTGTTTAAGTAGCAAAGACGTCTATGAGTCAGAAGATCAGTTTGCTTGATACTCAAATTTACACTCAAATATAACATAAGTATTTCGAATTATTCCAGCATATTGCTGCACTTGCAAAAGTGTTTGAAAGATCTATAGCTTACCCTGAAGTTAGTTTCTGGAGTTTGTGGCGCTAACTGCGTCCGTAATGTTTCTTCTACTTGATTATGAACTGAGGAAAACATATACATTAAATAGAAATGAATACAGATTCCAATGCATTTCCTTAAGAACTATCTAGTCTCATTCTGATCCCCAACCCCAGAGTCTGGCAGCACTTCAGAAGCATTAAAATACTCCCCTGTAAATAAGATGGTAATCCTTAAAGAGAATTGATATTTTTATCAGCCTTCTGAGCCACTATTTTCTTATGCCAGCAAAACAGTCCAATAATTCTGAGGCAGAATTGTTCATTCTGAACTTTCTATATCCCGTTGAGTTCCTAATTCTGCCATGTTTCCACTATTAAATCAGAGAGTAATTTTCAAAGAAACAACTTTCACCTTTCTCATTGTTTGTCTTTTGCCTTTCCCCTTTTCTCAGGAAACAGCAGGTTTTCAGCAATATATCTTTTAAAAAATACTGGATTTGCCTGGTTATTCAATGCTGCCCATCAGCATCCACTAAAGCTGGTCAATTACTGGCTACCCCACCTGAGGCTGCACAGCTTTCAGCTACAACTTTGTAGATATTTACCATCTTCTGAAATAAGCCTTTCGCACAGAAATATTCTTTACTAGATTTCTAGCTGAAGGCAAGAGTAAAAAGATACTAAAAGGTATTAAAAAAAATATCGGTATTGTTTCTCTACCATTTGTAGAACCTGAAAGCACTGATTTTAAGATGCTGTTACTGTATGCACAAAGTTTAAACATCAGAAATGTAAGCTGTGAGTCTTGACAAGCAGTCAGAGGCTCTCACTTGTTGGCCAGTACAATCTTCAGAATGAAATTAAATTGCACATTCCACCCTGGTTATTCTTAACACTCTCATTCACTGTTTTACTGTAATTTTCAGAGCGTGGGAAATCAAAACCAGGTGTGTGGGCAGCAAGACTGCTGGTGACTTTCAGGCTCCCTCACATGAGAAATGCATTACAGGCATCTTTGGTTCTCTCCATGCTGCTGGACAAAGTCCAAGATGCAAGTATCAGAAGAAAAAGGAGAGCAGCCTCCTAGGAAAAGCAGATCTCAAGTTACTCCCTGGCTGACTTCCTGCAGGCACTAATATTTCTAGCAAGCCTTCCTGTGATGTTACTATGAAAAACATGCTGCTTTAAGCACGGGCAATAATGAAGAATTGGCACTTTGCTCAAAAAAATCTTTCCAGCCAGCGAAAGCCAAAATGTCATCATCTATTCCTTAAAGGAGCTTTGGGGGCTGGATGACAAAACCAAAGGAAGCTCAAGGTGTCACCCAGTTCGGTTTACCAAACCACATCAACAAAGGATATGAAGAGGCTTCAAAACAGGCTGTGGTTGATGAGACACCCCCTAATGCTGCCAGGCCCTTTTGCACATCCTACTCCTAACACAGTTTGCTGTATTTCGGGGTTCTGGATAAAATGTTTCCCTCCACATAGCAATGCACGTTATCTTCGCCGAGATGATGCCTTTAGCTATTCCTATTGCTAATTTCCATCTAGCTCTTCCTCCTGGCTGGGCAGCCAGGTCTACGATGTCAACAGTTACCTGCTTTGTCAAGAAAACTGCTTTTCAATCTAGAATCCGTATCTTTAGGGATTTTTTCCAACCGTTTTTCATGTTCTTGAAGATTTACTTCTCTATTCTTGTCTTTTGTTGAAAAAGTCTCTTTGCCATTATCTCTTGCGATGCTAAAATCTTTTTGAATTGATTTAAATACAGGACCCTGCTCAAAAGGTGAAGTGAGATCCTTCTGGATTGCATTTTCGATCTGAATATCTTTTTCACTGTCCAGCTCGTGCTCTGTAACCCTCTTGCCCTCTTCCAGATGGTCTTCAGCAGGGAGAGTGTCTTTTGGAGTGAAACTCTGATCATCTTCGTTGTCGCTCCCAACAACAGGTATGCTTGCCAAATCCCCAGAGTTCAGAAAATAATCATCGTCGTCGTCATCATCCAGCAGGGAGTTTTCAGATCCTGCTCGATTCTGTATTTCATAAGAAACGCTGTCGAGGGTGGCTGGTAAGTTGTGCACAGCATCCTCAGACATTTCTGCATCCAGGATTTCACTACCTAGGGAAAAGAAAATTGTGAACAGTCAGAGCATCTCCCAGCTCTGCGTGTAACAAAAGTGAGTAAAAGGGTCCTTTGCTAATCCGTGTAATGTTGCAATTCCTTGAACCCTTTAAGCCTTCTTGGACCAACATTACTGATCAAATACTGCTGACAAAGAAACAGTTCTGTCCCACTCACCACACAGTGAAACAGAAGCTGATCTGAGAAAAAACAACAAGAAAGTAAGGACTTTAATTCCTATCATTTGTATTATTTGTGCAGAAAGTAGTGTGGGGAGGGAACAAGCAGCAGGGGTTAGGAGAAGGGCAAAGGTAGCTTTTTTGTCAGCAGCGGTACTTCTAAGAACTGCTTTGTTGGGCTATGTCTTACAGAAATAAAGAAATATACTTACATTTTTCTGTAATATCAAATACTGCATCAGATTTATCTTCAAACTGTAAAAAGGAAAGCACTGCATCATTATCTTGGTCAACCTGGAAGTATTTTTCTAAAACGCATCCAATCAAAAGCCAAACCAACATGAAGAATCACAGCTCCTCCTCCTTCCTTTCTTGCCCCACGCAGAGTTCTATGTAAAAATCTTACATTGCTGAGAAGTCACAATTACCACAAGTTCAGCAGCATACAGAAAAGAATTACACAACAAATTCAGAATTAGCCCTGCTAGCTTGAGAAGGTGGAGAAGGGAATGTCAACATTCCTAATAATGAGATAACGAGAGTCAGAGGAGCACAATGGACAAAGAACCAGAGGATGATTCTGAGTGCTGCACACAACCTGTTCTCATGGAGCATTTTCTGACAGATGGTGAAGTTAACAGTGTGTCTGAAGTGCAGTGTGTGCACCATGGAGAAACAAAGCTTGCTTTCCAATGGCCAACTCTGGGCAGCACTCCTCACCTCTGCCTAAAAGATAACAGAGATCTGTTTAACTCATCTCTCCTTCCTCAGCACCTCTATTTCTATGCTGTTCTTTCTGACAGGCCGTCCAATAATGGGATTTGATAGCAAAGGGATACTAACTAACTGCATTGAACTCTAGTCATTTAGCTGAGATGAAGCAATGACCATCCTCTCCCCAAAGCAAATTTCTATCAAAGCAGCTTCTTAGTCTTTTGAGATCCAATGTACACGTAGGAAAATATCCCAGCTTCTGGACATGTCTAATTCACTCTTCCATTCAAAGAAATGACAAGGCACAGCTCAGCACGACGGCGACATCTGCAAGCGCACATTAGGCACTGCCACGAGCATCTTCAGCAAGTTCAAAATAATTCATTAGGAAGTCAACCATAGAGCTATCCTATGAAATCATCTTTCTTTAAAACGGTTTGTGATGCAGGGGATGATTTGTGTTTATGGTCACAAGTTCACAGGAGATGTGTTTGTAAAACAGAATTCCCACTCCTGGTAACGGCAGCAGCCTGAGCTGAGGCAGCACACGGCCCTGGATGGTGGACAGCATCAGATCTCTCACATGCTGTACATCCAAGGAGCAGCAACCAGAGCAAGTGGTGGCATGTGTGCATGGGCACACACGTATCTGCATATGCATAAAGACACATAAATACACACATGTGTACACATATGTATTCCCTAACAAAACGATGCCCCAAAATGGGCTCATACCCTTTTTTTCCTGAATTAGCACAGGCTGTTCTCCCAGCTGCCATTCGCTGTAATGCTTTTTATTTCTTCTGCTAACAGTTTTTGAAGATTCGGTGATAAAAAGGAGGCGAAAGAACTGCAAAGGGAAACATGGAACTGATTTTCAGAAGGTGTTTCCTGTGGTCGTTTCGTACAGTCCCACGAAGAGGCACCTCGATATCCCAGCGTGAGCCCAGAGAAGTGCAGGACAAAAAGGATCCAGAATGGAAATATAAAACCCTGGGCTCCAAACTCCCAGCAGAGCCCTCAAAACTCACTTCCAGTTTCAAAAGCAAAACTCAGCACAATCACACCTTGAAACACCTTCACTTGATCACTTCAGTCGAGTGTTCTGTCAGGGAGGAACTTAATGACACTTAGTGCTTCTAAGGCAGTGAGCATTCCCTAAGAGCTGATACAGAATTGTTGGAGCGTGATGGAAGTAAAATTAAATGTTTTAAAATATATCCTCCTTAGTGACTCTGCCTCATTAGCCAGCATTGTGCAGAAAGCAGCGCTCTGCCTGGTGAGGTGGCAATAAATAACAAAAGAAATAATGACAAAACAATTAGGCATTCCTGAAAGCAATGTGTTTTAACTATTCTTTACAACCAAAGCGCTGCTTTTATAAATATATTAAAAAATAGAAAAACAAACACCATCCACTAGTTATGTCACTGCATCTCCTTAATGGTATGCTGGTGTTAGGATCAGTGCCTCCACTGCTCTGAGCAGGTGGCAGGACACTGCTTACCATTCCATACAATGGGCTCATCTGAAATAACTAAGAACCTGGGCCATACTTTAACAGCATCCCAGGTTGGCAGAGTATGCACAGATCAAAGAATCAGTGGCTTTTTAGTGCGTGATAAGGAGAGAGAAGCAGCTTGTGGCTGCACCCTGGCTTTGTATGCAAAATTATGCCTTTAACCCCAAGCCCCAGAGCAACTTAACACACACAGCAAGCCTTCTGAAGTCTGATCCTAGGTTGTACCGCATCGCCAAGCAGCGAACTGTGGGAAGGAAGCAGATGTTAAGAAAACTGCAACTAAAAATAGGCAGAGATCCCTCAATTTGTCTGCACAGCTTCCCTGCACCTACACACCACAGCACACCCCCTCGCTTCAGCATTCTGCTAAGGAAGATGGAGGGTTTCTTTTTTCCAAGCCACTCCAATCCTCGCCACCATTCAGGAACCAGGTGCTGGCAGCCCAGGAAGCATCCCCTGACCTTTCCCACGTAACAGCGGCAGGGATGCCGAGCTGCCAGCCGTGCAAACCTCACAGCAGGAGCTTTAAACCAGCAGCAGAGCTGCTGGAGCCCAACTGCAGCCGGCTTCAGCCATCCGTACCTTCGAGCACCTGGGGAAGGAAGAGCGGAAGGTAACAAAGAGCCGGCCTGCCGTAGGTACCTGCAGGAACAGATTGGCAGCAGGAAGAGAAGCCGGTGGGGTCAGTGAGCCATACATGGAGCTGGGAGCTGCAGGGCCCCCCCAGCCTGCCCAGGCAGCAGCCCAAGGGGGGAGCGCACAGCCTGTGCAGCACCGTGTGGGCTTTGAGTGCGCCTTGGGGAGATGGAGCCCCGGGGTTGGGGGGGGAGTTGAGTTAGGTGGGTTTCTCAGCACTGTGAAAGGTTGGTTTTAATAACTTCTATGGTTTTAGTCTAAAAGTAATGAGATGGATGTTGGGATGCATTAAAAAAAATCCAAACACCTATACATGTGAAAGGACAAAGGCAGGCAGCGCTCTGTTTCTCAGGGGTCCCATCTTCCCGTTCAAGAAGTACAGTTTCTTTGTATCCTTCTTAAGTGGAAGCTTCCTACAATCTGAGCTAGGCACCTGCTGCTGGCATTTCATTTCTCCCTTTCTAGAACTGAACGACTGGGACACGCAGACTCAGATCGTCCCTTTCTGCCCCCAGATTTCTCTGAGATTCCTAGGATTTCTGAATATTCATGGGCCGGCTCCAAACAAAGCCTCTGCTGACCAATGGCTCCCACAACCCGGAGCTCCGAGCTGGTGTCAAACACCAGGACGTTATGGTGTGTTCTCCCTGAAGGATCACAGCTGTGAACCTGTGCAGAGCATTGGGAGATGCTCGCCGTGCAGCTCCTCCTGCACTGGGAACGATGTGCTGCCCCAGAGCCTTCATTTGGTTCTGCAAATGAAGAAATGCACACACACCACACAGAAAGCAAAGCGAGGAATCCACAACAAAGGCTTGTCTTTTAACAACAAAGAAATTCTTCCATTGAACCCTCGCTGAACTTTCCCACTCTGGTTAAGTCACTACAACCAATGAGATTTTGGCTAAGCTACACCTCCATCGAAGATTGGAGAACTCCCATTCCTCACAGCACATGGCAGCGAAGGAAAACTGAAGCTCATGAAGTTACACAGATGCAAAAAGCTCCAAAACCAGACCTGTCCAGACAACATCACCTATTTCTGCTGTTATGCACAGCAAGCAATTCTCCCAAACCAAACATCGCACTCCAGCATCTCACAACGAAGACAGCACTGCCCAGATTACATGCACATACTTCAATATTTTGGCCTCTTCTTTCAAAAGCACAGCTCACTTGGATGACGACATTCTGCACAGCACGCAATTGCTGCGACTCCACTTAACCCAGAAGGGATCTCATTAACTGAGTGCTACCACCACGTCTTTCAGGGAAGGTGAATCCTTAAGCTACCACTGAGAAACATGACAACAACCCGGGGTGGGAGAAGCCATACAACCCAGGAGCAATCCCTCTGCTCAGAGGATAACTAACCACGTTAGGTGCCTGTAAGGAAAGAGACGCACGTTTAAAACTGAAGTCATCTGCTTTTCATTGTGATCTACGCCCAAATCAGAAGCCAACAGGATGGCACTGCATGTAAACGAGGAGAATGTTCACAGGTAGCACCTTCTGCTTGTTGATAAACACAGTGGGGATCATCAGCCCTCCTTCACACCATGGCTGATATGTTAATAGGCCCACACTGGTGAATCATCTCAACTACCATCAGGTACTGCCAGTCTTTGCCTTCTCCTAATTGTTCAGTGCCAACAATAACTGGGGGTGAAAGCTGGAGAGCTTGTCTACTTCATTATCTCAGTCCTTAATGAGAGATAAGCAATCATGCAATCTGCTTTACTCTTCAAAGTTTCTTCCTAACTCAAGCATCATTTCTTCCTGTTCTGCTTCTCTTCCACGTTCCTCTGCTCTACGATGCTCTGTGATGCTCTCCTCTCCTGCTCTTATAAAAGAAAAAAAAAAATCACTGTTTCTTTTTCCCATCACATTTGCCACTGTTGCCCTGGTTGACTCCTACCATTCTCTTTTCCTACACTAAATTTTATTTCACAAAAGCCCTCTTGAGCACGTAACACCATTTAGAATAAAGCTGAAATAATTCCACTGACTTTTGAAATGGATTTAAGGCACATCAAGACACAAAAAAAAACAGCAGGAAGAAGTTAGCCAAAAAACTGTCATAAGGAAGAACTCCAAATTTACTCCTGTAGGAACAGCTACACCCAGATGCACTGATTCTGCATCAGCTTCTTCTCACCTAAATGCAGACACATACACATTAGTTTATTAGGCGAGTGATTTGGCTTTTCTCTTTTCAGTGGAAATGAAGATGTTCCTCCAGAACCCCATCACACCCACCTGTCCTCATTTTTCTCCTGTACACTATAGTACAGCCTTACAGACACAGCTGCACAGCACACTGCTATACCTTAGCATTGTCAGTTCAGAGCATCCAGAACGCTTGCATCTTGCTCCTGCTCTCTGGTACAACCTTCTGGGCAGCACTGGAGCTTTCTGACCAGCCCAAGACCCAGGCTGTAAGCAACTGTAGATTAATTGAGATTCTAACCACATCATTCAATGGAAGCATTACTAAGTTAATGATAATTTGTATGTCTACTCTTTTAGAGCTTCAAACTACTCTCACAATTCAACACATATCCGAGGTAGATAACAAACTACATTACCATCGTGGTTCTCTACAGAAAGGACAGAATACAGCATGCCACTGTTGGATCAGAAACACATTTTTCTACTAGAGTGTGAAAGGCAAAGATGACAGATGCCAAGAGCACAAACAGTTCTGCTAACATGTCCTTGGTGAGGCATGCTCTGCTGGAGAAGCCTTATCTTGAGAAGTTCAGATGATCACAAGTCAGGTGGAGGAGCAGTGCCTTAATGCAGCTTGCACAGCAATGTAAAACAGATGATGGAAATGATCTGAACAGAGGCAGCCACTGACAGAAAACCTTGAAGAAAATTCACTACATTAAACTTGCTGCAAGACTTATTCATGGAAAAGCCAACATGAATGGGAATGCCTGGAAGGAATGGTGGCATACAGTGCTCAGCAAATGAGAGGACAGTTGAGGTTAGTGCTTTGAGAACACTGGGAGAAATCTTGCAATTAACTTCCAGTATCCTAACTATGCAAGCAGCCCTGAAGCAAGGGAGAACAGCTTACTTTCTTTTTGCTTATGATACACTGTGTGAAAAGTCTCACTCTAAAAGACTAAGCTTGATTATGCTTATTTTCTTCAACAAGGTTACTTCAAGGATTACGACAGCACAGCACCCTTTGAGAAGTGCTCAAGCCCTTACAAAGAAATCTATTTTCATCACCTCTACACCACTTAGGAGCACCTAGAAAGAAAACTTTCCAAAGGAGATGGTCTTCGATTTTTAAATAAACCCATGAAAAATTTAACATCCTGTGCAAACAGCTGCTTGCTGATGCAGACACCCAGGTGTTCACCTATTCACACCAAACTCATCCCCAGCAGCCCAAGTGTCAAATTTCAGCACTGTGTTGCACACCACAAACCGTCCTGTCCACCTCAGCTGATTGAGTATTGGAAATAAATGATCGTTCTGTTAAATGTAAACTGTTCAACACAGCAACATTACCTACAAATTCAAGTTGAAGTGCTATAAATATTTTAACTAAGTACATAAAAAATACAAGGGTCTGTTATGTCAATCCTGATATTTAGTAAGTAAGAAGAGTTGGATGCGTTGATGTATTTTCATTAGAAAACACATCAGTTTTGATTTTGGGTAGACCAAGCATTTAGCCATAAGAACTTCCACAATTCTGCCAAAAAACACCACACAGAAGTTTTCCATAATGTGGAGGGATGCGTGGAGCAATAATTGATGGAAACTTCCAGACTTACCACCAAGTGGGCGGTTACCCAACCAACACAAGCACAGTTTTTCCTGAGACCAATGAAACTAATGCTAAGTTTATGATAATTTGTTTTGTTTTATCTTAGCTGACAGTTGACACTCTGAAGAAGAAAAAAGGAAAACCTATTTTCCACTGGGCAACACTGGGTAACTTGTCAGATAAAGGGAGCATACCAAAGTAATGGCAATGGTGAGCCCAGCAGATGTGAGGACAGAGACCACAACCTCTGTGAGCAACCAGCTTCAAGGCTTGAGTGCCATCATGATCTGAGAGTTCTTTATGTCTGCTAACTTTTCAGTTATTGGAAATGAAGTTTTATTTAAGAGTTCTTATGCTACTGTCCTACGTCCAGCCACTTCTCTTTGAACGTCTTGCAGACAGACAAACTCTTGATCCTCCAGATGTGTGAGAACTGAGAGCAATCCTGCAAAATTCTTTGACTCTGCTTGTGAGCAAGAACATGGTGAAAGCCATGGCTTTAAGACACATCAGTGATAAAGTTCATTCCCATAGCTGCAGAGTAGCCAAACATCTGTGCAACTGCTCCAGTTACACCCTGGAAGGTCAACTGCTTGGTTTGGCAACAATTAGTTTCAATGCAAGTTTTGCGTTCTCCGCAATAAATTCAGACAACAAAACTCCTCTTACGTATAGGAATGGAAAACTAGTTCATGTTCTTCCTTTTTCCAAGGTTAGAGAATGGGAAAAGTTCTTCATCTTTGGAAATGAGGAACTCGACAGCTCAGAGACATTTAGCAGCCTACAGACTGCTCCATACAGATTCAAATGCAAATTAGCAGCAACAACCTCATTTCTATCATAAAGCTTTCAATGAGAAATGACACGAGGTGTTGCGAGACTACCTTGAGCACTGCTTCAGAGTTATTCATCCTCAGTTTCTGCACAGGCTGCAAGACATGGACAAGAACCTTCCACTGCTCTTCAAGCAGATCCACGTGTACTTACAGACTGTGAGAACGGAGGGCCAAGCCTTGGGGCCAGCAGTGCTGATGGCTTTGGGAACCACCTGCACGGAGTTGCCATCTCGATGCCTCAATTACACTTACTGAAATAAACTGAAGGAGAGCAACAAGAACATCGCGTTTGGAACACGAAGAGGTCAGACAGGCGGATGGCATCAACAGTAGGTTCTAAGTTCATGATTTCAGCGACGCAGAGATGCTACCTAAAGGCTGCCGAGATGCTCTCAACAAGGACAGAATGGAACACAGCGCAGGGTGGGCAGCACCCAGAGCCCGAGGGCAGCTCCCCACAGCCCGAGGGCAGCTCCCAGCCCGCCGGGCCCACCCGCGATGCAGCCGGCCGGACAGCGGCGGATCCCGGTGGTCGCAGCCCGCCGCCCCGCCCCCTGACCCCTCCCCTCTGACCTCCCCTCACGCCCCCCACTCACCCTGGCGCAGTGCCCGGGCCCCTCCTCCTTGGCCTCCGCCATGTTGCGCCCCCCCCCCCTCTCCTCCTTCTCTCAGCCGTCCCAGCCCGGGGCGCGGGGCCGGGGGTCACTCCCTTTCAGCCTCCCTCTCGCTTCTCGGGGGGAGATCGAGGGAGGATCGGGGGGTGCCGGGGCCGGCCCCGCGCCGTCCCGCGGCAGGAGGGGTGGCGGGGGGCCCGGCGGCTCCTCAGGGCTGCGGGGGGGGGGTCGTACCCGCCAGGCCGCGAGCCCTCTTAAAGCTGCAACGACAAGCCCAGCGCGGGGTCGTACCGCGCATGCGCCGCGCGCCTGCGCAGCACCTCTCGGCTCCGCCTCCCGGCTCCCCTCTGCGCAGGCGCGTTGCGGCCTCCTCAGGGCCTGGCTCTGTGGCTCCCCCAAGGGAGGCTGAGGATGGAGGGTGATGTGGGGCTGAGGACCGGGGTCCTCTTTGGCCGCATCCAGGGAGGTGTAGGGATGGAGCTGCGAAGTTTGACTTGGGTTTTGTCAAGTGGTGGCTGGCTGCGGCTGTCCCCATGGCGGCCACGAGGCCCATGGTGTGCTGCCAGACCTCTGTGTCATGGCGATGGGTGCTTCAGGCTGACCTCACCTCACACCTCAAGCTTTGCCTCATGCTTTGTCTCACACCATGTCAGGGAGGGCAGGTTGAGGTTGGATGTCGAGGGGAAGTTCTTTGCTATGAGAGCGGTGAGGTACTGGAACAGCTGCCCAGAGGTGCTGTGATGCCCCGTCCATCCCTGGAGGTGTTCAAGGCCTGGTTGATGGGGCCCTGGGCAGCCTGGGCTGCTGTGAAATGTGGAGGTTGGTGGCCCTGCGTGTGGCGGGAGGTTGGAGATTCATGATCCTTGAGGTCCCTTCCAACCTGGCCATTCATTGATTCTGTGATTCATGTCAGACTGTGGAGCTTGGAAGCACTTCCTTCCTGTGTTGAATCCACTGTGGAGTGGTTTTGAAGACCTCATGGAGCATTTCCAGGACATTCAGTTTTCTCACTTTATTGGAACAGCCTAAAAATCTGTGGGTTTTTTTGTTTGTTTTTTTGTTGTACCAATGCTCTATTACTCATGAACAAACCTTTTTTTTTTTCTTTTTTTTAGTTAATCCCATATTGGTTGGTACAACTGTAAAACAGCCATGCTTTTAATGTAGAATGAATGTTTTATGTCTGACCACATTTTTCCTCATCTGGTATCAATTGAACATGATGTAAGGGCTGTTTCTACAAACTCTGAGGATTTCATCCCGTGAAGATTTGCGTACTTGTTTACCTTGAGATACCTGAGAGGTCACATTTCACTTGCAAAAGTTGGTATCACTCTTCAAGGTTAAAGCCTAAATATTTTAAGCTTGGTAATGTTGCCTGTGATTTTCATGATAATGTTAGCAAGGCATAGGCCTATTAAAAAAAAATAAGATGCTATGAATAAGATACAAATTGTTGCCTTTTTTATGGTGATCAATGTCAACCCTTACTCATACCTACAAGGGCTGGTAAGAACAGTGTGTTCCTTTCTTGTTACAATTTAAATAATCTAAAAGCATATTAAAATTGGTCCTACAGAGCAATCTCCACTGCCCAGGTTTATCAGATTTGCACAATTACGGGGGGTATTGAGCAGCAGCTGCATTTCAGCAGTAATTGAAATGAATCTTTAGCAAATGCTGATCTTCATCTGGCCTGAAATCGATGCGTAATGTTGGGATTCCTCTCAGAAATGCTGTCAGATGTCTCCTTAGAAGCGGCTGCATTCCAACGACAGCATCACAGTTAATGAATAATATTTTGATAATGTTTAACAATAATAATTAGTAATGCAGTAATAACAATGCTTTTCACATCCTCAAATATGCAGTAATTCCAGTTAATGTGTATTTTTGTTAAATTTCTTACAGAATTTGGGATTCTTTGTGACAAAGGATATTACAGGCAGACTGTAAGCTTACAGTGAAATCAAGTAGCTGTTCCACAATTACTTTCATCCTTTGACAGCTGCAGGTGAAAAGTGTAAGTATTTATTCCATTTAATGGGCACCAAATGCGGTTGCAATAAAATATTTTAATATGAATTAATATTTATGTTGGTTTTGATTTGTGAATAGCTTGAAAATCTACATATAAGGCTGCCACATATTGAGTTTCCAGCAGACACGTCCACTGAAGCCCTGAGCTGACAGCAGGACACGTGGATGTGGTGTGTAAATGGCCTCTGGACATGCACAGACATGTTGTACATGTGCTGAAAATGCAGGTATTTGTGACAGGTATTTTCTGCAACAACAGGAAACACAAAGAAAAAGGCAAGGACCCTTTTACAGTGTGAATATTTATAAATGATTTAAATCATAGCAGCAGTGTTGAGAAATCCAAGTATTCAAGTCAGAAAAAAAAACCTTAGAAAATGACATTAGTTTATGAATTACAAATTTAACAGTAACAAATGTATTTATTTGTTCTTGCTGACCTCTGGTTTCTGAGTCATGGTGCACTTCCTTTTCAGTTGCAGACTTAAGCTTTGAAAGCGCGCCTCTTGGCGGAGTGGGTTGGTTGGTTGGCTTCATTAAACCTTTATTTTCATGTAATCACAGCTCCAAAAGCTCAGGCATTCAGGCTAACCTCAAATACCAGTAACAGCAGACTTCACAAAGCTGTTGTGATTACCTCTTTGGGCTGCGTTGCACATTTCCATTGTATTTTATAAAATGAAAATGTTGTGTAGCTTGCTCAGAGCATGACAACAGAAGGAGGCATCTTGATTTCATTGAATGTCTCTCATAAGTGAATTGTGGAGCTGATGGGAACATTTGAGCTTTCCCTGTGCAACTGAAAATGCTTTCAGACCACTAAACAAAAAATGTTGTTAAGAATAGATCCTGTCATTAAAATGGAGCATAATAAAACTAATTGAAATCTATGCTTGGTGGAAGGTTTGCTTAAGCTGATACTGTGTGTACATGAGAGGATGGCAGTAATCACAGACCATTTAAAGCTATATGATCACTGGAATGTTTGCTGCTTAGATGCATCTCTGCCCTTTCTGTGAATAGGGCATTTGAAGTAGTCAAGCATGTTTTCCAGCTTGTTCAGACCTGACATTATTTTGACTCTAAATGAACTGTGTATGTATTAATGTGGCTAAAAAAGAGCCTGTAGAATATGTAGATAATGTGGTGATGACTGGTGTAGAGCAGACCTAGATAAATGCCTTGATAAAGCAGGGGAAAGATAAGATTTTTCCGCACAGTATTATGTTTGAATTGCTCTTTAATTTACCCCTGCTGTGTCCATATTATAATCTGCTGTACAATCCTGCGTGAGACTGTTTGTCTTTAGAACAGGGACATTTTAAAAAGAAACCACGAAGCTCCTTTCACATGCAGGCTGCAGTTCAATGAACTGGATGAGTGATCTTTGCCATACCCACAGGCATGCACAGCTGAATAGAGATCTCCCAGAAAACCAGCCAGCCCTACATATTGAGATCCATGCACTCCTTCCTCCATTCCAGCACAGGTTCTATTCAGGGGATTGTAAGTGCAGGGAGTGCTGCTGCCTCATGGTTTGGCTGAGCACAAATTAACTGAATAATCTGAATTCCTTTTCAGTGAGCTCAGTGAGCATCCTAATAGGACAGGCTTTGTAAGGGACCGTTGCATCTATCATAGCTACATTTGGGTCAGTGGATAGACTCAAAAACCAATGTAGAACGTGCAATAAGAGTATGGGAGTCTGATATTGGCAGAGTTGTGTCATCCTGACTTCCAGAGTAGCAGCCGATTGCTTGAGCACAGCATTGAGGCTGTGGGACAGGGACAGCAGTGTCTAGAAGACTGAGGAAACAGAACTTGGAGAGCTGAGGGAACGTGAGACTTGAAGGGAAGGAGGCTTTGGAGTTTGTACCATGGTACCTTGAGTCCTTCTTTGTCCATGGCGTTGTGGGGGAATGAAATGGGATGTGATGAGAGGCCAACTCAGCTTCATGTGCTAACAGATGCTCTAGGCAGCACTGATGGGAGCAACAACTTTCCTAAATTGCTAATTCTCAACCAATATCTCAGAAGAGATGATGCTGGGAAGCAAGATTAAGAGGTTGCTGTGAGTGCAAGAACCAGGACCTGGCAGCTGTGTGCTGCAATCTGCCCACCGGTCCCCTGAACCTGGAGGTACCCACTGGCACAGCAGCAGTGACAGCTCCAGAGATGAGCTGCCAGCAATCTTCTCTGTCCAATAGATGAGCAGAACTGCCAAAAGCTCCGCTGCAGACACCAGCAGCTTCCAAGGCAGGGCTGTCATGACCTAAGCAAAACCAGAGAATGGTTCAGAGGGAATGAAATGGTTAGCAGAGGCTCCTCTCAGTGCCTGAGCTGAGTGGGGGGGCAGGGCTGTAGGTTTGTCCTGCAGCACCAGGGCACATGGTGACATCAGGGGCCTGCACGGGTCCCCAGGGCATGAGGAACAAAGGCCACCAGGAGGCTTGGAACCGACCAAGATGAAGGAAAGAGAGAAGCCAAGCTTTAAAAAGCAACACGTTCAGCTTGCTTAGTCACAGATACACAAACGCAGGAGGGGTGGCAGAGGCCTATTTTCATCCCGAAACTCCCCCTCACGTCCCAGACTTGCTTTGCTTGGCTGTGTTTGCTGTGGAGATAACATCCCCTTCCCCCACCACCCACAGATTACTGGAGGAACAGCCGTTGCAGGAGGGAAAAAAAAAAAAGAAGCAGTTGCCTTACTCTGCCTGCAGGAGAAATGTCAGGAAGTGTCTGATGGTGGGTGGGATGAAAGAAGGAAGCTGAACTCTAAAGAGAATATTCTAGCTCTGCTCGTGCAAACAAATGTCCCTCTGTATTTTGCTTGATAAGGACATGCAGTGGCAGAGTCTTCCTGCATGCAGGAGGAGAATGGAGTATTCTCTTACACATTTCTGAGGGATTTGATTTGTCTGTGCTGTGTGATCCAAAGCACTCAGTGAACTGGAGGGTGAAAAGGAGCAAACAGCTCGGCGGAAATGCAAGCACCATCAATAATTAATACTGGCTTCTTTTTTTTTTTTTTTTTTTTGGTAATGGGAATGATGCAGTATTAATTATGAAGTTGATTTCTATTTGAATGGATTTGTGGGTGTGTATGAAATTTGGCCCAGAATTTAAGTTCAGTGCAATCATGTTTTTATTCCAATTACAATAATTACCAACCCATTCTCCATCTTCTTTTTTTAAGTCTGTATAATACAGACCTTTGTTTTCACAGACCAAATATGTCCGTTCTCAAGTCTGCTAAGTGAATCTGGTTGTAAATAGAAAGGGAATGGGTTTCAGTCATTGTCACAGTGCAACCCTGGGAAATGCACAGCATGCAAAAGTGCACCAAGAGCACAGATAGTGCTAAACGCATGGATTTCTACAGTCAGTCAGCAGTGATGGAGGAGCTTAATTGCATATGTCATGAAATATTTAAATAGATAGTGACCAGCATGTGCAAATCTGGTATCTAGACTTGTACAGCTATTTATGTATTATAAACAGCTGATGCTACGCTGTGCCAGTGACTCAGTCTTTTTTACTCTGTAGAGTACGCCATCCAAAAGTCACTATTTCTTGCAGTGCATTTTGAAGCTTATTTTTTGCACTGGGTGAAAAAGCCTATGGCAAAAAGTACAAAACTCAGAGAGGACCGGGGTCCTTACGTCCTCCTGGGCATTGATGCACTCAGTCCATAGCAGAGAGAGCAAGCAAAAACTTCCTATTTGTTGCAGTAAGTATTCTTACGTGGTCATTGACTGCTTTCCAACTACATTCAGACCTTGCTTCTGCTTCTGCCAAGGTAAGAGATGAGAAGGAAGGGAAAGGAAGAGAAATTTCCTATTACATTTTCTCATGGTGCTCTGACTGTCTGTTTCACAGGAGACCAAATTTATGTCTCTGATACTTTGATAGAGGTCTCAGAACTCTTGCTACTCAATGTATTTCAGGAATTTAATGGCCTTATTGGTAAGGTTTTACAATGACAACCCAGTTCACAGAAGCTGGAGTTTACACCACATTCCTAACACAGTCTTGCGTCAAGGCACAAGAGAGGAAATACCTTTTTTTTTTCTCTGTGTGTCTTCAGTTTTGTTTTTTCATCTGCTCTTCACTCCCTTCTAGCAGTCGAAACTCCCCTCCTTATCAGCTTTCTTCCTGTAGCACAGCCCTGTGCTGCTTTGATCAATGGGAGACTGAGAGACGCAGAGCAATAGAGGGTGAGATTAGAAGGAGCTCAGTGAGACGTTGTTTCGGGCTCCGGTGGGCACTGTGGTGTGGTGAGATTGAGAGGGCATTATTTGTCTCAATAAGATGCCAAAGCTAATATTTTTTTCAGTAGTGAAGTGTTGGGCTTTTGCAAAATCTGGGTGTGCTGAAGGTCAGAAATTTTGCTTGGGATAGGCATCAGGTTGTTGGATAATCAGTTCTCTGTGAAGTCTACTCTACTGTTCTGGGGTTATAACAGTATGAACTTTATCTCTGTCTACTGAGAGTTCCTGAAAATTGACATGAATAATCTATGGAGTGCCCACTGTCTGTTTGTTTCCAATCTTCCCTCTTTTGGTCTTTATGATTTTCAGGAAGCAATGGCAGTTGGAAGGAATACCATGTGGATTTACCATTCTTCTGCCTCACTGGTACTGTGGCAAGCATTAAGCACAGCTGCAACTTAGAACTGCTGGAAGTTTAGCAGAGCTATTGCGTGTATTTTTTGTTGAGCCTGTGTCTTTGTCCATGGCAATGAGGAATGGGATTATCATTAACAGCTACCTTCCATTCCAGTGACATATTTATTGCCTTCTGTTGTCTTAACAGAAGAAGTGAAAGCTGTTAGCTGTATGGCGACAGGATAAATTTTAGTTATGCATATCTGTTGTCTCTCCACAGCTCAAAGAAATGTACGGATTGATTGCTTTGTCATATAGCTCTGCTGATTGCTTCCTGCAAGCCAGTGTGCATCCTTAACTCCAATTGGCTTCATTGGAAATTGAGGGCTCTTGGAGCCTCTTGGAGGACTGACTTGGCACGCTCCTCTGCGCCTTCAGCAGACACACTCAGTATGTACGAGCTTCACTCCATCCACTGGCAGAACACAGCTATTGCTGAGTAAGGAGAAAACAGAGAGCCAAGGGGTGAGAGCCTGGTTGTGTGAGTGCTTGAGACATTCTTCCCATCCTGCTGTGAATTTGGGCAAGCCACAGAACTTCCCCCATCTTGGAGTTCTGTGTTCTTAAGTTACTGTATTCAGTTAAAAGTCATGAGGGGATCACAGGCTGTGGCACTGGGAACTGCATGGTATGAATGATAAGTAGGTGTACGATTCTCCAGTTATAATAGCAGTGTAGAACGTTTCCTTCCTGGCCTTAATGATTCCATGGATTCTTTTTCAGGCCAAGTGCTGGTCTCAGCCATCCAGTCTCACCAGGTGAACTCTCCCTCACAAACACTGGAATGCACAGTGGTGTAGAGAAGTGATCTGATGAGCAGTGCAAAGTAATGGTAAACAGACCAGAGATACTCCTATGACCTCCCACAGCAGCTGTGTTGTCCATCATGGGAGGAAAGGTGGAGAGAAGAGTGAAAGGTAAGAGATGAGAAGGAAGGGAAAGGAAGGGAAATTTCCTATTACATTTTCTCATGGTGCTCTGTCTGTTTCACAGGAGACCAAATTTATGTCTCCAATGCTTTGATAGAGGTCTCAGAACTCTTGCTACTCAATGTATTTCAGGAATTTAAATTGATTCAGAAAATGTAAAAGGGAAAATCCTGATCTTTTCAGGTGGAGAGAACAGTCTCCAACACAACTGTGAACTTTTGGTGTTTAGTTTGTTTCAGACAGAAGATTTCCCTGCAGATACTGTATTACTTTTAGCGTAGACTCTTGAACCTGATTCAGCTTTCATTTATTTGATGATAAGTCAAGTTTATATCCAAAGAAATCACGGTGTTACTGTGCAAAGACAATCAACTCCTTCTTCCCTGCAGTCATTCTCTGCATTTGCTTTACTATCACTAATCTCTCCTGTAGACCTACCTTACTTACAGTCATCTGGCTTTAAAAATGGCCTACAGGCATATTTGTCGTAGTGTACAGGAACAACCTCTTGGAAAGGAGATATAAAAGGAGATATAATCAGTCAGTACTCAAGCAGGGAAAGGAAACAGTAGAGGAGGGAGGGAGAGGAGAACTCTCATCATCAAGTGCACAGGAAGGCTGCTGAGAGTTCTGCTGTGCTGAGGAGCCGTTGCAGCTATTTGCCACTGCTTTCATCGTTTCTCAGCTTTATGTACCAGATGTTGCTGTAGGCATTTTACTTCCTCTTTTATTCTTTAAAGGTGACGCTGCTATTCATGAAACTGTTGAATGCTGGAATAATGAAATTCTGCAGAAATCCCTGCTGTTCCAGGCAGGTTGATCAGAAAGCACCACAGATTTGACTGGCAGAGCCTGCAGCAAGGTAAGGCCACCAGCCTGCACTTTTGGAGTGCCTCACTGCCACAAGCACTCTGTCTGCTCCTGCCTTTTCCTTCCTGATTATTTTTTTTAATTGCTGGGCATCTTTAGTTCTGTGACACTACTTGAATTTGTGCAGACAGCTTTTCTTAACTGAAGATTACCCTTGTTGGCTACTGAGGCATTAATGACTTCTGACCTCGGTGTCTGCCTGCCTTCTGCAGATGCCTTCCAAAGCCTGCTGCAGGTGTTTTTCTGTCTTCAGCTGCGGACTGCTTTGGTTGTCCCAGGTTTCCAGTCTCAGACACAATGTTTATTTAGGGTGGGAGAGGTAACAAGCTTTCCTCCTCAGTGTTTGTTTTTTTATTAGAACAGCAAGCTTCCCAGAGTGAATATTTACAAAATCAGGGGCTTGCTAGCAGAGGTCATTTTTATTTCAAGTCCTCATAGCTACATTTGTGTGTCTTTGATTTCAAGCCCAGGATTAATACTCCTATTGCAGTTACAGCATTACAAAAACATACACTCGTGTCCTGGACCTTACTGGGCGCATGGAAGCTGAAAGCTATTTTGTGTATTTCAAAGAAGCTGTCCAGATTTGTTTGGGTCTGGGGCCACAGTTATACTCTCTTTTCTTTCAAAAGCTGATAGATTAATAGCTCCCTAAAATATAGTTCACTTGTACTTAGGATGCAACAAAGCTGAAAACAACTCTTTTATACCCAATAATTTTTGAAGCCTTCAGAAATAATCAAGTACTGCCAGGAGGCCACGCCAGTTGTTTGTGAGAGCCAGTCCAAATTGCTTCTTCCAGTGCTTTAACCTCTGAGACACCTCGTGGTGGAAGCGCTCACTGCTCGCTGCAGGGCTGGCATCTCGGGAAGAATCCATTTTAGAACAGAACTCGGGGCCTTCGTTCTGCTGCAGATGGAAGTGGCTGAAGTCGTACAGCCTGGGGAGATGCTAACGTGGGGAAAAGGTGGGTCTCTGGCAAACTTTTTGTTTCAAACTTTTAAAGCCAAAGGGAAATCCATTTTGTTAGGCAGTGAAATCTGCCTTTGTGCAGTACTTCACAAATATTTATGAGATTGATGATATTTTGTCACAATTTATGCAATTTAACATTCACAGTTTCTGCCCAAATAAAGAGAACACGTGGCTTTCCCTTGGGCTTCACTTCCAGTTTGTTTCGTTTGACCTAAAACCGAACACGTAATGTCAACGTGAGCCTTGATGGGTTAAAGCCCTCATTAAAAATATCACTTTGTTCTAATGTTAGCATGCTAAATGCAAAGCCAGTGCACCACCACTGAAACCAGCCCCATTGAGTGGATGGGAGCCACTTTGGGCTGTTTTCTGTCTGAGAACATGGGATATTCCAGCCATAACACCGGGTTCTACAACTTCTTTGTTTATCTACCTGAAGGTATGCTTTGGACATCTGCTTTCTTATCAGCAGAGGGGACAGCAGAGAGCTGTGCCCCTCGTTTACAAGGGGGGCTTGTAAACCCCTCTGCAGATGATTCTTCTCAGTTGGAAGGAAACCTTTACCCCCCTCCCCTGCCAGGCTCCTCACAGCAGCTCGGGTCAAAGCGCTGCTGGCCCAGACCTCCCACGTTGGCGTTGTGTTGCGCTGCCGCGCTTGAACGAACACATGGGAAACTTTTCATCAAACCCGCCCTCAGAGCACAAGTGACACCGGCCGGGGAGGCCCAACGGAGCCGCCCCGTTGGTGGGGCCGAACCCAACCGAACGGAACCGAACCGCCGGGCTACCGGGCTTGCGGAGCGCCAGCAGCCGCTCGGCGGGGCGGGCGGGTTCGCGCCCGACTGACTTCCCCGGCAGCCAATCGAAAGCTGAACTTCCGTCGTAACTGACCTCCCGCCGGTCAAACTGTCCAATCAGCACGCAGGAGGTTAACGGATCATCCTGTCCCGATGTCGGCGGTCAAATGAGCCAATCGGCGGAGGGTAGGTTCTTTACCAATAGGATCAAAGAGTTTGCGGAACACGGGCGCGCCATTTGTCGCCCTACCTATCGGTCTTCGCCGCTGCGGCAGAGGATTGGTTAGTGGGGAGGAGGGGGCGGTTTCCGGGGGCGGGGAAGGTATATTACGGACGGACAAAGGCGGCGGCGAGGCCCTTTAGTTCGCCGCCATTTTGAGCAGCGGGCTCTGAGGAGCAGCAGCGGCAGACGGCGCGCCTCTCTTTCTCCGCCTTCCCCACCACCATCATGTCGCGGGATCGGTTCCGTAGCCGTGGAGGCGGCGGAGGGGGCTTCCATCGGCGCGGCGGCGGCGGTGGCCGCGGCGGCCCCAACCACGATTTCCGCTCTCCGCCGCCCGGCATGGGCATGGGCCAGAACCGCGGGCCTATGGGGGGCGGCCCGCAGGGCCCCGGCGGCCCGCCGGGCGGAGGCCCGAAGTCTGAACCGCCCAAGCCTCCGGCGTCGACCTCCGCTCCGCCGTCCTCGTCCTCTTCGTCCTCCGCCACCACGGCGGGCCCCGCCGGCAGCCAGTCCGGCCCCGGGGCGCCTCCTCCGTCCGCCCTGCCCGCGGGGCAGCCGCCGCAGCAGCAGGCCCAGGGCTCCGCGCCCTCCTCCGCGCCCTCCGGCCCCGGGGGGCAGCAGCAGCCGCAGCCCAAGCCGAGCCCCAGCCCCACCCCGGCCGGCGGCCCTAAGAAAGGACAAGGACAGTCGCCCGGCGGCGGGCCCAAGGGGCCAGGCGGGCCGCAGCAGGGGCCGGGCGGGCCTCACAAGGGCGGGCCGGGCCACCGCGGCGGGCCGGGCGGGGAGCCGAGGGGCCGGGGGCAGCAGCACCAGGGACAGCAGAGTCTCTCCTCGCAGCAGGGCCCGGCCGGCGGCGACAAGCTTTCGGACGAGGTGAGTCACGGCCCCCTCCCCCTTTCCCAGCCACAAGATGGCGGCGGCTGCTGCCGGGTACGGAGATCCGCGCGCTCCCGCCGCCATCTTGAGGGGAGGAGCGCGGGGCGGGGGTCCGGGCTGCGCGGGGGGGGGGCGGCGGCGGCGCTCGGATCCGACCGCGGCTTTGCGGCGCCGGCTCCATGTGCTCTGCTTCTTCGTAGGGCTTTAAGGCAAACCTCTCACTGCTGAGGAGGCCCGGGGAGAAGACTTACACTCAGAGGTGCCGTTTGTTTGTTGGGAATTTGCCCGCCGATATAACGGATGAAGACTTTAAAAGGTTGTTTGCCAAATACGGGGAGCCGGGAGAGGTTTTTATCAACAAAGGAAAAGGCTTTGGCTTCATTAAGTTGGTAGGCATTCGTACCGTCTGCTCGTCTCCTAAAAAATCTCGCAGGTAGCGGCTTATAACCCGATTTCCTAAAACTGGGTTTTAAACTTCCCCCAGGAATCTAGAGCTCTGGCAGAAATCGCCAAGGCAGAACTGGACGACACCCCCATGCGGGGCCGGCAGCTCCGCGTTCGCTTTGCCACGCACGCCGCCGCACTGTCAGTGCGTAACCTTTCTCCTTACGTGTCCAACGAGTTACTGGAGGAAGCTTTCTCCCAGTTCGGTCCGGTGGAGAGAGCTGTTGTGATTGTAGATGATCGAGGTAGATCAACGGGAAAAGGCATTGTTGAGTTTGCGTCAAAGCCAGCTGCCAGAAAAGCGTTTGAACGGTGTACTGAGGGAGTGTTCTTGTTGACGACGTAAGTATTTTGCTTCTCAGGGTTTTTAGTTCGAAGCGGAGTAAAACTGTCAGTTCCTTCTGTTATATGAGAACAAGGATCGATATAGAAATGTAAAGCGTGTGTATTTTGTATTTAGCACCCCTAGGCCAGTAATTGTGGAACCGTTGGAGCAACTGGATGATGAAGATGGTCTTCCAGAAAAGCTTGCTCAGAAGAACCCGATGTACCAAAAGTAGGCACGCTCTTTTTGCTATAATGAGTCTGCAGATAACCTAGTATGGTCACTGACTGTGTAAGAGTTAGGGTGGTTTTCAGAACCTGGCTCTGAGTATCACAAATGGTGCATAAATATCAGCCTGATAACAGATTTTGGGGCTAAATGTAGGAGTGTAATTGCGCAGCTCAGAAATCGGGTGTCAGCTGTTACAGCTTGTTCTGTTGTTGATAATTGTAGTGGTGAGACTTATGTTGGTGTTCCGTTGGGAAATAAATGTGTTGGAATTATTACTTTGAGAAACAAAGTAAAATCTCAGGTTGCTACACGGTTACCAAATGTATGGACTTGCCTTACCAGGAGACCACTGTGCATGAGAGTTGGTAGATGAGTTTTAGGTTAGGACCTGTGCATGTAAGCCTGTTTGTTGTAGAACTGTGCTTTTCAGGCTGCAAAAAGGAGTGGATGGAGAAGGCCTTATGGGTGTTACATGAGAAAGTGTTTGAAATCACTTGTTTTGGTCAAAGACTTCAAGCACCTTAGTAACCATGTTCCTGTAAAGAGTGCAGACCTGTGTAGTGTTTTTCCTGAGACCTTAAAAGTACTTAGAATTGGTAATATGTGAAAAGTTCTTCAACTTTTCTATTTTTTCCATTAACTATTGCGTCTCTTAACTTCAGCTGCTTTGTCAGCATAAGCTGTCAGCTCTCAGATGTTTTGAAGGCTAGCTTAAAGTAAATATTACTCTGCTTTAGCACAGTACTCTGGTAAGTCAGCTCTGGAAACTCCGTGCTCAGGGGCTTTTTCAGCAGCTGTCTGCATATGGGCAAAGGGCTCGTCTTAGTTTTGGATTTTGCATCTGGCATTTGCCTGCAGAGGAGGGTTCTGATGAGGAAGCTGCAGGGTAAACATGCAGTAGAACAGGAAGCAGAACAATTTGCTTGGATGTGATGGTGCAGGAGACGCTCTGTGTTTGCCTTTGGTGTAGTTCTTGAGTTAACTTAAATGCTGCTGTTTAAATCCATAAAATGCTGTATGGTTTTGATTCTGTCCAAGCAATCTTTAATCACGTTGTTGAGGTGATTCGCGGTTTCCTTTGTTTCCTTGTGCTTGGCTGTGGTGCCAGTGATTTTTTTGTTGACCTTCATTTTTGAGGCTTGTGCAGCCTGGCTGAGCATCTTCCTTTCTGCAGGGAAAGAGAAACTCCTCCCCGTTTTGCTCAGCCTGGCAGTTTTGAGTTTGAATATTCCCAGAGATGGAAATCTTTAGATGAAATGGAAAAACAACAGAGAGAACAAGTGGCAAAAAACATGAAAGATGCCAAGGACAAACTCGAGAGTGAGATGGAAGATGCTTATCATGAGCATCAGGCAAACCTCTTGCGTCAAGGTAATGGGCTCCGAATTCTTTGTCTCCTCATGCTTGTTCTTGCTCTGAATGCTGCCTTCAGTGCCTAACTTGCTAACGGCTCAAATAAGTGCGCTTCCTCAGTCTGACCTAAAAGTATGATTAAGACCAGTGCTGTGTGGTGTCTGCAGTAGTAGAATTGATGTTACTCTAATTCAAATCTGAATTTAAATCTGAGTTTGTGGAGCTCGTGCTGACAGACTTGGTTTCTGCAGACCTTATGAGGCGTCAGGAGGAACTGAGACGTATGGAAGAACTCCATAATCAGGAAATGCAGAAACGCAAGGAAATTCAGCTCAGGTTGGTCTGGCTTTTACAGGATTTTTCAGTTGTACGTTTTTTAATGGTTGATTTGTGAAAACTTTCTTCAAGAAACTCAGTTTGTAGATGAGAAGTTGAACAGCAGTTCAAGGTTTTTTTTCCTTGATTGTTTTTTTTCTGAAGCGTAATCATTAACTGAAACTGCTCATATGTGGGGCTGATGTCTGCTGTGTGTGACTGCTGTGGTTTAATAATCTGCTCTGGGTTGATCAGGCAGGAGGAGGAGCGTCGCAGACGGGAGGAGGAGATGATGATCCGTCAGCGAGAGATGGAAGAACAGATGAGAAGGCAGAGGGAAGAGAATTACAGTAGAATGGGTTATATGGATCCCGTAAGTGAAACTGCTCTGTTTCCTGGATTGATGACCGTGCTCAGAGATTTCCAGAGTTCTTGCATGTTGTTGAGGTCGTGTTCTGCTTCCTTGAGGTTAGAGGTGGTGTCTTTGTGTAATTGAGGTGGTAGTAGTTGGCTGTGCGCACGCTTTGTCTCCTGAGAGGCTGGGTCTCAGTCGTAGCTTCTGTGCTAAAAGTTGTTTCTTCTATGCAGAGGGAGAGAGACATGAGAATGGGTGGTGCCACCACAATGAACATGGGAGGTAAAGAATTTTTAAATGATTACTTAATGTGGCTACCTCAGAAATTGTCAGAATATGATTATATATTTCTCTTTCTTAGATCCTTATGCTTCTGCAGCCCAGAAATTTCCACCTCTTGGAGGTGGAGGCGGCATAGGTTATGAAGCTAATCCAGGAGTTGGCCAAGCAGCCATGAGTGGTTCTATGATGGGAAGTGACATGGTAACGTATCCTGTGATGGCTTTAGTTTAGCACAAGAGAAAAGTTGCAGTTGGAAATGAAGTTCTGTGTTCGGTTGTGTAAATTTCACTGTTAACTGCTGACTTTCTCGTCAGGTGTTTAACATGGAGGAGTAGTTTGGCATTATGTAGTGCTAGTTTAGTTAACCATTACGGTAGTTTACGCAGTTGGAAGTTGTTTGTAACTGAATTCAAATGTGCTGTTAAGCATATTTGCAATTAACTCTGACCTTATTGGACTTGAGAAATTCTGCATCACAGTTAGGCTTGGAAGGATTTTTATAAATTCTAGAGAATACGAAAATTTTCAGAATTCAAATAACAGTAGCAGCTGTTGAGTAATGTGACCTTCTGTATGGGCAAGTGAGATGATCGTTCTCCTTTCCACAGTTGAACATTGCATTTATTTTGGCCCTTCCAAGCCTTGGTAGAATTGATGCATGCTGTTAGAGATATGCTGTTAATTCAGAAATCTGCCAACGTCTCTTAAGTAGCAGATTAACTTAAATAATGGGAGCAGCATATCACTTACTCTACATGCTGATGTTTGCTATAGAAAAGCAGGATTGCTGTCTTTTTTTTTCAAGACTTAGGGCACGTTCCAGTGGTCTGACTGTAGCCATTTTGTGGTTCCTGATACACAAGGGAATGAAATGATAGCCTGTTCTTGTTGCTTTCTCTTTGTTGGGGATGACTGTAGGTAGAGTTTGTTAAGGCTGCTGCATATCTCGTGCTCCGAGGTATGGTTCCAAGCTGCACTATTTTTGGCACACTATATGTGTGGATGGGCTTTGAGCCTGCTTGGTGTTATCACACTGAAGCAATGCTGATCCAGGTTAAAGAAATGCTTACTGGGTATAATGGAAAGCTGTTGGTTGAGGTGGTGATACTAGCGTGCTTTCACCCTCCTCTTACAGGGTGTACTGTGTTGCACAAGCTGAACGAAATGATTTTTGGGTGGGTTTAGGCCTCTGGCTTAACTTTGTGAGCTACCATAACAGCTTATCAAATATCTTCTGTTTTGATGGGAACTGTGTCTTAGAAACCATAACTCTGCAGAGCCGCAACGATTCAGCAGACAGTGCTGGTGGCCTTAATGTACCTGTAGTCTACTGATACCTTTAGGCAGCTCTTAAGCTTCCAGCAAATAGTTAGGCAGTCTGTGGTAAATGCTGTGAGTATTTTTCTCCTCTTGAAATTCCCGGTACAGGTGCATGCTGAACGAGTGTAATACCTGAAAACGTGTGACAGGGAGATGGCCTTGAGTTTCTTAGGATGGGGGATCTCTGCCACACAGTGCTGTCACAGTTACTGGGCTGACATCTTCGTGAGGGAGAGGAGGTAGACTTCAGCTGCCACAAAGTAGGCAGGAAAAAGATTTGTTAGCATTTGACATAACTTTCCTTGGGAGGAGTGAAACTGACTTTGAGAAGCGGGGTCTGAGTTTTCAGTTGCAGGTACCTTTTGTAACAAACAGCCCAGCATTGTTCTGTTACTTGGTAGCAGAAAACTGTGCTTGAGACCAAGGTCGAGAGCTTTTTGTTAAAATTTGGCAGTTCTGTACATTGAATACTGATCACAACTACTGTTACAGTAACTGAATGAAGTACGTGCAATGGGAGGTGCTAGCAAGAATATCTGAAGTCTCTGCTTTATTGCAGGGTAATTTAGCTTTTACATCTTGGTGTGAAGCCTTTCAACACTGAAGCTGTGAATTTTTCCAGGAGCTTGTGATGAAGGTGGGGTGGGAAGGGATCTATTGACTGGATGCACACAACCCTTTGTGCATAGTTCTGACCTGAAACGGAGTCAGTTGTGGTTCTCTGAACACACACTGCACATACAGCAGCAGTTTCGGAGTGTGTGGGATGGAACAGAAGCAAGTCTTTTGATGGAGCAGTTGCGTTGGTTAGGTAAATCACTGGTCATGAGCTTTTTCACATTTTTTTTTCTTCTTGTAATCCAGTAGCGCTCACTATCAGTTTTGATTACTGCCTAAGGCCTCTACAGTTTAGTCAGCAGACCGTAGTCTTAACCCCATCTTGAAAAGCACATGGGCTCTATTGCAGCACATGCCATTAACTGGTGAGTAGGCATTCTGTTTACAGTGACATTTCATGAATGTCAGCTCGTACTTCAGTGAACTGAAGAAGCTCTCTCTGGCTAGGCTTGTTTGGAAATGACAGTGATGTAATCTAAGCTTTTATCGCACTAAAGGTGAGAAGTTTGCAAGCTGTTTGCATTAACTTGGTTGAAAATTGCTAGAGCTCATTGTGAAAAGTTGTTAATTCACATCTGCACTAATGCTTACATTTCTAGCACTGCAGGGAGGATCTGTTCTTTGTAACAGATGTATGAGAATGCATCAAGTGGGAACATACCTCAAGGCATGTATTACAATAAACTAATTTTTAAATTACCCTTTTTTCCTTTCTATGTTCCCGGTACCTGTGGATCGGCTCAATGGTGATTGTATCGACGAACCTTGACTGCGGAACCTTCTAAAAATATATACTTAACACACATGGACATCAACTACATATAATGAACTGTTAATTCTGTTCCAATAGCGTCCTGAACGCTTTGGGCAGGGAGGTGCGGGGCCCGTGGGTGGCCAGGGTCCTAGAGGAATGGGGCCTGGAACACCAACAGGATATGGTAGAGGGAGAGAAGAATACGAAGGCCCAAACAAAAAGCCCCGATTTTAGATGTGACCTGTAGTTTCATTCCAGTTTGTTTTGTCTGTCTTGTTTAGACACCAACTTTTTAATTCTTGCATTTTAGTAAGAAAGCTACGTTTTTATGGATGTTAGAAACTTACTGACCTAATATTTGTAAGTGGTCTGTTTGGGCAAGTACAACTTAATTATGTAATGCAGTGTTTCAAAACAAGTTTAGCTGTTTTTTTGATGTATAACGTCCCTAACTTGATGGCAGTGTACGTTGTGCCACTGAATTCCCAAAGTGTACCAACTTTTTTTTACTGTGCTTCAAATAAATAGAAAACTAAATGCAGTAACTCTTCTTGCCATTCATGGTTAAATTAAGAGGCTAAATATAATATAACCACACCTTCAGCAGTAAACTGAGAGTCTTGCCATAGAGATCCAACTAGGCCCAGGGTGTGGAACTGTAGTGAAGAGCTGAGATCTCTTCCATTGAAGCCTCTAGCCTAAGACTGGGACAGATAGCTTTAACTGCCCAGTAGGTGCAGATTTTTGAACGTTGGGCTGCAATAAGAAAGCAACTCAAAATCTTGCAGATGCTGTCAGATAACGGTAACGAAAGCTACGCTGCAAGCAATGCAGTATGTAAAGCATTTCTTACCTTAGCTCTGGATGACGGGTGGTGGGATGGTTGCACTTACCACCTTGGCAGTTACTGCTTGATACTTTCTAAAGGCTTTAAGCAGAAGACTAGCAATGGTTATTTTAAAATAAATCCATAGAAAGACTTGTATTGACTGACTCCCTAACTTACGGGTTATTAATGAGATATTTATATGCTCTTAAGCTGTTTGAGATTGCAGGATCTGGCCTTGCTCCGTATTGTGTACCTGCCTGAAACTGCTTGGCAAAAAAAACAACCCAGAAGTGCTGCTCAAGTGATTAGGGGAGAACCTGCTAATTCATACTTGTAACTTGCTTATGTCCTCGTGCTAATTGAGTGGACTAATTTGCATAGCTCAGAATTCAATTGTATTATGGGGGCTGCAGGAACTAGTCCTGAATCTTGTAGCTGCTGGATAAATCATAAAAGCCTGTATGTAAAATACAGAGAAATGAGCATTCTTGCACGATGGCTATTGTTATTATTGATGTGTAGAGGTAATGCATCAAAAGCAGTATCTAAATCTGGAGTTAATGCTGCACCGTACAAATAAATTCCCTTCAAGGCTGTTTTGTAGATCTGATGAATTCGTTAGCTTGCTGTTAATTTCATTAACTCCCCTCAGGAGAATTTCAAAGCATTCTGGACTCAAGGTAGTTGCTTTGCTTATTATTACATTGTACCAGATAAGCTGGGAACACGACTTCCCAGCATAAAATGCCTTGGTGTTAATGCAGGATACATGAACCTGCTTAGCACACAGTAGGTAGACGTAGCTGGCTGTACCTTCATGCAATTCCCCAACTACTGAGCGTTCTGTAAGTAGTTTCAATCTTAACAGTGATCTTTCCACTCCTCGTGCTGAGCATTGGCTAACTCTAAATTCTGTGCTAAATTCTCTGTGGTTAAAAGTTCAGTGTCAGATGTGCAGTATCTTAGAGTGCAGATGATCGCTCGTGAAGTGCTCCCTGTAAGTGCTGATACCCCTTAAATGACCAAAGTGGCATGTTGTGAAATACTGGTCCCAGGTAACACTGACTGCAACATTCAGTGCACCAAATAGTGACTCAGCTGGTTTGGTGAATGCTTTTTATCTTCCCAGAAAAGTTTGGAGATTGATAACGTGCTAAGACAATGAATTGTTACTCAGGAAGCTCTGAACTGGCAGTTCCTGCACTGCAGACCAGGTATCTGGGAGTACTTGTGTTGGATATTGAGCTTAAAACCAGCAGTCCCACTGCAATTTGCTTCAAGGAGAACTAAATAATGCCTGTGTTTTCTGCAGGGTGTTCGTGGGACACCCACAAAAACGGAAGGTGTCTGAGCTGGGGAATTCTGAACGCAAACATGAAATTAATGTTTTCAGTTTATTTTTCAGATGACATGTCATTCTTTATTAAAGAGATGCTGGTGCATATCCTAAAGTACGTTCTTTTGTAGCTCTGTAACTGAAGAGTGGAGGATGCTGATGTCCTTGTACCTTACAGAGGTGGTCTTTTGGTACCCTGTTTTGTACATAAGCTACTGCTGGTAGCATAGATGAGTTGCAAAAACAATGACTATAGTAAATATATGGAGAGGATTTGGCAGTTTTCAAAAGATCTGAAAGCTCGGCTAAATCTGGCTTGGTTGTAGCTGCATAAGCAGAATCTCTAAAATGAGCTCTGCTTTGAGTTGCACGTATTCAACAGGCATGACAATTAAATAGCCAACTTCACTTCAAGACCTTTTAAAGGTAGTGTCTTAAAAGCTGGCAAACATGTCAATGTTAAAACGTGATCAAGTTATGAAACGTGGGAGGTGAGAAGCTCATGTTCCTTTGATCTGTTTGATGAGGTTTTGGACTTTTTTCAGCAAATCAGATCGATGTAACTGAATCATGAAAACAACTAAGAAAAGTGCTTGGTTGGTCAGACCTGTTCCTGGCTGGGTCTGCCTTGCATAACCTATTTTTGTACTGGACTTGGAGGACATTGGCTGTTGCAATTTAGCTTTGTTTTAACAAAATTTGAGCCCTTTTTGACACTTGATATCTAAAAACTGCAGCATGTAGAAACTGGTATCTTCATATCTTCACACTTTCTCAAATGAATAGAGAATGATCCCATCTTCTGGTGTAGACACGTTACACTAATCATGTATACAGCTGATGAGAACCTGAAACTGCTTTTGAGATTTTGTGGTATTTTTGTGGTAGAAAAATTCTTGGCTTCTCCTTGGCAACCATTTATTGTGGCAGCAAGCTTTTGCTGGAGTTTCTGAGACTGCAATTTACACTTAAAACTAGTGGCCTGCTACATAACTGCACTTAGCCAGCATTTCTGCAGTTCATAACTGTGAGGAACGTAGTACCACAAATGGCAATGGACATTAGGACCCGGATGTAGTATTCCTGCTTGCTCCAAGATTCTCATTGCCGACTGCATACAGGTAGGTAACAAGCAATATAATATAACTTGGTGACTTTCTATGTAATCTTATACTGTGGGTATTCTGACATCACACTTCTGACTGTGGAATTACAGTGCAGCACTCTTCATACCTGTATGATAAGCTTGCATCAAAGCTGCGTGGTTTTCGGTTTTAAGCTTCTGCCTTGTTCAAAGCCAGTAGGCAACGACTTACTGTGGTTCTTAGCAAAGTGCTTTCAGACCCGATTCCTTTGTACGTGTGGCTCGGCCTGTGTGCATTTCTCTCAGTTACGGTGTGACGAAGATGTTCTTGGAGGAGCTCTGTGGGGAAGAGGGAGCGTGGTCTTGCACTCAGTGAACAAGTCAACCCAGTGCTCTCAGTGCATAGAACAGGGCCGTTCAAACTTTCTGCAGTGACAGTGGCCCATTTGCAATGCATCCCTTGATGTAGAGTCTTGGCTCGGTAGGAAATGTGTCAGTAATCGCTGCTGTAGCCCTGTGTGAACTGGTAGCCAAAGCTCAGTAACGTGGTCAGCTTCAGGATGGATTGGGAATGCTTCTCAGGACATACATATGACTGCTTGAGTGAATAGCCCTGTAAAATTTCAGTAGAGCTTATTGGACATCTCAGTTGTCTTTAATTAACCCTCGATTGGCAAACAAAGTACATTTCTCTGCCTTGGACAGCGGTGAGATTCTATACTTCTGCCTCTCAGTCATCTTGGTAGCGTGATGCTCATCTTCATTTCTCATCTGTCTCGAGGATGTGATTCTAAACTCTTCATTAATAGAAATGCTGAATGTAGCTTTTCAGGATTAACGTGTTTACGTTTCCAGACATCCAGACATGCTGATCTCCAGCTCTTTTGCATGAGTTCTTGAACCTGAATTTCAAGGTCCCTTGTTTCAGCACACGACCTGGCTCGTCTGATCAGCTTTTTCAGAGGTGCTGTGATGTGTTTTCCTGCTTGATCTGCAAAGTTCTGCTTTGCATACTCGTTTCTGGTATTTTGGACCAATCTGTGTTATGTTCAAGAAAATACTCTTGCTGTCCAACACGCAGTCTGCTGGTCAGCCTTGCCCTGCTGTAGTTAGCTTACAGTGTTCCTCTGAAAGCAGCCAGCTGCACCTTACATCTCAAGACTGCAATGCTAGGCCTTTGCTTAGAGCACAGTGAGTGTAGCTCAAATCTGACCAAACAGGGACACAGTTTGTCACAAAGTCAGTTTGATTTTTATTTATTTATTTTTTTTTTTGGTGATGGCTTACTCTAAACCTGGGACTGGAATTCAGCAGCAAAACTGCTGACAGTGTGCATGCTGTCATGTAGTAAACCGGAACTGTTAATCTTTAAACCGATGCTCAGATGGAAGTAGTATTTCCAGTGTGCTCTGGACACTTGACTTTACCTGCAGGAATGTCGTGGAGGGGTTTTGGGCACATCTGCTCTATTCTACATACTTAAACTTGGTAGGGTTTTGACACTCTTGGAGCAAGCAACCTGTGACTGAACCATAGGTCTCATACCAGCTCTGACTGCCTGCAGTAATGAAACTCGGTGTGGTAGATAACTGAAAAGCCAGTCTGTAACAAGCGCGTACCAACCAATGGCATTGAAGTGCTTGCATTGTGTTTCATCTTGGTTTTCTATCTTGGTGTGAAACACACTTTTTCTCAAAAAGATCATCTGAAGCTCAGAAGTGTGGTGTCAGAATACATATGCGTACCTGTTAGGCCCTCAGGCCAGATTCTGGTGCTGTCAGGAGAGCACAGCATAGCGTGTATGGGGGCTTTACTGTAACATTAAGCATCCAAAGTGTTGATTTGCTTGCAGTTTTCCCCATAGCTAAACACTGAGGCCTGTGAGTAGTTTTAGGACTTCAGCAGTAATGGGGTTGCATGTCTCTGTTAATCATTGCCAGCTGCAGTGACATGATCAGGAAGGCCAGTGTTCTGTTCCATCACGTTAAATAAGGCTAAGCTCGTTAGAAAGGATGCATAAAAAGTATTGCTGCTCTGACTAATTACTTGGCTTCTTCCACTACTAGGAAGTTTGGAATCGGCTAATTAGCTTCAGATTTCTCTCTCCATACCAGCTAGTGGGGCTCTTAAATAGCTACTTACTGGAAAAGGAAAAAAGGGAGGATTGGCCTTCTCCCACTTCTGTCATTGCTGCTAGGTAATGATTGACATGTTAGGACTTGGCTGTGCAATCCCGCAGTGGTCTGTGAAACCCCATCTCTATAAATGTTGCTTCTGAGCACCAGTACTGAAGAGCTAACTGGGAGGGCTGGGAGGAGTGTGGCTATGGAAGTGAATCTGGAGTGTTAAAAGGATGCACAAAGATATAGTATCCCTTATGCATGGTGTTTGTTGCTATGGCATAGAAAACAAAATGTGCATACTCTCTTTCTGCTCCCGAGGGCCATGATAAAACCCAGGTGGTGGGTTGGAGACTAAACTTGAACTTTTCCCTACCTGGTCAAATCCCACTGTGAGCATTGGGATTTGCCTCCCAGCTTGAGGTGTGCACAGAACCTTGTACTGCTACATCCCTAGTTGCTAACCATTGAAGTTTGCCCTCAATTAAGCTGTAAGTAAAAGGGGGGGGAGGTCAGAAGGGAAGAAGCTGTCGCTTAGAATAAAAGCAGTAGACTTCCAGTGCTAATCTCTAGTGTCTTCCTTTGGCTTCTGAAGCACTTCTAGGACTATTGAACTGGGGGCTGCTAGGAATAAGGGGCACTGCACTCCTTCACGAAGCAGAAGGAAGAGGGCATTGTACAGGAGACAAACTAGGCTCAAATAGAAGAAGTAGCTTGATTGGAATCCTTAATGCCTTCACATAAGGGATAGTATACCTCTGGCTGCAATCAAACCACATTGTACTCAGACTGGTGATTTACGGTTTGTGCTCTGACAAGGTGCAGTTCTTCAGTCAACTACATGCATTTTCCTTCACTTCTTTACAAGTGCTTAGGCTAGCCTATTTCTGCCCCTTATTCTTCCATTTAATATTTTGGAATAGTTTGTAAATTCCCCTTCATAACTAATCAGTCCACGTATCTGAAATCTTTGCTTTTTAAGTTAGCTTTGAAATGGTTAGAAGTTTCTGTATGTTATTGTAATAACTTCACTTGTTATCCTTTAGGTGAAGATGCGAGCTGAGTGAAACAGGGGTGCTCATCCATGAGAGGTAAGCACAGCCCTGTCCTGTTCTGAATGGGAGGAATAACAAAATGGGCAGCTGGTGTGCAGTCAGTGGGAAACAAGCAGCAAGTGTGTGAGATGTGGGACTTGGTGTGCTGCTGTGGGGCTGTGACCTGGGTTTGGCACTTGGGAGCAGAAACACCTTTCTGTTTGTACGACAGATTGCAGACCTGCTGTTGATAAAAGCTGTGATGATTTTTCTAGTTCAGGAGCTGAGCATGAGCACATGCAGCGTGATGTCCCGTGATGTGAGTGGAGCAAGGGAACAAGGCAACAAGTAAGTAGAGAATGCCCTTAGGCTGCTGATCTGTTAGAGCAGCACATCGCGAGGGGGTGTGTGGGGTAATTCCTGCCTGAAGCTTCTGTGATTGATCTCATTTTTATATAAAAGCTGTATTTCTTTCGTAGAGCCAAGGTATAACTGTTGGTTTAGGCTTTTCAGCCATGCAGCATCACGCAAAACCGTTTTCTGAACACTGCAGGTGGTCAGGGCAGGAAATGATCATGCCTAAGATTGAGGCTGAAGTGGATGGGCTGGGAATGGGGTGCAGTGATTGTCAGCAAAGGAGGAGAGCAATGAAGCAGATAATTAAGTGTTAAAGTTGCTACAAAAGCTGTGTTTTTGAAATAGTTAATGAACACTGAACTTAACGAGAAGGAGCAGGTAGTGGTTTAGGGAAATAAAGTAACTTGTAGAGCTGGAATTAATGACATCTTCCCTCTAATTTGCTACTTAAACTACAAGGGGAGCTGCAGATTTGTTTAAATCTTGAGTGGAGAGCAACATGCAAAGTTCTGTAACACGAGGGAGGGGTAAGTGACAACCCAGACGTGCTGCAGCTCACCCTGCAAGTCATGAAGGTGATGAGATTCAATCAGTGAACTGATTGAATCCAGTGTGACTTGTCACTGCTGCTCTTGTTTCTTGGGTAGTGAAGCACGAAGCCACTTCAGATCTTTTAAGTTTGAAGTAGAGGACAATGTGGATGCTGTTCATTTCACCTCAAGCCTAACAAGAGACCTTAAGATTCTAGAGAGAGTCTGTCAGGTGCATGACCTTCCTTCGTGATGCACTGATTCCCTTTCTGTGTGGCTGCTTGTGATTTCTGGTGGTGATTTCTATGTTCTGGCTAACGGCACGCTTTGTACTTGCAGAAGAAGATGAAGCCCAAATGCAGTGAAGAGGAGCCAGGAACGTTCCAGGAGTTTTTAAAAATAAAGTATTTGAATTTTCTTAATGCTGCCTTGTTTTGTTGTGGAGTGCATTCAGCAGGTGAGCCGTTACGTTCTGTGTTGAGTAACTGCCTGCAGTGCGAGCCTGTGGGAGGGGAATGCAGGATGTGCTTTGAGCATTGGGTGAGGAAGGGGTTCAGGCACTGGGCTTCACGTGGCAAACACACGAGGCGACCGCCCTGAGCTGAGGGCTGGGATGTGTCTGTTTTCACCTGCTGTGCCCTTGCCCTGGCCTTGTTCTGCCAGTTGACCTACGCCAGCTGTGGGGTAGCTGTGCTTCCTGACCAGCGTGCAGCCCTGTGGGCTTTTGTGACAATGACTAGCTTGATTTTTTTCCTGGATTCTTTCCCCTGAGGCACTTGAGTTGATGCTGGAAGTTCCACCCATTCCATCCCCATCTGCAGGGCTCTGTGTACCTGTTGGATTTCTCAGTGTTTGCACATTGCTCGATTGGTTTGTCATCATTTACTCAATGACTGCAGCAGTTAAAGCTGGATGCCAGGGTTGGAGTTCCCTGAAAACCAGAGCAGTGCTTTTTTCTGCTCTTAAAGCATGAGTTTCCATGGTTCAAATTGTTTTCCTTGGATAGGACAGGTGTGATGCATTAAAGCCACTCTGCATAATTGCACTGGGGAAGGTTGGCGCTGCGCTGGAGCCGTGAGCTGTTGTGTTTCACTTCTTGGTGCAGTGAGGTGAAGGATTTGTTGGTGTTTTTGACATCTCTGCATTACTGACAGCTGTCAGATTTCCAGGAGAGGTTCTGTGGTTCCTGAACTGCAGTGCAGTGACTGCAGGAGGTGCAGTGGTGCTGCGTTACGTGCTGTTAGCAGACGAATTTGGTGATTAGGTTCTGCTAATTAGATTCATCAGTACTGTGTGATGTTCAGAAAGTTAAACTACTCACCTCTTAATTTAGACTTCAGTTCTAACTGAGGAGGAGGAAGCCTGAGGAGAGAACTGGAGCTGCCTTACCTGCAGAGGTGGCTCCTCGTGGTGTTGCAGCACTGGGGCTGAGCGCCTCCTGCCCTTGGGATCAAGTGCAGCATCTGCTGTGCAGGCAGCACCGCCAGGCTTCCCTCGTGTTTACTGCCCAGCAGAGCACCGCATGCTGGGGGGCGTCCCTTTGGTCAGCCTGGGCCAGCCGTGCATCGTGCTGCTCATCCCCCTGCTGGCAGGGCAGCACGAGAGGGGGGAAGGCCCTCAGCCCTGAGAGCTGCTCTGCAATGGCTCAAACGTCACTGTTCCAACCACTGCTGCTTCAAAGAGCATGAACTGCACTGCTGTCTTGTCTCCATGGCTGCTGTTCTCTCACGCAGCCTTTTTTCCCCTCAAATCCTGCTGTTTTCCACTAACTTGCCCTAATTCTGTTCCCCCTCAGTGACATCAGCATTCACATCTCTCTTCACCTCCCACACCTTTTATAAGCAAACAGTGCTTTTTATATTGGAAATTGATGGATGTGCTTTGGAGGGCTGCACAAAGCCCTCATTTTTTCTCTCCCTGTTGCCCTTCTGCCACCTGAGCCACGACTCGCGCTGCGTTTCCATCAGCGCACGCTGTGCCAGCAGCTGCTTGTTGTTCCCTGCCTGCTGGAGCTGAGGCGTCGGTTCTGCTGTTTCATCAGCCTGATCAACTCTATGTGCAAAGCGTGGGATGGAGGGTGGGCGCCTGTGGTGTTGGGGTCCGTGCTGGACGGGGGGCTGTGCTGGGAGCAGTTGGGGCTGGGATTGCTGGCTGCTGCTGGGAGGAGGATGGGGCGGTGAGATGCAGAACGAACGCGCCTGGGGCAGCTGCTGCTGTCTGGCCTTGTGCTGAATGGGGACGATTCCTTTAAGGCCCGACAAACGATGAACGACTCCTAGAAGGGGGTCCTTGAATCTAAAGACAGCGGGATCCCAGGTGGGGCTGGACGAGGGGTTCGGTGGAAGAAGGAGCCGCGTTTTGTCCGCAGCTGCTTCCCGTGAGGTCAGGGCTGCGCGGGGCGCTGTTATTTATTGCTGAGCTCTGAGTCATTGCGGCGATGACGCGCAGCCGAGGGGCAGCGCTGCTCCGCTCCCAGCACAGCGCACTGCCGGGCCCGGGGAGCAGAGGGAAGCAAACAGACGCTGCAATGATTTTGCTCTTCTGCACAAAAAAACTGCAGCCGGCTCCCATCTGTGCCTCAGCCCTGCTGAAGGAAGGCGTTTTTCGCAAGCAAAGGGAAAATTCCTTCCTCTCCGCGCTGCTCTCCCGCAGCTCGCTCCTGTGTGTCCCTGCAGAAGCGCTGGATCCTTTCTGCACTTAATGAAGCACTGCCGCGCGTGCGGGGCCTGGAGCTGCCGACCCCAGCGTTGCAGGGAGGGCCGGCTCTTTTCTTTCCCCTTTCTCGCGGGCCGCCAGAGCTGCGTGCTGCCATCGGTCGGTGCTCCAGCAGGGCAGGGAGCAACAATGCCAGCAGCGGCTCGGCACCGGCACCGCTGCATCCCGAGCTGCGGGCAGGGATAGGAGCACGGATAGGGGCAGGGATGGCAGCGGCCGGAGGACGGCAGCAGCCGGAAGGGCCGTCCCGATCCGCTCCGCACCGCCCCATCCCCGCCCCATCCCGGCCATGGCGGCGGCGTTCCGGGCTCTTCGCGTTCTCCTAGGGCTCTTCTTCCTGCTCGCGGGCTCCGTGAAGCTCTCGGAGCGGCTCTCGGCCGACTCGCACCGCCATATGGTGAGGGGGTCCCGGGGGGCGCCGCGCCGCACGGAGCTCCGCGTGGGCAGCGATGCCGGAGCCGTGCCCTGCGCTGCGCCCTCCAGCAGGAGCAGTTCGTGCGATTCGCGGAGGTGTTCCCCCTCAGGGACTTCGGCTTCTCCCCCTCTCCCGGCTCCTACCTGACGGCCGTCGGTGCGGTGGAGGCGGTGGCCGGGCTGCTCCTCGCCTTCGGGCCGCAGCTGCTGCAGGAGATCAGCAACTTCGTGCTTAGCGTCGTCATGATCGGTGCGTGAGAGCCGGCGGGGGGGGGGGGGCGGGGGGGGGGGTGTCGGGGATGCCCTCCGCCGCCCTTCGCCCCGTGCCAGCGTCCCGTGCCCCCCCAGGTGCCATCTACACGCTGCTGGCGCTGCGGGAGCCGCTGGCCATGTGTGCCCCCGCCACGCTGTGCCTCGGGCTGCTGCTGCTGCTCAACGTCCGAGGGCACGCAGCGCCTGCCAAGGCCAAGGCAGAATGAGCCGGGACGGAGCGAAGACGGCGGTGCTGTGACGGGAGGCCGCGGCCGTTCGGTGCCGTCGGGGAGGTTTTAGCGGTGGCTCTGCTTGCTGTGGAGCGATGTGACCGCGCTGCTGTGTGCTGTCCCGGCTGCGGGATGGATGGTGACCGTGGCACTGCCATCACTGCGGTGCTGGGCTGGCGCTGGGCTCCTGGGGGGGGCGGGTTGTGGTTTTTTGGAATAAAGCCTCTGTTTTTTTCATGCTTTGCCTCCTCCGTTTCTGCCTCTCTCCACGCTGAGCTGCAGGACTGGGGGGTCCCTGAGGTGTGGCAGGGGGTGCTGGGCTGCTGGAGCAGCGCCTGGGGATGATGGCAATGTGGGTGTCATGCAGGGGCAGCGTCTGCATGGGATGGGAGCCCTGTGGTGACCCCACATTGCGCCCGGCTGCTCACTGCACATCCAGGTGGGACAGCAGCCGTGTCCCCAACCCCACCCTATTTCAGCAGAGCTTCTTGAGCACCCTGCTCTGTCAGGGCACATCTGCCCTCCAGGATGCATTCAGTGCCCTGTGGTGAGAGCTGGGCACAACCCCGAGGTCACATTGGAACCCTGCGCATCAACCATCAAAGAGGCTGGGACACGTTTGGGGCAAACTGATCACAGCACCTCCAGTGGGGGATCCTGACCCAAAACAGCACCCAAGCATTGCTGTGTGAGGCAGCAGGGAGGGGGCTGCCTCCTCTTTGTGGTGCTGGGGGGACCGGGGGCACTACTCCCACTGAATCCCCCTTTGAAGCAAATGAAGGCACAAAGAGGCAGATTCCGGCTTTGATCCCATTTGGTTGCCCCCTCCTCCCCCTCCTTCCCCCCAGCTGTTGAGTGCAGAAATTTGACCTCTGCTGCTTTCATGTGGGGCCTGGGAAATGGGCCTGGAGGTTCCCCCCCGTTCTCCCCAGCCCACACTGGCGCGGGGGTCTTAGCATGGCTCCAGCGTGGCCTCCCCCATTACAAACACACACAGGTGCCTCCTCTCTCTGGCTGCACTCACTTCTATAGGGGTGGAAATGAAGCACTCCCAGCCCACCCGGAGCATTTAAAGCTCCCTGCAGCCCAGCTCTGCCAGACAACTCAGAGCAGCTGGAGGGGACGCGTGGTAAGCAATCAGCTCAGTGTGACTGCAGCATCCTGCTGAGCAGGGATGGGATGGAGCTTGGGACCGTGCCCTGAGTGTGGGGTGCAGGGCTGGGTGGGTGCATCCCCTATTTGCCAGTAAAAGGGAAAAGAAATGGGGATTGTTAAGGGATCTGGGGGTCTGCAAGGCAGCTCAGGCCCACTAGATGAGCCCTGCATTGATACAGTGTTGGATGCTGCACTGAGTCTGGCCCTGCTGTGCTGAGAGCCGCCCGCTGGGTGACTCAGAGCCATCGCTGAGGTGTGGGCAGCTGTGATGAGAGGTGAAATTGCTGCAGCTCTGTGCTATGGGGATTACAACAGAGAGGTTTTCCATGCCCAGAACTGGAGAACGGCGATGAATCCGTGGGTGCACAGTGCTGGGGGAGCCCTGCAGGGCTGGGGCTACAAACTGCCCCATGCTGCGACCTCTCCCCATCATGTGCTCCCCTGTGTGCTGACTTCTGGGTGGGATGTGGGGCGATGGGGGCACGGCAGAGCAGGGGGGTCAGCGTTACACCCCACAGCACTGAGCTGGAGCCAGTACAGCACCTCCGGGTGCCGCCATCTGCAGCTCAGCCCCATGGCCACAGCACAGCTGTGCCTGCCGCTCTCAGAGTGCGCCGTGCCGGCTGTGCGGATGGGGGCCCAGGGGGGGGGTGGGGGGGGTGGGAAGAGCGTCTCTATGGAGCCAAGCCAAGCCCTGTGCTGGATTCCATCTCTGCAGGACCCTGGGATGAACATCTCAGCGCCGGCCACGTGCGTGCCCAGCGACCCGGTGCAGTTTGTGCTGCTGCCCATCGTGTATTGCCTGGTGCTGTGCGTGGGGCTGCCGGGCAACCTGGCGGCCCTGCTGGTCTTCCTGCAGCGCGGCAAAGTGCGCAAAGCCGTCCGCATCTACCTCATCAACCTGACCCTGGCCGACATCCTCTTCAACCTCACGCTGCCTCTCTGGATCCCTTATTACCTGGCCGGGGGGGATTGGATGCTGCCAGAGGCCGCGTGCCGCCTGGCCGGCGCCGCCTATTACCTGGCGACTTACAGTGCCGTCACCTTCATGGCGCTCATCAGCGTGGATCGGCTCAGCGCAGTGCGCCGGGTGCTGCCGTTGGTGGGGCGCCGTGGGGCGGCGTTGGCGTGCGGTGCGGCGTGGCTGCTGGGTCTGGGCTGTGCTGCACCCGCCCTCAGCGCCCGGCAAACCTCACCGGCGCGTGCCGGAGCCACCGCCTGCTTCGAGCAGCACGCGCGGCAGCGGGCCTATGCCTATGCCATGGTGGCTTTCTTTGCCGTCGCCTTCGTGGTGGTGCTGGGTGCTTATGCCTCCATCGCCCGCTCGCTGTCCGACACCGCCGTCCCCTCCTCGGGGTCGCACCGGCAGCAGGCCCGCGCCATGGTGCTGGGGATGCTGCTGGTGTTTGCGGTGTGCGTGGCTCCTTATCACCTGATGCTGGCTCCCTGGGTGGGCAGTCGGCCCCCGACGCCGCCCTGTGGGCCCCCGGCCGCCCTGGATGTGCTGCACGTGCTGAGCGTGGCTCTGCTCAGCCTCAACAGCTGCCTCGACCCCCTTGTCTACTGCTTCTGCATCCGACGCTTCCGTGCCGACCTGGGAAGGACGCTGCGTGCAGCCGCTCATTGCCTCCCGCTGTCCCCATCTGCCCCCCATGGCTCGGCTCCCGGTGGCCGTGCCATCTCCTTCACCTCCACATAGGGCCGGGGGGGTTGAGGGGCTCCGTTCCTCGGGGGCTTCTCACCTCACGCCCCCATCTCCATCCGCCCCCGTTGTGCTCTCAGCGCATCCCCACGCAGTGTGGGCGCGTGGTTCCCTTCTCACATGTGCACAGCACAGCGCTGCCATCCCCAGCAGCCACGAGCCACAGTGGGGAGCAAAGTCCGAGGGTTCCATCCCCTCCTGGGGGTCCCTCGGGGATGTGCACCGCTGAATTTACTGCACCGCTTTGAGTTGGGGCCTCCCGGTGGGGCCACGCAAAGCCCCGTCCCTCTCCGTGCCCTCGGCGTCACTCCTCGGCCGGATTAAAAAGGAATGAGCCGACAGCTGCCCGCCTCTCTTTGCCGAACGCCGGGACGCAGCCGGGCACGGGCAGCCCCGGCCCCCCCCCCCGTTCCCACCCGTGGGCCTCGAACCCCCCCGCGCCGTCTCCTCTCCCCGGGGAGCCCTCGAGCGGCAGAGGCGGTGCGGGGCCGTGGCGTTGCGGGGGAGGCGGGTGGTGTTTTCCAGCCCCGTTTCGTTCTGTCGCCGCCTCAGCCCCGCATCCCCGGCACCGCGCGAACGTGAACGGTGGGCGCTGCCCTGCGGCCGGGGGGGGCTCCGGGGGGAGCGGGAGGATGATGGAGGGGATGGGGGGAGACGATGGCACAGGTTGCCCCACACCTGGGGGTCTCAGCCCCCTGGCAGGGCTCTCGGCACGGTCGATGCTTTGGGAGGACGTAAAGCAGCGGGCGGGGGGAGAGGGGCTGCGCGGGGTCCCGCTGCTACAGCATGGCCTCGGCCCCCAGCCGCGCCGTCCGGCACCCCCAAAACCTGTGTCTTGCTCCCCTCACATCCCTCTGGGGACGCTGCTGGGGGCAGAGGGGCTGCGCCGCATGGATGAGGGCACTGCGCTGCGGCGGGGGGGATTTCCACGTGCCGCAAACCGAGGCAGGAACATCCGCAAGGGGCCGGGATGCGGCTGGGCGCCGTGCTGTGCCCGCAGCTCTGCACGCTGTGCTGCTGCATCTCAGCACGGCCCACTCGCGCCCGTGCCCCACGCCGTGCCGTGACCCAGCCCCATCGGCAGCCCCGTTATTCGCCTTCAGGAGCACGCATGAAATTTTAATTGTTTTATGTAACTTCGTGAGGAGGTCGGCAGAGCGCTGCTGGTCCCCACGTGCACCAGGAGCTGGGGGGTCGAGCACGGAGATGGGGGCAGTGTGCAGGCCGGGGGCTGTGCTGGTGAACCACGGCTCCCTGTGACCCTATTTGGTGTGGTGGGATACGATGGGACCACTGCTGTAAGCTGGGATGCTGTGACAACACACGTGGTGACAGCGGCCTGCGCAAGGACCGCAGTGCTGGGATGTGGGCACAGGGCACGGAATGTGGCTGCTTAAAAAAACAATTTAAGGGGAAAAAAGCCTCAAAAACAGCTCCAGGAGCTCGCAGGGGCCGTGCCGTGTCCCCACGTCCAGACTGGTGGGTGGCTTTGGGTCAGGGCCGGGCTCTGCCACCGTGCCACCGCCGCCACTGCACGCAGCGAGGCGTTCCCCACCCCGTTGTTCTGCTGCACTTGTCCCCTGCGAGTGCTGTAATTATTATTATTAGCAAATTACAGCTCCTGGCACGAGGGCCTCTGCGAGAGGGCGGCTGCCGCCGGCATTGTTGGGAGGGGGAGGGGGCTGAGCCCCTCGGGGCTTCCCGGGAGGGCAAAGGGGGGTCCCGGGAGGAAAGCCCACGGGTGGGAGGGACCCCCAAGGCGCGCAGCTGCCCGTCCCCGTGCGCGGCCCCGCGGGTTCCCCCTCCCGGCCCGGCTGAGCCGCACCGGAGCGGGGGGTCGCGGGGCGCCGGGAGGCGGCGGCAGAGCCGCACCGGAGCCATCTTTGCGCCGCCGCCGCCGCCGCCTCCCGCTCTGATTCCCGGGGAAAATCCACCGCCGCGTCTTGGCTGCGCCTCGGCGGCCGCGCTCCGCTCCGCGCTGCACTGCGGGGCCGCCGCCACTCGCATGCTGCCTCCCGCCGCGCTTCCACGCGCGGGGCGCCGGCCCGGGCCGAGCCGAGCCCAGCCGAGCCGTGTCGAACCGAACCGGGCCGAACCGTGCCCAGCCCCGCAGCGCCGGGCCGTCGGGGGGCCGCCCCGCACCAGCCGCGGGATGTAGGCGGCGGAGAGGGGTAAGGGCGGCGGGCTGCGGGGGCACCGGGTGGTTGCGGAGGGGTATCGGGGTGGGCACCGGGGGGGCTGTCCGGGGTTGGTGCCCGGGCTGCCGAGGGATGCTCGCGGTGTTCCCGGCGGCCCCTTTGCCTCTCCTGCCGTTCGCTTCCCGCAGCCGCTCCCTGCGCGGTATCCCGCGGGGGTCGGTGTGAGCGCGGCTGCGGGGTCGGGGAACGCGTTGGGGCTGCGCTGGGGCTGGAGCAGAGCTGGGGGCGGCCGGGTGGGTCGGGGTATTCACAGGCACCGCAGTGGGATGCTCGGTGCCCACCCGAGAGCCGTTCGGTGCCGCTGCGTGGGGGCTGAGATGGGGAGGGCAGGGATGGAGCATCCAGCATCACCCGCCCCCCGGGCACGAGAGGCTGTGCCATCGCTGCAGCCATCCCTTGGATGTGGTCCCGGTGCTCACCTGGTTCCGAGGGCTCAGACTGGGTTTGGGCAGGCCCAGCCCCCCCAGCTCGGGGGTCTCCCTCCTCGGCAGTCGTGGAGCCGGCAGCACGAGGGCTCTGGGGCTGTGACAGCCGTGTCCCACCAGGTGGGTGCAGGCCGCAGGGCTGTGGCTCTCAGTGTATTTCCAGGCTTTGTGGTCCAACCCGGCCCCACAGTGGGGGCTTATAGGGGATGGGATCTGGGTCCCTCTCTTCTCTCACAGCCATCCTTCCCCTGCATGATCAGATTTTGTCCCTCCACCTCGTGCCCAACCTGCAGAGCAAGTTGGCGCTGGGATCGCTCAGCTTTCCCATCCTGTGACACTCAGCCCCACGTGTCACCCCCCTCATGGGGCTGAGCACAAAACCCCAAACGTGCAGGAGGGGCTGGAGCCATGCATGGGCAGCAGCAGCCCCCACCAGAGCCCGAGCCAAGAGCTGAAGGCCTCCCTCACTGTAAATGGGGCAGGATTCGGCCGGCAGCGCAGATTCCCCTTTAGGAAATGGATGTCATTTCCTGTCTATCTCAGTCTCTCGCCTCCCAGCTCTGAGCATCCTGCACACACGGCCATCGAGGACACGCGGCCGCGGGCGCTGCTGCTGGGAGCTGGGCACGAGGCAAGCCATCCCTTATCCCAAGTGTTTTGTCAAGTGCTGGCAGAGCTGGAGGGAGAAAATCGCCATCAAAGTGCAGAGCTTCCCAGCTGTGGGGCTGCGTTATTCCTGCCTGCGATGCCCCACTGGTGGCAGATGTTGGAGGGGAGGGTGAAGGATGCTGCGGTGCACAGGGGCTCCTCCTCTGCCTCCCCATTCATTGGCAGCTCGGGGAAGAGCCCGTTTGTGGCTGTGGGTTGTGCCCACCCGTGTGGACAGGATCCGGCCCCATGGGTTTGGTGCCCATGTGCTGCCGTGGGGCTCCAGCTCCAGGTTTTGCAAGCGCTCGTTTCTCTTTGATCTGCTGAGCTGAAACCCTGGATCCCACCGAGGCAGAAATTGGGATCTGGAGCCAAAGGTGACTCTTGGCCCTTGTTTCCATCATGGGCGAAGCTAAAATCTGGAGGAGGGCGATGCGAAGGGCCTGGATTCAGCTTGGGAGCAGAATGCGTGGCGTGTGCTCCTTCTGACCATAAAATTGGATTTCCTGAAATAGCACGTAGAGGCCCAAACCCCAACAGGGACCGAATGACAGGTCAACAGGGGTGTGGAAGCCCCACCACGATCCTGGCTGCCTGCTCCGAGCCGTTGGCAGCGAGTAATAATAGTAAAATACGGTGCCATCGCCTGGGAGAGCGCAGGGCTGGGAGCTAAGAATAGCAGCAGACGTGCTGCAGGAGGGGGGGCCGGGATGCACAGGTGGATGGGTCCCAGCAATGGGTGGATGGAGGCGGATGGAGCATCCCTCCCACAGCCTGTGGTGTGGGGAAAATGATGGGACGGGGAAACACGGAGCAGCCTTTGGGGCTGTGGAGCAGCACTGTGCCCGTCGGAGCATCTTTGGGGTTCTGCAGACCCAGTGCTGACGACGGGGGCACGGCGCAGTGGGGCTGGGCTGTTCGCTGCCAGCTGTGGCAGCCGCACGTGGCAGCAGGGCTGGTGCCCATCAGATTAAAGAGAATTAATTTGTGCTTTCCACGTTTCTGCAGGACCGGGGGTGCTCTGGTGTCCCCCCGCCCTGCAAGCAGATGTGCTCCGGCATCTCCCCGTGCATAAAGCCTTCCCTAAATCCCAGTTAGATTTTGCACGTTTCCCCCCACCCCCCTCCAGCTCACTCCTCCCCAAATGCTGGAGTTGGAACGAGCCATGACATGGTTTCTAATCAGCTTCTGAATTCATATTTCTCTTGGCTCTCTTTGGAGGAGGCTTTTCAAAGCCTTTGTCTGATGCTACCCGAGCTCTGCAGTTCTCGATGCCTGAGCAGCTCAGTGCTGCTCATGGGAGCATCCAGGAGACCCTACGCAAACCAAGTGCTGTTTGCAGCAGGGAAGGACGAACCAGCAGCACCCAGCGATGCTGCCAAGAGTGGGAGCCGAGGCAGTGCCTTCCCACCACCACCTGCAGCCCCAGGAGCAGCGCTGGGCTCCTGGCATTGCTGCTGGCACCGCTCGCCGTGCTGCACCGCTCCTGTGCCCAGCGCCTCGTGCCCGTCCTGGCCCGGCTCCGCTGCGCCCGGTGCACTGCTGCTCTTGGCTCCTTTTCTGGCACCCAATGCCTGTCAGCAGCGAGTTGTGGCTCTGAGCAGAGCCAGGGGATGCAAACACATCCCAGCACTGCCAAACCCCAATTAATAACCGGTGAATCATGGGGCCGCTGGAAGAGCAGATGTTTGCGGCGCTGCTGCCAGCGCTCGGCGCTCACCGAGGGGCGGCTCGGCCTCAACCCCGCTGCTCGGTGAGCCGGAGCCACTGGGGCTGGAAGCAGCTGAAGTTTGCGGTGGGCAGAGCAGAGCAGGAGAACAGCCGGCCCGTGGGAGTGCGGGGGTGCCGCGTTGGGAAGCTGGAGGTGCTGAATCCTGGTGGTGGTACCCATCCCCGGTGCTGCGCTGGGGCTGGGACCCTCCGCTGGGGGATGTTGAGCCGGTCCTTGGTGGGGAGCGGCGTCTGCGATGTGGCCGCGGTCAGGGTGAGATGGAGGAACAGCAGGCGGTGTCGGTGTGTCACAGCACGCTCTGCTCAGAGCTCCCTGGGGGTGGTGGGAGGGGTGGGCGTGCGGGGGGAGCTGCCGGGGGCGAGGGCTGCGGGTGGGAAGTGTGGGGGTGCCGGGGGGTGCGGGGTAAAGCCAGGGGCTGCGGTAAGGCTGGGGCGTGCACGGTGCGTGGGGTACTGCTGCATCGCGTGGGGGTGCTGGGGGTGCACAGCAGCACTGTGGGGGCAGTGGGGTGCACAGCACTGCGTGCCCATCCACCTGCGCAGCGACGCGGCGGTGCGCGCCTGGCCGTGCCTCCATCCATCCATCTGTCCGTCCGTCCGTGCATACGGGGCCGCGTGTCCGTCTGTCGCTGCACAGCGATGCTCAGCTCCGGGGGCGTGCGGGGGAGGGCAGCCCTTGGCGAGCACGTGGCCGTGTGCGGGAGGGGGAGGTGTGTCCCCAGCGCGGAGACGCCGACTGCGCTCGGAGGTGCCGCTGTTGGCCGGGAGCGCAGCCACCGCGTTGCTCCGGGTGGCCGTGACCCTGGGGGAGACTCCGGCCTCACCGCGGCATGGGCGGCCCAAAGGGGTTCTGCGGGAGGAAAGCGAACCGGGCCGCCGAGGTGCTCCCGTCTGCCTTTTCCCACCGAGAGAGGATGGGCAAGTCTGTGGTTTAGCAGCTGGGATCGGTGAGTGGGGTGCGGGGAGGGAGGAAGGGGTGCTGGATCTGGGTGCCGAGCGGGAGCCCGCGCCCCTGCAGCGCTGCTCCTAACGCTTTCCTGGTCGAATCCCTTTTGCTGGCAGCCGGCTCACCTCGGTGTGCAGCGCGTGGCTCCCGGCCAGCCCTTGCCCAGACAAGCCGGGTTCTCCTCCCTCCCTTCCCCTGCAGCCCTGCGCTGTGCTGGGGCTGTGTGCGTTGGGGCCGGGCTCTGAGCTCACACGCTGTGCTCCCCCCTGCAGACGCGGTGCTCTCCATGAGGATTTTTGTTCAGGTGAGCCCTCCCTGTGCCACACTGTGCTGGGTGTCCTCGTGCTGTGTTGTTGGTGATGCAGGGCAGGAGGGAGGGGGCTGTGCGTGTGAGAGGCTGTGCTGCACGTTTGGAGGTGCCGTGGGAGCGGGCGGCCCAACGTGTGTTGGGAAGGGGTGTGTTTGCCCACCCATTGCATCCTGGAGGGGTTTTCCTGCTCCAGCAGCAGATTCCTGTGTCTGGGTGACAGGGCTGCGCTCTGCCATGTGCTCTGGTTGGAACCTCGTGTCTGCCCGCCCGCCAGACTGCCGTGAGCAGCACAGTTGGTGCTGACAGCTGCGCCTCGAGCTCTGCCTGTCTGCACTTCACTCCTCTCGATGGCAGCAAGGTCCCTCTGTGCAACTTTCCCCTGCCACCATGCCTGTACCTCCAGTGTGTGCTCCACGAAGGGAAACCGAGGCAGGAGGGAGGGATGCAGGAGGGAGGGATGCAGCAGAGCTCTCTCTCGATCCCCGCCATCCTCAGGCTCGGTCCCAGCCCTCACCCCGGGTTGTTTTTTTCTTGCTAAGCGTGCACCCTGTGATTCTGAGTGAGAGCATCCTGGGACATGGCCTGTGGCAGCGCCCGCGCCGGTCCTACCTGAGTGCTCAGGGCCCTGGGGCTGCCTGGCTCCATCTGCAGCCACCCGGAGCTTCCGTGGCCTGGGGTGCAAGAGGGGCTGGTGGGGGCTGAGGGCTGTGATGGGGCTGCAGGGTGGTGTGGTGGCCATGGTGGCGGCTGTGATGGCGATATCTCAGTGGCTCGGTGGTGGCTTTGTGGTGGCTTTGTGGTGGCCTGAAGCTGTCTGCTGTGCTGTGCACTGTGTGGCTGAGCTGTGCGGTCATCCGGTCTAACGCTGCGTGGCCAAGAGGGACAAACCACGGCTGGTCTGTGTGCCCCTCCTGGGGGTGCGCTGAGGTTCAGGAGCCCCCCATCTCCGTGAGGATGTCAGGTCCCTGCCTGCCGCTGCCCTTTGATGTGCAGCAGCTCCAGCCGGGCTGGCAGGATGGGCAGCCAGCGCCGTTGTGCCGACACCCACACCTTGTGCACCCGCTGCTAATTACCCACTGGGCAGGTTGGACGGGGCTGGGGCGCGGGTTGGGCTGGAAAGCGTGGCAGGGCCACCTGGGGACACGAGACACCCAAAGCTCCATCTGTTTTGGAGGCCTGGAGAGGTGGTTTGGTCCCCAGGTGGGTGTCCTGTCCAACATGGTGTGCGTGGGGCCTGGGGATGCTGTGCCACCTCTGAGCCAGGTCCCCGCTCACCGTGACAGTGTCAGCACTCCGGGCACAAAATGTCACACCATGCAAATGAGGCTGCGGGAGCAGCTGATTGAAGGGCCCTGCCCCGCCTCGGAGTTGCAATCAAATATGCAAATGGCTCCCAGGGAGGCTAGCAAGGGCTAATAATAGCGGGGGATGAGGCAGTGCAGCGTTCCTTGGGTGGGTCCTTCTGTCCCCAACCAGACAGGGATGTCACCCCCAGCGAGCACTGGAGCGTGCAGACAGCTTCAGGTGCTGCCCCTGTGCCTGCTGTCCCCAGGCAGCCTGAGGGGCTCAAGGCATCTCTGCCACAGCCCCCCGCCCCTGCTGGCACTTTGGGAGCTGGCAACTGCCTGACCTTTGTGAAGAGTAGTGGAAGTAAGGCTGGAGACAACAGTAACTAATTATTCAAAACCTGAACCTGGAATAATTAGCCCAGTTAACAGTCTCAGGTGACGTCGTATCCCATCTGATAACAGCCTGAAGAAGAAGGAAATTAATTAATCCATCAGGCTGACATCTGTGGGTCGCGGTGCCCTCCAGCTGGCAGCGGGGACATTTCAGGCACCCATCCCAATGGGGAGGAGGGGGGTCCCACTGCACCCTGGGGGCTCTGTGCAGAGGGGCGTGGGGCTGGGGGGAAGATGGATGGGGGCAGTTGGGTGCAGGGAGGGGGTGCCCCAGCCTGAGGCTGCAGTGATGGGCAACGGCCGGGTGCTCAGCATCCCCCAGGAACGCCACCAGCGCAGGTTCGTTAGCGAGGCGGCAGCTGTAGGCCTTTAAGGTTGCTGTGGAAACGGTGGTGCTCGTTATGGAGCAGAGGCTGCTGCATGCCAGGCAACCCCCCCCAGTGCTGCAGGAGGGGGACCCCCGCCTGGACACACAGGGCGCTGTGCTCAAGGGTCTCCCTTTGGGGAGGGTGTGCAGCTCCTGCAGGCCAGGACCCCTCCCCTCATCCTCTGGCATGGATTCCAACAAGCTCCCACCTTGTGCTTGGTGTGAGCAGAGGTACCAGGAATGCGTGCACCTCACTGCACATGCGTGCACCTGCATGCACACAGTCACACCTGCGTGCAAATATGTGCTTGCAAAGCACGGGGTGCCTGCATGCTCACCTTCTGGGCACTGCAACCGTGCCCTACACCCCTGCGTGTGCCCCCACACACGTGTCCGTGCCCATATGTCACCCCAAGCCCTGGCAGACGTGGCTGTGCCCTGTTCCTGCACGCCCCTTCCTTTGGGTAAACTGGGGCACGTGGGGAACAGCAGCAGCCACCCCCTCCCCACTGCCCCATCCTCGCACCTCCACCAGCACGTGGCGCACGGCCTCAGTGCCTCTCTGAGCTTTTGGAGTTTTAATGAGGTAAATGGTATAAAAGCACCGTTTGCCCTAAATGCCCATCGCTGCGTGAAGCCGCTGCGCGCGGTCCAGGCGCTGCCTGGGAGCTGCTGTGGGTGGTGTGGGGTGGGCAGTGCTGGGGCTGTGGGTCTGGGCATGGCACCTGGGGGCAGGAGGAGGAGGAGGGCGTCACAGAGCATTTGCGATCATTTTCCTCCTCCCCTCCAAGTTTACAGCTTACCTCAGCGGCTTATCAGCCTCTAATCTCATTAAATCAGGCAAATTGTAGCATCTGATATTTTATGGAGATTAAGGTGTGCACCCAGACTCTATAATTATCAGCAAAGATGTATTTACAATACCTTGTTGCTAGTAAACAAAAAATAACTTCAGATCAAAGCACTTTTAGAGGGAAATAAATCTGCCCACAGAGTCCCAGTGTGATTTGTGGGGAGAGGTGTGCAGGAGTGGTGCTGCCCTGCATGGGGACACACTGGGCAACGAGGATATGCGGGGCAATGGGGGCACACAGGGTGATGGGGATATGCAGGGCCGTGGGGACACGCAATAGGAATGTCCCCAGTCCCATGTGGCTGCCATGGGTCCCATATGCCAAGATCTCTGCGCTCACAGGGATGGGGACGTGGCCATCCCCTGTGCCATCTGTGCCATGTGTCACCCATGGGTGCCCTCTGCTCAGGGCACAGGAGTTACACCCCAGGCTTCACCCCAGCCCTGCTGCCGTGGGGTTGGGATTTATTCATGCCAACACTGGAGCCAACACTGCCATCACCTCTATTTGTCACCACGCTGTGGATTACCGAGGAGGTGACACTGTTTTATTGTTGCCCAGTGTGGATTTATCCACACGGTGGGACCTGGGCTCATCACCCGTGTAAATCACAGCAGCAGCTCTGCATGTGGTGGCTGAGGGCCGTTCGGTCCCTGCTGCCCTGTGGTGTTGTTCCAGGGTTCCCATCCCCAGGGCCCCTGGGGCATTGGGCACGTTCCTTCTCTCTATCTCATCTGCTGCCCACTGAAACGCTAATAAAATGGTGATAATGCCGCAGACGTCCTCTGGAAAGGGCTTTGAGACAGATGAAAAGCCCTACTTAAGAGGGAGGCCATTATTATTAATAACTTGGAGCAAGGCTGTAAATTCAGCCGATGCAGCTATTATGGGAAACGGACCCGCTCCCGTGCTGGCCCCACAGACCAAAGGTGCCCAGTGTGCGATGGGGATGGATGAGTGAGGACCACGTCCCTGTGCCCAGCAGCAGGACCTCTGGCACTGCCTGGCTGCAATGTGTGCATGGGAACAGGCCAGCTTTTATGGGAAGGAGGGACCTGGGGCTGTGTGCGGTGCATGGGGCGTCTCCTTCACACAGAGGGATGTGGCTGGGGTTGGGCGCTGGGCTGAGACCTGGCTGCAGCTCAGGACAGGGGTTGCACAGCCTGTGGGGACCCCGTTGGTGGCTGCCTGTCAGGGATCATTGGGGAGCTGTTACACATTCACAAAAGAGACTTGAAAAATCACCCCATGCGACTCCAGCAGCCATCAGCCAGCTCAGCAAAAGGAGCAGATTCCACTTGGGATCATTTTACATCCCTCATTTCCATCCTGTGCTGCAGCACAGCCTGCAGGATCCCATCCAGGGCCCCTGTAGGTGCCAACCCCATGGGCCAGGGGCCAGAGCAGGGGGTGCAGTGGGGTGCATGGGGCTGTGGGCTCATAGTGCTGCCTGCGCCCAGCTTGGAGCTTCTGCGGGGGAACGAGCTTTGATATAAATATCTTTTTGCTCAGCACACGACCTACTTTCCAGACAATGCCATTAGCCTCTCGACTCCCCCATTCATCTTCCACCGTCCTTCCCTCTCTCGTGTCCCTGCGCCGCTCTGCGCACTCACTGAGTGGGGAGGAAGGACGTGCGCACCGGGTGGCACCATGGGGACCCCGTGCTGGGGCCACCAACTGTCCCCTGGGCCGCAGAGGCTGTGTGCCTGGCCCCTGACCTTGATCCTGCTTTGCAGAGGGGTCCTGGTTCTCTTTAGGGCTTTTCCATCCCACCCCAGAGGGTGCTCAGCTCTGATTGTCCCTTGCTCCTGTCCCCAGCCCCAGTCACTGTGCCCTGGATGGCAAACAGCCTCCTCCAGGGACAGCTTCATCAAGGATGAAAGGAAGCATGGCAAAGCAGGAGGCAGCCAAGTGTCATCCCTGAGCTGGCTCACAGGCCGGGGGTCAGGAGGTACCCAGGAGCACCCCGAGCACCAGGGCTGTGCATGGATGTCATCAGTGTGATCCCTGGGGAATGGGCTCGTGGCTGTCCAGGCTGTGCCCTGCAGCACCCGCTCACCTCCGTGTGCTGCTTGGGCTCAGTCCCCCACAGCTAAAATTAAATATGTAATTTGTATTGCTGGTAAATCCTGTAAATCTCTTTTATCTCTAAGCTCTTGTCGCAGGACTCTCAGGGGTGTAATCTCCGCAGCCCCTCGTGCTGCCCTTTGCAGCTCACTATCTCACTGCTCTCCCCTTCCCTCAGCCATGGTGGGACGCTCAGGGGCTGCAGCACAGCAGGATGCAGGGTGAGCTGAGCACCCCACGCACAGCTCAGCCTGACCCCGTGCCACCCCCACACTGCTCGCAATAGGGATGCTGGTCCCAACGGACCGACCCCATTCTCTTGGCACGGGGCTGTGCTGTGCCTGGTGCTCATGTCCCCCCCAGCCCATGTGCTCTGCCCCCACTCTAAGAGCATTGTGCAGAATTATGTATTTAAATATTTAGGTTTTCATCAGCTTTGCAAATTAAGCCCATCGATTAAAGCGGCAGTTCAGGCCCTTACTGGTGAGCGGTGCTGCGCTCTGCTCGGGGCAATCTGTGTCCATCCAGCCCTCACCCCATCATGGGGCTGCAGCTGAAGATGGGGTGCAGTGGCACACGATGTCCTTTGGTGGGGACAGCAGGATGGTTGTTGCACATTCGCAGGGGCTGCTTGCTGGAAATGGCATCGTGAGCTGCAGAACAGGGCCGGTGCTGCAAAGTTAATGGGTTTTTTTGGGTGGCATTTGAGGTCGGGGCAGAGGATGGCGTGTGATGGGGGAAGCAGATCAGAGAGCAGCCCCTTGGCACGGCTGCGTGCCCTGAGCTCGTGAAAGCTGCTTTGAAGTGATCCCCAGCTTAAGTCATTACACTGCGTGGTTGGGGAGATAAGTGGCTTTGAAGCAGGCGCAGCACTTCCCTACGTTGGAAATGGGGTGAGCTGCAGCGCAGGTGGAACAGAACTGCTGGAGTTCAACTGGTTCTGCTGCACACTTGTGAGGTTCCCCACATCCACGTCCCTGCAAAGAGCCCCCAGTGCAGGAGGACCACGGGACACAGCCTTCAGAGGGCACCGGGCTGGGTCAGCACGCCGCTGGGGGCACATCCATTGCGTCCCCCCCTTGGCTGTGCATGAATATTGGGCACGTTGGCTGTCCATCCTGCTGGGCCGAGGGAGCAAAGCTCTCTGTGGGCATTAGCAGCGACAGGCACGTGTTGATGCATGTGGGAGCCCCGTGCCATTGGTTTGTTGGTGGCACCGCAGGGCAGTGGCAGCGCCCTGGGAGGGCGCATCCTTCTGCTGTACGGTGAAAGGAGGGCTGAGCTGCAGGATCACCACCACGCACCGCTTCGCTGCACAGGTGCATTTCCTCCCTGGCAGCCCCTGTCCTAATTACTCACTCATCCTTAATTACTCACTCCTCCCGACACCCTGAGGCCTCTGTGCTGGTACCGTTGGTTGATCCATTGAGTGGAGCTGCGTGGCCTTGAGACGTCCCCACTGGGGAGCAGGGTTGTCCCCTGGCCCTCTCTGTCCCCTCCTGTATGCGCGGTGGCTCCCGGTGTCCCCATGGGGCGTTTGTCACAGCTGTCTTCTTCCTGCCAGCCCCATCTGCTCCCATTTTTTAGGGGTTTTGCTGCATGTGAAGCAGCTCGCTCACAAACCGGGGGTCCGCGAGGCTCCTTCCTCCTCCACACTGGGATTCTCCAGCCCCAGCACAAACCTGCCAGCTGCCCCAGGGCTCCAGCGATGGCACGCAGCGCCGGTGGGGACCTGGCAGCCCTCTGCCCCCAGCTCCAGCAGCAGCAGCCAGCAGTGGCGGTGGGGATCCCGGTGCTGGCGGCCGTGCGGGATCCCCGGCAGCTGGGGCACGGCACGGCAGTATTTCCTCGCTCTACTCAAGGAGTAATTGCTCAGATGGGGACTTGGGGCAACTCCCATCCCTCTCCCGGCATGGTAATGAGTCAAGAAGCCTCAAAGACAAATGGCTCATTAAGAAGCAGTGCTGCATTGCAGGATTTTTCATCCCACCAACCGCTGCATCAGCAGAGGCAGTACCTCGCGCTCACTCTCCCCAGCGCTGGGAGAAGGAGCTGTCAGGCAACCGGCGCCGGTGCCAAAACTAATCATGTGCTTAATCAACGGCTCCCATCAAACAACCCGTCCTCGGCATCGGGAGTGGGTCGGATGGGAAGCACGGTGCTCAGCGCCACTCCTGGGGATCACCCGGTCGGGGTCACCCCGGGGAGGCTGAGCAGCACTCAGGGCTGGAGCAGCTCCTGCGCTGCTTTGTGGCACCACGTGGACCTGGGCAGCTCCAGCAGTGCTGCCCTGGGGCTGGGCTGAGCGCTGGCTCTGCACGTCCAGCCCCGATGGCTGGCGCTGGCGCTGCTCACATTTGTGTTTCTTCAGCTGATCTTTGTCCTACGTGACTTTTAAAAAAAACACCCTCATTCCTTATTTACAGCCACGTGGTTCCCACCCCTTCCCAGGCAGTTTCTGCTCTCTGCTTGTTGTTTCATTACCGGTAATTTGGTTTCTTGATTGCATTACGTTGGCTGTGATTTTTACATCCTGCTCGCTCTCTATCCCAGGTTGGCTTCTCTTGGGGCTCCTCTGGATGTCCATCGGAGCACTGCTGGGAGCACAGAGCCCTGCACAGAACAAAGCCCCTCTCAGGCAGCCCCAAACCCTGCTCTCCCAGCTGTGCTCGGTGCCGTCCCTCTGCTCCCAGCTCCCAGCCAACCTTTCTCCATCTGCACGTTGCTGCACGACGGATATTGCGCTGCCATCAGGAGCCAGCGCTGCTCCTGCCCTGCTCAGCCAGGCAGGGCCAGTGTGGGCTCTGGGGATGGGAGGTGGTCTGCAGCTCCATGAAGCCAAACAGGGTCGCTCTCCCCCTTCCTTTCAAAGTAATTACTTCCAGGAACGACAAACTTCTGACTAATTACACTCTCTCTCTCCGGCCTGACGCAACTAATGAAATATCTGTGAGCTGCTTTCAGCTAATTCCACTTTTAAGAAAATAATTACTTGATGCAGAATTACGCACTAAATTAGGTGATTCCTTTCCCAGCACTCCCCCTCCCCTTTTTCTTTTTTTTTTTTTTTTCAGGCTGAGTAAATTTTACTAATACGGCCTAATAAAATAACGGACTAATTAGTAATAAAATAAAATATTTGCTTTCTGCAATCCTTCTCGCTTACAACCGGTTGGGGGAAAAGTAAATAGATGAAAGGCATGGTGGAAGCGACCTGGCGCTATTCCGTATTTATTTTCATCCAACGACTGTAGATCAAATTTGCTCAGCTCTGAAGTGGGAAGAGCGTTATTTTTTTTCAGGCTCCAGCTCGCACGCGGTGCCGGGAGCTCAAGCTGCGTGTTTGTTCTCTCTTACTTTCATCACAAGCCATAAAAATCCCCAGCAGGAACCGCGCTGGCAAACTTGTCGCTAATTTGCAAAGCAGAATGGACCGGGCTCACTGCGCATCTCCGCCGGGCGAGCGGCTGCACAAAACCACTCTGCTCTCGCTGGTGGCAGGAGGAGCCTTTGTGGAGCATATGGACGGCTCCAGTGCAAATCAAAGTCAGTGCTGAGGCAGCTGCTGGGCAGCTCCGGCGCCCGCTGGCAGGGAATTGCATAAGAGGATGTGGCTGGGGATGGGTGCAGGGCTGTGCTGGCCGAGGTGGAGGGAAGGATGCGGTGCTAAAAAGCCACAGGGATTTGGGTCAGGCTCTGTTTGGGGACGACCACCTCTTCCTTTCTGTGCTTCATCTCCCTGCAGAACTTTCGCCCCGGGACGCGCTGCTGGAGGGGACGTCGGGCTGTAAGGACATGAGGACGTGAGGACAGCATCCCTCTGAGCGCCGGGCGGTGAGTGCTGGGATGCTGGCTTTTGGGGTTGGACCTGAAAATGTGGGAAAAAAACTCATTCTGTGGTACTAGGGGTCATGGATCAGTGGGTATGTGTTCAGTGGGTGTAGTGGGTATGGATTCTGTGGGCATAGTGGGCATGGGTCAGTGGTTGGACTTGATCTTAGAGGTCTTTTCCAACCTCAGTGATTCTATGATGCCATCATTGTGTCAGACTTGAGCGTTGCAGTGGTGTTTGCGATCCTGTCCCCTTCCCACTGGGGCTGCAGGGGTCTGGGCTCTGTGGGGACTGCACCACATCCCGGCAGCCCTCGGCATCATCGTGGCATTGCCGAGGCTGAGATCTCACCGTGCTGTGCTGGGAAGCAGAACTTGTCTCTGCTAAAGGCCCCGGTGGGAAATCAAGCAGGGAGGTGGAATTTGGGTGAGCCCCACAGTGCCTGGGGTGATGGATCCCAGTCCGCCCGCCGCTGACCCTGGAGTGGGGAGAAATTGCCGCAAAAGCAAAAGTCAGAAGGAGGTTGGTGGCGGGGGAATTGCTGATGGGAGTTTCTCCAGGCTTTGGATGCAATAAAGGCAAGAAGTGAGTTATTTGTAATGGTAATTACGCTCTTCCAGTTTATCCTAGCACATAATTGTGTGGGCGGTAGGTTCCCAATGGTGGTAATTACCCTGGTGTTAAATGGCACAAAATTCAGACGGGTGCTGGGTTTTTTTCCCCCTTCTGAATCTGCTGGGACGCGGGGATGGGAGCATTCCCTTGGGTCCCTGCATGGGCAGCACAGCAGTGACCCAGACACATGGTCCATGCTGAGACCCACGGGAGTGCTCCATCCCCATCCCCATCCCTGTCCCCATCCCACTGCTGGTGGCTGCAGAAAAGCTGTAGCACTGCTTCGGCAGCATGCTGCTTTGTTTAATTCCTCCCATTCCCGAGCACAAAAGCCCACCTGGCTCCTAATAACGGGCTGCTCAGCTGTTTTGACTCCTTCTTCCCAATGCCATGGCAATATTTGCTTCAGCTGAGCACTTCCCTCAATGAACATGAGATGATAACTCAGACCAAGGCAGAGGCGGGGCTGGGAGGGATCCTACAGCCACTACCCATCTGTCTGTCCGTCCGTCCGTCCGTCCGTCCGTCCGTCTGTCTGTCTGTCTGTCCGTCCGTCCATCCATCCATCCACCCCTCCCAATCCTCCTGCTGCTGACTGCCCACCTGTTCCCACCCCCCCCCCCAGCTGCTTGCCCGTGCCTCATTCCAGCTCTCCCAGGAGAGCAGAGGCATTTCTTCTTCCAGCAGGCTGCTGCTTCCTTCGTTTAAGATGCAGCAATTAGGGAGCCTCGTTAGAGCTGGAGTGAGACTGTGAGGGCGGGAGGGAGATGAGCAGGGCCATATGATGCAGCCTTGATGTTAGGAAGAAAGGCAAAGGGAGAAGCTCGGGGGTGGCTGGGGGATGCTCCCTGTCGCCACCAGTGCCTGCAGCCACCAGACCGTGCTGTACTCAGAGGTGTTGAGTCCCCATGCCCTCCTGGTGTTCCGTGGGCACAGTTTGTATGTCTCAGTGCACCCCAGGGGTTCCTCATTTTCTCCCTCCTGCTCCCCATCCAATTGCTCAATGTGGCCCCCCAGGGCTGCTTGTCCCTGCTGTCCCATGTCCCCAAGTGTTGTCTCCAGGCATGTCACCATGGCTGCTCCACCTCTCCTGAGCCTGATCGCAGAGCTGGGGTGCCCATGGCACCCTCCCTAAGTATGATAACAAGGGTGTTAATTGACGCCTGTTAATTAGCTGAGCTACTCTGGAGAGTAAGTAATTTCCTCGTTTATAGACATACCCAAGGCAAAGCCTTTGAGGGGCTGTAAGGAAGACAAACCCCTGTGGGGCACACATCTCTGGGGGTCTCTGTGGCCCTGCATGGCATCTGGGGACACAGTGAGTGCAGAGCCAGCCCTGGGGCTGCCATCAGAGGGGGCTGATGTGATGCCCTGCGTTTTGCTTCAGAAATGATTAAATGAGAGCTGTGTGTGTGTGTGGTAGCAATGCGTGGGGATGGCTTTCCTTGCTCCTTGTCTTTGCTGCCAGTGGGCACGTGGTGGTGGAGGATGGCATTGGAGGAATGTGAGGTGTCAATACACAGTGGAATGGTGGGAGGATGGGCGGGTTGGAGATGTCAGCATGGAGCAGCCCCCCCCAGCCCCGTGCTTCAGCTCATTAGTGGCTCTGTGAATCGCAACGGCTGGAAAATGCAGCCAGAACTGTTTTCCTAATGGGAAAGCACGTCATAATATTTGGTGCCAGGGAAGAAAACAAGTTTCTTATGATGTCAAAATGTCCTCCCGCATTAATGATCTGCTTTGAATGCTTTGAGGCAGGCTGCTACTTTTCCTTAGGAATCCCTGTGGTTTGGCACCCCCTCGGGCAGCCTAGTGCCCTGGGTGGGGTTGGGGGGCCCAGCAAGGCTGGTTCCTGCCGTGGGTGCTTCCTGACCCTGTGCAGCCAGAACACTTTACCTGCTTAGCAATGGGGGTTTGGGCAGCTGGATGGGAGCATGACAGTTTGCCCTTGCCTGTCCCCGCAGGTGAGCCCGCAGGGAAAGCCCTGCAGGATGCCGAGGCTACGGGGCAGGTGCTGACACCATGAAGGGCTACCATGGGGAGCGTAGCCAGACACAGCACTCCTCCGGCCACCGCTGCCGCTGCATCCCAGAGGACTGCGAGCATCCCGCCGACTACATCCCCCACGGCCCCGACGGCCACCCGCCTTACCTGCTCAGCCCCAGCGAGCCGTGTTCCCTGGAGCATCCCTTCTGCCCGGTGCGGAGCCCCGGCACGGCTGGCGAGTGCGGTCCCCTGAGCGATCCGCCCTCCGGCAGCGCCAGCAGCACCTTCCCGAGGATGCACCACGCGCAGCAGCATCAGCCCTACGACTCCTGCGACGAATGCATGGCGACCGCCCACCCCTCCAGCAAGATCAACCGCCTGCCCCCAACGCTGCTGGACCAGTTCGAGAAGCAGCTGCCGCTGCACCACGACGGCTTCCACACTCTGCAGTACCCGCGGGCCGGCGGCGCCGAGCCGCGCAGCGAGAGCCCCAGCCGCATCCGCCACCTCGTCCACTCCGTGCAGAAGCTCTTTGCCAAGTCGCACTCCCTGGAGGCGCCCGCCAAGCGGGATTACAACGACACCAAGATGGACGGCCGCGGGGACGGCTACCACCACCACCACCACCATCACCACCACCACCACCACCAGTCCCGCCACGGCAAGCGTAGCAAGAGCAAGGATCGCAAGGTGGATTCCCGGCACCGGTCCAAGATGATGGGCTGGTGGAGCTCCGACGACAACCTGGACAGCGACAGCAGCTACATGGTGTCTGGCCGGCACGCCGTGGACCAGGGCACCCAGTACTGCGTGGACGCTCCCGAAAGTGCCTTCAGAGACTTGACCTTGAAGAATCTAAAGAGCGGCGGGGAAGGGAAATGCTTGGCGTGTGCTGGGATGTCCATGTCTCTGGATGGACAGACGGTCAAGAGGAGCGCCTGGCACACCATGACCGTCAGCCAAGCCCGCGAAGCCTACCCCAGCGCCAGCGGCACGGAGAAAACCTTGATGCTTCAGGAGACAAAGGCCAAAGACAGAGCCTACCAGTACCTGCAGGTGAGGGGGACAGGCAGGGCAGGTGCTGCTGTCCCACAGGACTGTGGTTGGTGATGCCATAGAGATGCCGTGGGGTGAGCTGGGACCGTGTCTCTGCATCCTGATGGTTTGGGGTGGTGTGGGGCCATGCCAGCTCCACGGGTTGCTGCTGTCCTCAATCCTTGCAGGGTTCCTTGCAGGTGGCACTAAGTTCCTCTGCCGTCTTCTGGTCCATGGGTTGGGGTCAAGGCAGCTCTAGCTGCGCAGGCTCCTCGCAGCCCTCTGCCCTCTCCCTCTTTTGGGCTTTTATCTTTCTTGCGCCTGGCCCAGTGCCACCGCCAGTCCCATCACGTCACCAGGCTCCCTTCTAGGTCACCTCACTTCTAATTAAAAGCTAATTAACTCTTCGCTCCCTTTCCCGGGGGAAGGAGACAGGGAGAAACAACACTGGGGTGGCTGGCAGCAGGGGTTATCAGAACAGAGTGCCGGCCCTGCCACCATCCTGCATGGCCTGGGGACAACGTTGTGCCACCGCAGCTTGGTAAGGGCCTGTGGCAGCAGTACAGCCACACTGGCATGGGTGGGATTTGGCCTGGCTGTGACTGCCAGGGGGGCCACAAGGTGGGAAGAGGCAAGCAGGGGACGCAGCTGGGACTGCCAGCAGGGATCTACCCTCCTGGTTTTGGGGCAGGGAGGGTGGAAGAGTGGTGCCGGGCTTGAGCTGTTGTGTGCCACTGTGCACACCCACACACCCCCCACCTCAGGTGCCGCAGGACGAGTGGAGTGGGTACCCGGCAGTGGGCAAGGACGGGGAGATCCCCTGCCGGAGGATGCGCAGTGGCAGCTACATCAAGGCCATGGGCGACGAGGACAGCGCCGATTCAGATGCCAGCGCCAAAGTGTCGCCCCGGGCGGCCACACGGAGAGACAGCTACCGCCGCTCCTCCAGCGCCGACCAGGCCAGGAGCAAGTAAGGGTGCTGCTGGGCTGCGGGAGGGAGCCGGGCTGCAGCTACGTACAGAGAAAGGGCACAATGGCAGGGAGATTCCCAAATACCAGCAGTGTCCTTGTCCCCACTGCACGTAGCATGGAATTTCCGCTCTCCTGATGGCTCTGTACCAGTGGCACCCAGGATGGATTTTTGGGTTGGTGATGACCCTGTGCTGGGCACCTGCTGCCTCTGCAATGTGCCGGCTGCCAGAAGCTCTGGTTGCAGCTGCACTCTGCCTGCATGGGTGCAGAACCCCAGTGGGGACCTTGCATGCGCCTCGCTGCCACTGCTTGTGCACGGAGCCCTGCACGGCAGCACCCTGCCAGGGGCTGCTCCACCTTGGGGCTGGCACAGGGAGCCTCCTCTGAGCATCTCCGTGCCAAACCAGAGCGGAGGGCAAAGCGCCAGGCAGGCACATGGAGCACGACTATTTTGGAGAGCTGTGTTCAGCCCCACCTGTGGCAGCTCTGGGGAGCCCCCAGCCCTGCCAGGAGAGTAGAGGCAGTGGGAAGGGCTCTGTGCAAGAGCTGCAGTGGACAAGTGGGGCTTGTGGGACCATTGCTGCGGCTGCATTTCCAAATGCTCGGCTTGACTGTGTTGCTTTTGGTGCCATCCCTTCTATTCCCACTGTCTCTCATTAGGTTTGCAAGTAGGCACTATTCTGATTCATATATCTGTAACTGTCCCAGCTGCGGTGTGCCACCTCGAATGCTCCCTCGGGGGCAGGGCTATGGGCGCTCCTTCACCACTGGCCAGGTAGGGTCCCTGTCCCAGCCGGCACCTGGCACTGTGCTGGGGCCACGGATCTGTCCCCACACCGGGGCACAGAGTGGATGCTGTGGATGCCACCCCAACCATCACCCACTGCTCCCTGCAGATCAATGATGAGCTCAACCACCAATTTGAGGCTGTGTGTGAGTCTGTTTTTGGTGAGGTGGAGTCGCAAGCCGTGGAGGCTCTGGACCTGCCCGGCTGCTTCCGCATGCGGAGCCACAGCTACCTGCGGGCCATCCAGGCGGGCTGCTCCCAGGACGACGACTGCCTCTCGCTCTTCTCCATGTCAGCCCCCGCCGGGCCGCCCATCACCAGCAGCATCCTGAAGCCTGGCACCTGTGAGTCCTGGGGGTGGTGAGGGATTGGTAACAGGAGGGTCCCCATGCAGCCCCACCTGCACTGAGCCCCGTGCAGCCCCACCTCGCTCATGGCTCGGCCGCACCATGGGATGCCCCCCACCGTGCCCCCAGCATCCCTCTGCTGTCTTTCTTTCCCTGTTCTTTGCTTCCCTTTGCTGCCCCTTGCTGCATGAATGGGTCTGGGCCGCTTTCCAGTCCCTTTCTGGGGCTAAATTGGCCAGATGACTGCTTAACGTCCTGCAGGACTGCCCCAAATTGGTGTCTGGGCTCCTTGTTGTGGAGGGGGTGGGTGCTGCTCCCCAGGGTGCCGCTCGTGGTAGGAAATGAGCAAATTTTCTCTGTTTTCACGCACCTTTTCATCCTGCGCCTCTCCCACAACAGCCTTCAGTTACAGAAAAGCTCCACCTCCCATCCCTCCAGGAACCAAAGCCAAGCCCCTCATCTCCGTCACCGCGCAGAGCAGCACCGAGTCTGCTCACGAGAGCTACCTGCCCAGTGAGGTCACCCGCGGCCCCGCCTGGTCCAAAGATGCCGCGGCCCGCTGCAATTCAGCAGAGAGCCTGGAGAGCTCCAAGGTGACGGCCGTGTCCCTTGAACTGCCACCGGTGCAGCCCCGCACAGCCCCCAAGCCCTCCACGCTCATCATCAAGGCCATCCCCGGGCGGGAGGAGCTGCGCAGCTTGGCTCGGCAGAGGAAGTGGCGGCCGTCCATTGGTGTCCAGGTGGGCTTCATTCCTCCAGATGGGCTGAGATCTGGAGATCAGTCTGTCCGAGCCATGCTGAGTGTCTACCACTTGTCCCTTTGCTTCCAGTGTGCCTCTCTGATGGCCCTAATGCCAACAGCACGCTCACCACAGTGGCCCTAAAGCCACCTCCTTGTGCACTGTGTGGCCTTAATGCCACCCCCTGTGCCACCACAGCGGCCCTAATGCCACCCCTGTGCCTACCCACTCTCCTAACAGTGCAGTGTTCTCTGGGCACTGGATGCCTATGGTATGGGGCCACCCTCCAGCATGCTCTCCCTCTGCCCCTGGCAGGTTGAGGCTGTCTCTGATTCGGACACGGAGAGCCGGAGCCAGAGGGAGTTCCACTCCATTGGGGTGCAGGTGGAGGAAGACAAAAGGTATGCCTTGCCAAGCTCCTTGGCCAGTGGCTTTCCCCAGTTGGATCCCTCCTGGGCTTTCTGAACTGACCCAGTTCCTGCCTGCATCACTTTCTCTCATCTGATGCTCCCAGAGCTCAGCACCATCCCTATCCTGAGCCTTCTGTCCCCATAAGGAGCAGAATCTGGCCTTGGTGCTCATACTTCATTGCTTGTAATGGACAGCCTGGGGAAGGGGATCCCCTGCTCCCACACTGTGTTGGGGTCTCGTTTACTGGGGTTCAGCTCGAAACCTGCACAGATGTGGGTGAAAATTCTGGGCTTTTCTGCAACAAAACATGAATTTTTGCATGGGTGGGCGTGCTGTGTGCTGGGACCTGCATGGTGCATGAGCAGATGAGCACTGGGAGCGTGCCCACCCACCCTGGTGCACACTGCTCTGCATCCTCCAGCATCGTCCAGCACTGGTAGCCATGGAAACGGGCTAAGAGCACGGGAAATGAGGGACAGGAAAGATGCAGCTGCTCAGGGCTGTCCCTGCAGCCCCAAATACTGGGTGTCCCCAGCCCCAGGACGGTGCCCACAGGGGGACAGGAATGGTAGGGATGTCCTCGCTGGCCCCGTGGCTCCCAGCATCCTCACCACAACGACCCCACACGCTCTCTCTGTCCCAGGCGCGCCCGCTTCAAGCGTTCCAACAGCGTGACGGCGGGTGTGCAGGCAGACCTGGAGCTGGAGGGCTTCGCCGGGCTGGCCGTGGCCACTGAGGACAAAGCTCTGCAGTTTGGCCGCCCCTTCCAGCGGCACTCCTCGGAGCCCGAGTCCGGCCGGCAGTACGCAGTGTACAAAACGGTGCACACGCAGGGCCAGTGGGCGTACCGGGAGGACTACCAGATGCAGTACGATGCAGTGGAGGTGCCACGCCGTGATGCGTGGATGGAGCGGGGCTCCCGCAGCCTGCCTGACTCCGGCCGTGCCTCCCCCTGCCACCGCGATGGGGAATGGTTCATCAAACTGCTGCAGGCTGAGGTGGAGAAGATGGAGGGCTGGTGCCAGCAGATGGAGCGGGAGGCTGAGGACTACGACCTGCCGGAGGAGAGTGAGTGGGGCCGGGTACCCAGGGCTGCACCGTGCTGCTCTCACTTGGAGCATCTCGGTGGTGCCACCTGGCTCAGGGAGGGTCGAGAGGTTGGGATCAGTGTAGACGTCTCTGGGAATCCCAAATGGTGGAGCGGGGCCCTCACTGAGTGGTGGGGAGGGGATGCCCGTGTCCCTGTAGGAGGTATGACTGTCTGCTTTCTGCCCGGCACCGCCAGTCCTGGAGAAGATCCGGAGCGCCGTGGGCAGTGCTCAGCTCCTCATGTCCCAGAAGGTGCAGCAGTTCTACCGACTCTGCCAGCAGAACATGGTGAGTGCCTGAACACCATCCTGGGGTGTGCTGAGCCTGCGGCTCTCTGGGGCGATGCCAGCACAGCGGGTGTCCTGCACGTGAAATGTGACCCACGTGGTCTCCCTCAATGTCCCCACAGGATCCCAACGCATTCCCAGTGCCCACCTTCCAAGACCTGGCCGGCTTCTGGGACCTGCTGCAGCTCTCCATTGAGGATGTCAGCATGAAGTTTGCAGAGCTCCAGCAGCTCAAGGCCAACGGGTGGAAGATCATTGAGCCCAAGGTAAGGGCAGGGCTCACTAGGGTTGCGCAGGGCTGGTGCTGTGCACGTCCCTCCTTTCCTCTTCATCCCCAAGCGCATCTGTAGCCAAACCACTGCTGTAGAGTTACCGCCAGCAGAGCCAGCGGGTGCTTTTAGCAAACACTTGAAAAACAAAGAACAGGAAAAAATGAGGCCATTCCTCTGCTGCGATATTGCAGCTGGATTCTGGGCAGTGCCGTGTGCCAAGGGCCAGGCACGATCCTGCACACGTGCAGCTGCAAGGGGGGATGCACAGCACAGCCTCATCTCATCGCTCTGACATCGGCAGGGGGGGAAAGGAGGCTCAGGGCCGGTCCCAGCTCACCCTGAGGCTCTCCCGCTGTCTGTGCAGGAGGAGAAGAAGGTGCCTCCCCCGATACCAAAGAAGCCGCCGCGCTCCAAGGTGCACCCGGTGAAGGAGCGCTCCCTGGACTCGGTGGACCGGCAGCGGCAGGAGGCACGCAAGCGGCTCCTGGCAGCCAAACGCGCCGCCTCCTTCCGTCAGAACTCGGCCACTGAGAGCGCAGACAGCATTGAGATCTACATCCCCGAGGCGCAGACCCGGCTGTGACCGCGGCCTCGGCTTTTCTACCCGGACTGGACGGCGCGTCCATCGCTCACTGTGATCAGGGGCCGTGGAGACACCCTGGGGGCAGCGCTTGGCCCGCTCACAGCTTCTCTCTTTTCTATCGTAGACGTTTCATGGATCCGACGGTGAATGAGCACCAACCCGGTTCTGCCCCATCCCGTTGCCCCCTGCTCGCATGCCCCTGCCCGTCTCTCCCAGGGTCCAGGGCTCTTCCTTCCCCCTGCCCTCTTTGGGGCCGTGTCTCAGCTCTTCTATCCTTGACCCCTCCTTGGTCCCTATCCCATCCAAAGGAGAGGTGACCCCAGCCCCCGGCCCTGCCGGGTGGGAGGGGATGGGGCCGCAGGCAGGCCCCCCCACTTCTCTGTAACTCAGTGCAATCCCATGGCTGCGGGGATGAACCCCCGAGCCCCCAGCCCCATGCCCAGCTGGAGCCCTGCTCCGCTCCCTGCCTCCTGCCCCGGTGCTGTGGGGAACCCAGGAGTCCTCAACCTATATTCATATATAAATATTACCTAAGGAATAAAACAGAAACTACACATGACCAGAGCTGTGTTCTGGAGGGCGGGATGGACCAGAGCAGCAGGTCCCCTGGTCCCAGTGAGCTGAACCTGCATCTCTCACACTGAGCAGCAGCACTGTGTTCTCCAAGCCCTTCCTGCCACTTTTCCCAGTCAGTTGCATGGGAACACCATGGGGACAGGGCAGTTGGTTCCCTTGCATCTTGCAGCCTGGGCACAGGTGTGTGAGCAAGGCAGCAGTGCTGGGGAGACCTTCCTATGCTTATGCAGGACCTTAGTGCAGGGACAGAGCAGGTATGGTGCTGCTGGCCGGGGCTGGCCTCGGTGTCCCCTGCACATGGGAACCGGGCTGTAGGTGTGGGGCAGGAGCTTCCCCCTGAGCGTGGGGCTGCTGGAAATCCCTCACAGGGTTATGCCTTCTCCCTGAGCTGCCATTGCCCTGCAAGGATGGGACACCACGGATGGGGTTGTTGAGCCCTTGGTGCCCCATGGGGACAGGGGGCAGCCTGGGATGCAGCATTTATGCTACAGGAATTCCTTGAAGCCACGAATTCCTTGACGGCAGCTTCCATAGGGGATCTGGAGATGAGGCTGCATCCATCCCATCCCCATTCTGAGCACAGCCCATACAGGGCAGGTGCACAGCACATCTGTGCTGCTTGCCCTCGGCAAGGGGCTGCCATGGGGAGCAGCCCCAGCTGCCTGCTCCCACCACCCCCATGCCCAGGGAATCTGCCTGCACTGTGACCCTTCCAAGGGCTCCCATCCCCAAGTCCCCTTCTTCCTGTGGGTGGGTGGCAGAGGGAGTGGACATCGGTGCCTCGAGTTCCTATAGGTGCCTGGCACCTCCCCAAACCCACAGCCAGCTCTTCAGGATTTGGGAGCGGGGGGCTTCAGCTTGTGTCCCCTCATAGTGGAGGCTTGGGAGGGTCTCAAGAGCAGGGCAATGATTCTGGGGGGGGCTTTGTGCCCTGGTGAGAAACGGCGCTAAAGGTCCAGATGTCACTTCTTTGGGGGGCAGTAGGAATCAGGCATTGTGAAGGATGATGGAGAAAGGGCGTAGGGATGGAGCTCCCAGCCCTTCACCCCACAGCCCAATCCTGCCACCACCACACCGTAGCTTTAGAGCTGTGCCTGCACAGGGACACCCTGAGCTCCCCCGAGACCTCCGGCCCTTCCAGCACTGTACAGTGACCGTGACACGTGGCTCCGTTTTTATTGTAACAAACCTTCAGAATTAATAAAAAGACCACTTTGGTTACTCCGGGGCAGCAGCCACCTCCCCATGGGGACACGGCTGGCGCCCGGCTCGCCTTTCCCTGCTCTGTGTGGTGCCCTTCGTGTGCGTGGGGCGGGCACGGGGGGCGGTTTAAGGGGTGGGCATGGGGGGGGGTTCATGATCCGTGGGGGCGAGAAATCACAGTCTTACAGAACTTACAGTAGGGATTGGAAGGGACCTCTAAAGCAGGCTGACTGCTCTGCCTGGGGCAGGGGCGGGCAGCAGAGGGGCACCCCAGCGCGGGCTGCCCGCGTCTCCGTGCGCAGCTCTTCCCTCCAGGTCTCCCGTCACGGTTTCACCCCACGTGCCGCCCACCCCCGTCTCTCCCCCTGCGCGGAGCTTCCCCCGCTGCCATCCCACGTCTCACCCCACGTCTCACCGCACGGCTCTCCCCCCACGGCTCTCCCTTCGGCTCTCCTGCCGCATCTTTCTTCCCGCAGTCTCCCAACCGCGTCTCCCCGCTTCTCTCTCCCTTTCTCCCCCTTTCCCCTCGTTTCCCATCCCGCTCCCCGCTCTGCCCGCTAGGTGGCAGCACACACCGCCATGCGCCGCTCTGGCCCCGGTACCGGAAGTAGCGGTGGCAGCGGCGGCGGCCGGGCCCGGGTGAGCGCGGCCCGCACGGAGCTCCGTGTCCCGCAGCCGCTGCGGGGCACCGGTGAGCGCCCGCTCCGGGGTGCGGGGTGTGGGGAGGCCGCCGGGCTCCGGGCACCGCGGTGTAGGCCCAAGCGGGGCTCGTTGGGCTCGGCCGCTCGTCTCGGTGCCGCCATGTGGTCCGTGCTGTGGAGCGCCGTGCGAACCCACGCGCCTTACGTCACCTTCCCCGTGGCCTTCGTGGTGGGTGCCGTTGGATACCACCTGGAGTGGTTCATCCGCGGCCCCAGCCCGCCGCCGGCCGAGGAGGAGGAGAAAAGCATCTCGGAACGGAGGGAGGATCGAAAACTACAGGAGATTGCGGGCAAGGACCTGACCGAGGTGGTGAGCCTCAAGGAGAAGTTGGAGTTTGCCCCTCGGGCGGTGCTGAACAGGAACCGGCCCGAGAAGAGTTGATGCAGCTGTCGGTTCTGCCGGCGCGGCTGAAGCTGAGGACTCCCAGCTGGCCCTGGGCTGTGCACAGCAGCACTGTGTTGGGGCTCCTCTGCACCTGCACACCTCTGCCCACCACCCCGTCCTGCACCTGGCTGTGCTCGGGCTGTTCTCTGCCTCTACGTCACCTTCCCTGGGCTCTGCAGACCTGTCAGGGTTTCCCCACCCCGTGAATGTCTCCAGGACTGCAGCCAGACTCTGTCCTCCACAGCTGATGGGGAACGGGGCAATGGTTTGGAGATGGAATGTGTGAAACTCACCAGCTCTCAACCCATTCTGGCCCTGGCAGCACGAAACCTTCATGGCTTTATCCGCCACACGTGTCGCTTTAGGTTTGATTTCTTTGTGGGCATGGAAACAGAAGAGATCTGCTCTCTACTGTACGTTTGGACCTGAGTGATATGGGGTAGGGTGGGCTGACTGCAGGGCAAGGAGGACCTGCCCTCCTACTTCCATCTCCTCTTGCTCTTTGTGAACCCAGACTGGTTTGCTAGAGACCTCAGCACCTCACCAACATGTTATCACCATGAGAGCCTGAGTGCAGTGGGGATCCGGAAGCTCTCTGCACCATCCTGGGGCTTTGCAACAGAGAAATGGACCAGGAGGCAGACATCCCGGCCCTGCATCCATTGTGGAGCTCAGAGGTGTAGAGAATGAGAACTCTTGCTTTGTACAGGCACAGCCAGATTAAACTTCTGTAAGTCCTGGGCCTCAGTGTCTTCTTCTGCATTGTCAACAGTCCGAAAACCTGATTCAGAGCATGTTTCTGCTCCTGGTGTTTTCAAGAAACCCCACTTGGCATGGCTGGGGAGGGGTGATGGTCAGAAGGGTGGAGGAAGCACTGAAATGCCAGGCTGTGTTGCTGTGTGCCTCCCTCCCAGCCCCCCCGTGCCACGTCACCGCTTCCCCTCAGCGTCCTTATCTAAACCAGAAGGGTGGTGACAGCGCTGGGTGGGGGCCCGAGGGACAGGAGCAGGAATGTTTTGTGCCAGGGGGCGAGCGCTGGGGTACCTGAAACCAGGCCAGGGCCAGTGGTGTCCCCTCGTGCCACAGGAGTGTTACCAGCACAGTGGGACGAAACTCTGAGCAGCATCAGCCCCACTCTGTGCTGTTACTCTGCCTGCAGCATGGGGTTATCGCTCCCTCCCGGCTTGTTTTTCCCTGGTCACGCAGCTAGCCTTCTCACCCTGCCCCAGCCTGGCCTTCCCCTCTCGGGGCCGATAAATCTGTTGTGTCTCATGCAAAGCCCTGATGTCAGCAGCCAGTTCAGCTTTTTGCATTGCTCTGTCCCGCTTCCTTCTGCCCTGCTGACAGCTTTACTGCCCGGGCCATGTTTACCTCCCGACCTGCTCTCCTCGGGCTGGCTTGCTGCCTGCTGGCTGAGCTCTCCACCAGGAACTTGCCATCTGAGGCTGTTTGTGAGAGAAATGAGGCAGGCAGGGCCAAGAGGAGCTGTGTGTGCTGTGTGGTGGCTGTGCTCAGCACTGCTTGGACCTGAAGGTGCAGGAAGACACTTGTGGCAATGCCCCAAGCCCAGTCCTGCTGTCTCCCCATGTTCTGGAGTTCAAATGCCTCTCTGTCCCCCTTGCCCCGAGAGGCCCTTGTACTCAATCTCTGCCTTTCCCAGCCCAGCTGGGAGTGATGCTGGGCTCACTGTTGTGCTCTGGGGGTGGGAATGAACCCTTCACTTCCCCCACCTGGGACCAGTCCGACCCAGCTCGGAAACCTCTTCTGAAATTCCTTTGTTCACCCTGCGACGGAGCGTCTCCCGTGGCTGTTTATAGCCCATTGATCTGCCTGTTCTCAGGCCCGCAGGGCACAATCGTGCTTTGTTGGGGCTTTGTTGGCCCATTTCCTGCCCCCAAGCCCACACAGCCTCTCTGCTTGCTGAAACAATGTGTGCAGAAGGATGGGCCACGAGCAGCATAAGTGTGGGTACCACGAGCCACCGCAGTGCATCCCCAACCTCTGCAGCCATCTATACCTGCTACCTGACCAGTGCTTCCACGTTTCCAGCTGGTTTCTGCACCAGCAGACCACTAGAGGTGAGCCACGGGCTCCCCAAGGCATTGGGGCTTTCTGCAGACTGGTTACAAACGAGGGAAAGTGCCACAATTCTCCTAAACCCTTGGTGCTGCAAACCCACCCTTCCTCCCATTGAATCTCAACAATGTGCTGCCTGGGAATCACTCTCTGGACAAGAATAGGAGTCGGCAAGAACTCAGAGCTGGGAAAAATAGCCATGATATCTCACTAGGAGCGAGAGGAAGCATTGCTGAATGCACCATTATGGTAAAAGTCGGCTTCCAGCTCTCGTGCACCACAGCTCATGGGCAACACATTGCTGTGGTCCAGCACAGGGGCTGCTGCTTTGTGGGAGGATGCTCTCCTTCATCAGCACAGGACCCATCTGGCTTTGAGGAAGCCCATGTGGCAGTGGGCTGTGCTCTGAGCAGGGATTAAATCCAGCACTGCCAAAATGTCACTGTGCTTGGGGTGCGTGCTGTGCACAATGCTGTGCAGCCAGGGCTCAGCTCCTGAGACAGAACTGCACGATATCTGTGTCTGCTGGTGTTCCACAGGCATTTCATCCCTTCTTTCAGAGCAAAGGACTCCAGACTGAGCTCTCAGGGTCTGCAGCAGCCACCATCCATGGTCTGGTGTCCACAGGCCACAATGGCACTGGAGCCACTGGCTGTGCTGGGACTGTCCCTGCCAGACCTGTGGTTTCCTCCCTACCAGCTCCAGGGGCAGCTGTACTCCCTGCAGAGCCACGCTCTGGCTGTGGCTGTGTTTGCTGCTGGGGGTCCCTCACAGGTGCAAGGAACAGATTTTGGTTTCCGGAGGCAGGATGCAGGGATGGAGCCAGTCTGCTCTGCTGCCCTCCCCACTCTGCTTCCCAGCTCACACTGCTGGGGGGGAACGGAGACCCCAGAGCCCCCCCAGCTGCTCAGCACAGCTCACCACACCTGGGCAGCTGCAGAGGATGTCCGGTGAGCTCAGTGTGGTGACACGCCAGCTGTAGATCTGGGACTCTGTGACCATGTGGTGGCACCAGGGCTGCTTGGAGCAGCAGGGCCATGAGTGAGTGACGTGGCTCTGCAGAGCAGTGCAGGGACCCATGGGGACTCCCACTCACATTTCCTGTCCTGGGGCAGCACTGTCACCCCAGGGCACTCGGGACGTGCCGACAGCCCCGAGATGCAGAGGTGTGCTCACCCCAGAGGTGCTGGCTAACAAATGGTTTGTGTCCCCCAGCGTGTCCCCGCATTCCTTGGGGACCTCTGCTCCCTGCCCTGGTGAACCCAGGCTGTTTTCCCAGGCTCCCATCTTGTCCTTTCCCAGTGTCTCAGTCCCTCTGCAGGACCCACGGTCCCACAGCATAGCCGCATTGCTGCTGCCGGCTCCAGCAAAAGCCCTGCAGAGCCTTTAGAGAAGAGCAGCTCCACTTTAAACAAGATCCAAGGCGTGGGACAGCAACAGGGGACACATCCCACTCAGTGTCAACTCTTCATGCAGCCACAGCTCCCGGACACCATCCTGGGGTGGGCATTGGGGTGCGGGTGCTGCTGCAGCCCCACTGCCTGAACACGAGGAAGCGGCTGGAGGGGAGCGACAATGTCAGGATGCGGGAAGTCGTCGAGGCTATTGAGCGCGTTTCCTCCTGCCTGTGGTTCTCACGCGGGTCTCAGGGGCCACATTGTCTGCTGTGCCCACGCGTGGAGGCTTAAATATAACCCTGCAGGGAGCTGCATGGGGTTGGCTGCATTGGTCCTCCTTAGGGACTGGGCTGATAGAGGCAGGGTTGTGCCACGGTTGGCGATGCCATCATGCTACTGCTGGGGCTCAGAGATGCATCACTGCTGTGGTCCCAGCTGGCATCGCCCTGCCCAGCCTCTGCCCTTCCTCCCTTCTCAGCTGCAGTTTTGCTCCCGCTGCCGCCGCTGCTCTTCCTGCGAGCAAGTCGGATTTAGCAGCTTGCTCTTTTCTCTGCGCTGGGAAAGCTTAAAAATAAACTCCTTGGTGCTCAGCCAGCTCCTTGGACAGAGTCTTGCGGTGGGACGAGCTGCAGCAGTCTGTACTGCTCCTGCCTCCAGCCTGGGCTGTACTGTGCAGAACCCAGTGCAGGCTGGTGCTAACTGGTGGTCCTGGGACAGTGGTTGGTGTTTGGGCAATGGCCCCAGCAGGAACTGGCGTCCTGGGCAACGAGTCACCCCTGTAGGACCAGCTGAGCACCCCTAAACCCTTCCTGGATCAGGAGGTGCTCAGAGTGGACACCCAAAAGCTGTGCCCAAGGGATGCCTCTGCCTGGGATCCCTGAGCTCCACGTTGTTTGGGTGCACATCCACCTGCCGGTGCTCCTCCCTCCCTGTTTCTTTCACACCTTGAAGACATCACATCACTCTCTTGGCACTCACTTTCTTCCAGGAGCTATGGGTGTAGGAACAGCAGCAAGTTGTTGCTTGCACTCCATTAAAGAAAACATGCACATGGGGCACGGCATAGGCAGGCTCACAATGAGATTGTTTTAGGGGCTGCACCCTTGAAAAAACCTCCAGCCTTGGACAGAGAAAAACCCCATAGGCTCTGACATGGGGCTTCCCCATCCCAGGGGAGACAGTGGGGGGCAGCACCCAGAAAAGTGCCCATCCTGGGGTGCCCACAGGGAGCTGCAGGACTCAGCACCACGGCACAGGGCCGGGCTTTGGGACAGCGAGTGCTGTTCCCAGAAGGGGACCGGAGGGAGCTGTTTATTCAGGAGGCAACGCAGAGGTGTGAGAAAGGCCGTGAATGTCTGTCCCTCTGCTATCTGTCCAAAAGGGCTCCTACGGGCCAGCCAGCACGCTTATCAGCTGCAAACTTTTATTTGTCTTAGGGCTGCCCGCCCGCCTTCAGGGGGTCCCACGCCTGCCCCATCCCCGCTGCCGCAGTGCAGGTGAGCTCTGGCTGTTGTTGTTGGCGCGTGCCGACGAAGGTCCCGGCGGCGCGGGGTCACAGCAGCCACCATTGTCACAACACGGGAACAATAGTGGTGTGCGGGGCCGTGTTGTTGCAGCACGTGGGGGCCGGGCACGCGTGGCTCCGCTGGCTCCATCAAGGGGGCTTGCGGCCGTCTTGTTTTCCACCTTGCAGGGAAAAGCGTGATGATCTCCTGGTGCCAACAAAAATATCAGCCTGGGACAGCGAGGAGAGCAAACAGCGGCTGCCCGGTGGTAAACACTGTGGGGCTGCGCCGGTCCCCTTCCCACTGGCATTTCCTCCCTGCAGAGCTCTGCTGGTGCCTGATAGGAGCCAGCCAAGGGGCACCCCTTGGGAAGGTCCCCGCAGAGGGTCTGTCCTGGTGCCCCACAGCACCCCAGCATGGGGGTTTGGGGATGCTCCAGGCATGCGTTCCCATCCCCATGGAGGGAGGGAAAGCAGGGAGTGGCTTGGGCACAGCTGTGGCTCTGCACAGTGCCTCCCTCTCTGCTTCCTCTGGCAGCGATACGGCCCCGTATCACCCATATTTCATTGCCTGTGGGGTATTTTTAGCCTGTCCCACCCTCGCTGAAGAGGCCCTCAGCAGAGAGCAGCAGGCTCTGCCCTGGGCTCAGGCCGCCAGGGAAACCAAATAGGGCCCCGAGGCACATTGTGCTCCTTTATCTGCAGCTCACTTCCACCTATTATGCAGCAGCTCTGTGGCTTCCACCAGGTTTATCTGCAGCAGAGCTGGGGCAGGCGGATGAGAGGCCCCAGTGATGGGGGCACCCAAAATTCTGTTTCGTGCCGTAGTGGCCCCATAATGGACCCTGCAGAGGCAGCAGGTGGGTTTGCACTTGCAGTGATGAGCAGCATCACCAGAACTCACACTGCCCATGCACACACCTCAGCCCCACCACCCACAGGACAGCAGCAAGGTGGCACAAACACGCTCTCACCACAGCGCACCTTTAACTCATCCAACTTTATTCAATGCAATACAGCGCTCAGTCTGGCAGGGAGGAAAAGGAAACAGAACAGAGGAGCAAAGCCCACACCCTGCGCTCACGCTCTGTGGATGCACGTGGTCCACGAGCAGCAGATGGAGCAGGATCCCGCAGCCCCTTCCATCTCACAGCTTTGGTGGGCAGTGGTCCATTCCTCTGCCCCATCACCAGCACTGCAGCCCACAGCAGGAGATGACTAGTGCAAAGTATTAAAAACAACGGCTCCTCAAACTGGTTACTGCTAGGCTAATTCCTCCCCCAAGCCACTGGGCTCAAGGGCTGGTGGCCTGGGATGGACACGGCTCCCTGGTCCCCTGCACAACGGCACCTTTAAGGCAGAAAGCTGCGTGCTTGGGTCGGCACGTTAAAAATAACTTAGAGACATCACATGGGAAAGAGTCCAGGGACAGGACAAGGGGGATCCTGGGGCACTTAGGGCGATGGGACGTGCGGTGTGACAAATGTCCCAGCGCAGGGTTAGCCCCACTGTGGTCCACAGGGACAGGGGCAGCTCTGGCAGCAAAGCCCCCGCATGGAGCAATGCCAGCTGTCTGCTGGGTCACAGGAAGGGGACGCAGCCCACGGCCAGGACAAGCGGCTTCCCATGGCTTCACAGTGCTCCCACACTGGCAGTGGGACTTCATTGGCCCCAGGGGCCAGCTGCACGGACAGGACCCCTTGCCACAGCCCTGGGACAGCCCATTCCCAGCCCTGGGGATTTGCTCCCTTTCCCACAGTGATGCCAAGTCCCTCTGCCTTGCACACACCATCCCATGTAGTTTCCATGTAGTTTCCTTCCTTGCAAGGCCCATGGGGAAAAACAGCAGAGAACAGAGGCTGTGCTCAGGAGCCGGTGAGTTTGTGAGCATCAGCTCCCAATAGCAGGCACCACATCTTCGGAGAGGGCACAAGGGACAGTCCGGACACAAAGGGACCGGGGATGGCCCCACCCTGGCCCTAGACGTATTGCTTCTTGGATGCAGAGCTGCTGGGCCGGCTGCACAGCTTCTCCTCAGGGACTGGGGCATCTGGAACCCTGGGGGCGTAGGGGTCCGATAGGGGCCTGGTGCTGCTGCCCAATGCCAGGTTCTCCTCGTTGCGGAAGTTGGCCCAGTTCTGCTCACTGGAGAGCTTGTTGTAGGCCTGGTAGGGCGGTGTGTGGCTCTCGGCCATGGGCAGGAAGGGGTAATGCTTGGCCGGGTAAGGACCCGAGCCCATGTCATCAGCAAAGGCACCCTGGCTCGGGCCAGCCGGCACTGGCACCTTCTTGATGTTGCTGATCAGGCTCTTGCAGCAGAGGTGGAAGAGCTCCAAGAGGTTGAGGATTAAGGAGACGAGGCCCATCACCAGCATGAAGATGATGAAGATGGTCTTCTCGGTGGGGCGGGAGATGAAGCAGTCCACCTGGTGTGGGCAGGGGTCCCTCCTGCACACGTAGCGGGGCACCATGGAGAAGCCATACAGGTACCACTGGCCAACGAGGAACCCTGCCTCAAAGATGCTCTTGCAGATCACGCTGACGATGTACGTCCACATCAGCGCCCCTCGGATCTTGAGCCGCCCATCCTCCGTCATGTAGATCTTGGACATCTTCTTCTCTACAGCTGCCAATGCTTGCTCAATCTTCGGGTCCTTGCTGTGAATAGCCCGGAGCTCATTCTCCTGCTGTTTCAGTTTCTCCTCCTTCCGCGAGAGATAGACAACGTGGCCCAGGTAAATGAGGGTCGGGGTGCTTACAAAGAGGAACTGCAGCACCCAGTAGCGGATGTGGGAGATGGGAAAGGCTTTGTCGTAGCAGACGTTGGTGCAGCCCGGCTGCTTGGTGTTGCACACGAAGTCTGACTGCTCGTCCCCCCACACGGACTCACCAGCCAAGCCCAGGATGAGGATACGGAAGATGAAGAGGACGGTGAGCCAGATCTTCCCGATCACAGTCGAGTGTTCCTGGACTTGGTCCAGCAGTTTTTCCAGGAATCCCCAGTCGCCCATCTTCTAGGAGCCTCGTGCCTCTGGCAGCAGAGGGAAGAGAGGGGGATCGAGTCAATCCCCCATTCGCACACTGTGTCCCCAAGCTTTCTCAGGACACAACCACACTTTAGAAAGTCCCAGCAAACCCACTGGGAGGGCATGGCTGGCAGCTCGCAGGGGCAGCCTAAACTCACCCCTCCTACAGCCCAGCCCCACCAAAGGACAGCAAGCAATGTGACAGTAGCACAAAGCCCTGAGCACAGCTGTCACCCTGGCAGTGCTGTCCCCAAACTGAGTGCAAAATCAGAGAATCATTAAAGTTGGAAAAGGCCACTGAGCTCAGCTAGCCCAACCTGCAATCCACAGCCAGCTCCCTTGCTGTGGGTCAATACCACCCCAGCCCCAAATTGTTCCCCCCATGCCCTTGTAACCCCCAGCTTAGGGACCCCAAAGCCACTCACTGCACGCAGACCTGGCACTGCTCGTGGGACCCCGGCTGTCCCACTGTCACCACAGCCAGCCGGGCAGCCTGCCTGCATCCCCCCTCATAGCACAGCCCTGCAGCCCAGCTGGGAAAGAGGAAGCAGCCACAGCCCTGACTCCTAATTAACGTTTGCTAATTAAGCGCAGCTGGACCATTTAAGGGACACGTCTCCCAGTGGGATGGAGAAGTGCCCCGAAGCAGAAAAGCGGGTGCATGCAGAGAGCAGTGATCCCATCACAAAGCAGAAAATGATGCGGTGCCGGGGGTCCCGGGGGTCCCGGGGGTCCCGTTCACTCACTCACCGCCCGCCTGGCAGCGCCGGGCACGTCCCTTCTGCCTCGGGCCGTGCAGGGTGTGAGCGGCCGGGCCGGGTCGGGTCGGGCTGCGGGGGCCGTGCGGGGCCCGGGGGACTCGGAGGAGGAGCGCGGACAGGAAGCCGGGGCCGGGGCTTAGCGAAACGCCGCAGGTGCGGGGAGCCGGGCCGGGGCCGCCCGCTCCCACCCCGTCGGGGCGGGCCGGGGGCGGTGGGGCCGCCAGCACCGCCCGGGAGGCTCCCGGTGACGGCGGGAGGCGGGGAGAGAAAAGTTGTGCGCGACCCAAACGCGAATCGTTGCTCCGGGGCCGTCCGTCGGAGTCGAAGCAGTACGGGACAGGCTGGGGGAGAGGAGCTGGGGGGTTCCGGCAGCTCCAGGAGGGGAGACGGGGACAGAAAGCGATGGGAATGGCCGTGCCCCGTTGTCCCCCGCAGTCCTGCGGGGAGAGCCCGGCGGCTGAGCGTCCCGCACCCGTTCAAAGCTCCTCTGCGGCCGGAGACACCGCGAGCATCGCGAGGCGACGGGGACGGCCGCGGGGACACCCGATGGGAGATGCTCCGGCCCGTACCCGGAGGATGCTGCCCTCGGGGCCGGTCCGTTCCGGATATATTTTGGGATCTTTCGCTCCTCCAGGCGCTTGTGGAGCGGGGCCGTGCGCGGCGTGGGCGCTGGGTGGTGCTGGAGCCACGTCGCAGGCTGAGCGCTAGCGATGGCACGGGGCCGCGGCCGCCGATGGGTCTGAACAGAGCCCGGCTGAGATAAGGGAGGGTTTGGGACAGCGGGAGGCTGTGGGGCGGCACTGAGAGGCCGCGGTGCGGATGCCCTGGGTAGTTTTGCTCTTAGTGAGGGGAGTTGGGACTGATACAGGAAAGCAGTGCAAGCGGATGCTGATATTTTATGCACAGGGTTAAGTGCAGATACTCTGGAGGACAAAAGCCCCCATTTGTGTCCTCCCAGCTGCAGTGGGACGGCACACAGCACAGGCTGCATGAGAGCGGCAGATCTTGGGCAATCCAAGCAGAAACTGGGCCAGGAAACTGCTGCCTCTCCACACCAGGACGTGGCATTTCCTCCTCACAGACAGGTCTGAGCAGAGGTGGAGCCAGAACTGCCTCGTTACGTTTCATATAAATTAATTGCATTGGGTAACATCCACGTGCTGTGGCACAAGGTGTCCAGCACCCATCTCCCAGCCAGCTCAGCATGGTCACCGCTTCCCACCAGCCCAAAGTTGTGGCTGCTGCTGTGACGTGTCCCCTCATTGCATCTGTTCCCAGTGATGCTCTGCAGCCAGTCCCTGATGGGCGGAAATGATCACCTCTGGGCAGCAGCCCCAAAACCACAAAGGAAATGGAGCTGTCCCCACTTGTGGATGGACCAGCTCCCACATTGCTTCACTCACACCGGCCACAGGTCTCCAGTAAGCCACGAGGGCGCCTCAATACAGACTCCAAACTGGTTGCAGAGGCGCATCCTGATCAGAAACCCGTGATATCTCTCCTCTGGTGTCGGGTGCCCAAGTCTGGCACCACAGATGGCATAAGTGACAAGGTGCTGAGCAGCAGAGATGTGTCACCGTGCCACGTGGGCATCACTGTCACTGCCTTTCAGTGCAGCATGAGCCCCAGCCGTGGCAGCACCTGCTGCACGACGTGTGTGGATTTGAAAAAGCATGGGTTGTGCAGACCCTCCGCATACAGCTGCTTAGGGAGAGATTAAGTGGAAATCATTTCTATTTATTGTAATATTTATCAAGGTTTAGTAAATGATTGATGCTGATCTCGCCTTGATTTCCTTGGGGGCCACAGCGTGCAGTTCTGGTGAATTAAAGTTTAACGACGTGTGACAAGTGGGAGGGGAGGGGGCAGGTGGATACCAGGCACGAGGCCAGGGGGCTGAACCCACCAGGGGCACCTGAGGAAGCAACACAAATCCGTTTTTTCAGCCCTCACCTCCCCCCTGCAATTTCCAGCAAGCAGAGCAGATCCCAATGTCTACAATGAAACGTTTATTGACACCTTGGATTCATTGCTAATGTGAATGACACATCCGTCTGAGGCAAGGGGTGGGTGCAGAGGGAAGCAGCAGAGCCAGAAAAGCCACTTGGGCAGGACGTCAGCGAGGTGCTTGCGTGAGCAGAGAGAGAGAAACTGTTCCTGCCTGTCCTGGGCCAAGGCAGCAGCACCATATGATGGGCACCAGCAGCCTGGGCTGGGCACTACTCAGTGCATTTGTACCCAGCATAGGAGCAGCAGCACAGGAAACTCAAGAGGAGCTGTTGGAGCCTTTGGCTGCTCCCTCCTGCTGGTCCCAGTCCTGTGTGCCCTCCCAGCACAATGGCTTTGTCCCCACTGGAGGCAGCTTGGTGGCTGCTTAGCAGAGCTTGTGATTGGTGTCCATGTGTCAGCATGATGTCCAAGCACCACTGGGTGCAGCCAGCAGAGCTCAGGGGCTGCCCTTCCCTTACCTGTGTCTTTTCAGTCACCCCATAATCTTCTCTCAGGGGACTTTGTTGGGTTTAATAATTTTTCACAGAGGTCAAATATCCAGAGTTTGGGAACTTTGTAGGCTTGAAAAGCTCATGGTCCGAAGGGAAGGCAAGCTGGCTGGAGCAGGGGAGGTTACAGCTCCTCTCCTCTGTGGAAAGAACAGACACTCATAGTTACAGCGTGCCTGTGGGCAGCTCCACTGGGCCACTGCTAGGCATGCCCTCACTGCTGGGACACCCTGGGGATATGCATGTGGTCGTCAGTCCTGGCACTATTAGTCCTCAGAGTCCCCACATCTCATGCTGTGGGTCCCTAAGAAGGTCTTGTCTGGTGGTGGGATGGGATCCCTCTGTGTCCCAGCTTGGTCTGTGCCCACTCTGTACCTGCCCTGTCCTGCCCGTCACAAGCTGCAGAGGTTACAACCACCCCAGCCCATCATCATCACGTCACTCATGTTCCCATGACGTACAATTGCCCTTAGAGGCACCAAGAAGATTTCCCCTGGATGTTTTTCCCTCCCCTACAGAGCCAGTGAAGTCCCAGCTGAAGGCTCTGGTGGTGGCATTGCTGGTGGTCACCTCCAGGGCAGCCGTCCCCAGCACGTGCCAGGACCCTTATCCTTCCCTCTTCCCCTTCCATGACCCCATCCGATGGTGGTCAGGATGGGAGCCATGGCCTTTAGGCTGCCACACACCTATTCAGGGCCTTGTTCTCCCTCTCCTCCGCCTTGAGGTGGCACTGGCAGGTGGAGGCTTTGCTGTAGCTCATAGAGCGCTTGATGGACTTCTTCCACTTGCGTGTGCTCCGGACAACGCGCTTGAAGATGAGGTAGAAGATCTCACAGACAGTGAGGACGATGCAGATGGAAGAAGCCCCGACCATGAAATAAGTGAAGACTCTCTTCTCGGTTGGCCGAGCGATGTAGCAGTCCACAGTGTTGGGACAGGGCTCCACGTTGGTGCACTGGACCAGCCGTGGCAAATCGAAGCTGTCCCACATCTTGTGGAGGAGGTAGAGGAACAGGATCTCTATGATGAGCTTGAAGAAGAGGCTGAGCAGGTAAGTCCACCACAGCCCACCGTGCTTCTTGCCTGTGTTGCTGTACAGCTTGGGGCAGTTCTCCCCGTTCTTCTCCCTGTTCTTTTTCTCGCGGTCCTCCCGGTAGGCCACGTGCATGATGACCAGCAGGGAGGGACAAGTGACAAAGATGAGCTGCAGAGCCCAGAGGCGGATGTGGGAGATGGGGAAGAAGTGGTCGTAGCAGACGTTGGTGCAGCCTGGCTGGCGTGTATTGCAGTCAAAGTCCTTCTGCTCATCCCCCCAGACGCGCTCGGCTGCCACCACGTAGACCAGGACACGGAAGACGAAGACCACGGAGAGCCAGATACGACCGAAGGCTGTGGAGTATTTGTTGACCCCACTGAGCAGCCCCTGCAGTGTCTTCCAATCCATGATGAGTGGTGATAGCTGCAGTCCGAATCAGACACCTGGAGAAACATCGATGGGTGGGGAGATTCAACAGGACACAACAGCAGGGCAGCTCATCTCCTGCAGCACTGCAGCGCTGTATGGACCCTCCTAACCCAGCTGACCTCCTGAACTCCTCCCGTCCATCACACTCAGCTGGGGACACGGCATGACAACATAGAGCAGAGCCTGGGCTGATGGAGACACGGCTGACCCTGGGTTCTTACAGCGACGTTCAGAGGTGATTCAGCCCTTCCAGGCTTCCCTCTATCAGAGCCTTTGCCATAAGGAAAGAGCTGCCTGGAGCACTCCTGCCAACCACAGTCCCTGACTGCATGCATCGGTATAAACTGGCAACAAAATCCCCTGGATAAACAGAGAGGCTGTGCCCTGGGAGGATGTCAGGGCTGCATGACGTGCTGGGTATTGCAGCAAAGCAAACCCTTCAGTGAAAAGCAGCCTCATGACCTGGCAGCACCCCTGGGATGGGGGCAAGAGGGGACCCTGCTGCACATTTCCATCCCCCCTTCAGTCCCCAAAGTTCCAGCACATGTGCTGCTGGCCACCGCAGTGCACTGCCAGGCCCTATTTGGTCTGCTGGGTACTCACACATCAACCCACTGTGTGACTACTCAGGGCATGTCACTTCATGTGCTGAGACACATCAGAGCTGTGGTATGATGGAAGGCAGGCTTTGGGGAGCCTGTGGCTGCCGTTAATCACCTAGCGGGTGAAGCTCCCCAGCAGGACCAGGCTGGCAGGGCTCCCCATGGGGCACAGCACCAGGTGTGCATGGTCTCCACTCCTCCAGCCCCAGGCTCACCTCTCCAGGAATTCATATCCATCAGCTGCACTCCCCTGCACGCTCTGCACAGCCCTGGGGCTGTGGGAGTGCTGGGCAGCCCCTGTGTGCATCCATCAGTTTTGGAGACTGATGGGATCTTTATCATTAGGAAATGTCAGGCTCTGGCTCTGCCCATCCCAGCCCCACTCAGGCCTGAGTTTCCACATGGGTAAATTGGGCTGAATGGCTCCTGCTCACTGAGAGCCCAAAGGGGTTTGCAGGAAACAAGTTTTCTCCCTTGTAGGTGTCACAAGGGATCCTGGGCCCAGGTAGGGGCAGAATCACCCATGTATGTCACCCTGGCTGTCACTCCTCTCCCAGGTTCCAGTGCAGACACTTCTCAGTATCACCATCCTCAGCATTCCCACACCCCACATTCCCATGCTGAACAAGCTCTGCCTGTACCAACCCAGCACCTCTGAGACGTACCTGCAAGAGGCTCCAGTTCCGTCCCTGCTCACCGAGGGCTGCGGGGTGGGAAGATCCCAGTTTGGGACATGGCTGGCAGCACAATCACAGCGCAGTGCTCGGGATCCCCTCACTGCTTGGTTCTATGTGGCGTGGCACCTTGGTTCTATGTGTCCTGTGGCTGTGTGGAAGGAACAGATCCTCAAGTGCTGCCCAGAGCCCACAGAGCTGGAGAGCTCAGCCCTGCTGGAGTGTGAGCAAGCCCAGCACTTCCTACACATCTGCTGTGAGATCAGGAGCAAAGAGCTGCCACATACCCATCCTCAACCAAAAGCTGGTGAGCGAAGCCTGGAGCCTGTAACTGCTGCGTATCCCATGAGGACCACTGGCTTTTCACCATCCCCCCGACAGCCACCTGTAAATCCCCCATGTCCCCATCCCTGAGGGCTCCATGGGCGATACTGCACAGCCCCCCCCTCCTCCCCTGCACCCAGCGCTCACCTCAGCCTGCTGCAGCTCCTGTCCATGTGTCTGCAGTGGGGCAGGAAGGGAGCTGAGCTGGGAGCCGAGCACCACACCCCGCGTTGTGCAAGCCCCGCGGCTGGGTGATGCTGGCTGTTGGCCAGGGGCAGCTCCAGGTGCGCTGGGCTCTGCCTCCTGCAAAGCACCCGGCACCGCTGCGTGCCAACCTGCTGCGTCAGCCCCAGGTCCTGCCCTGCGTAGGTGCAGGGCGGTGGGACTGAAAGCACCCGGCTCCCACCTGGGGTGCAAATGTAACAGAGCTAGGAGCAGGGATGGGGTAGTCGTGCCTGTTGCACTGCCCCATGCTGTGGGGGCACGTGCCATGCACAGCCCTCTGGATCAAGTCCGTGGGGTCCTGGCATGGCATCAGGGTTCCCAACTTCAGCCACTGCAGCATGGCACGGCAGCCAGAGCTGTGACACCCAGACCCCCTTAACACTGCAGGATCCATCCCGCCTCATCCAGCACAGCCCACGGCTGTAAACTCCCACCCCAGCCCCAGCAAAGTACCTGCCCTGCACTGAGGGAAGCAGGGTGGGTCTGGGTAGCTCTGGGAGCGGGGAAACCCATTCCTGGCTGCAGCACTCCTGTATGCTTGGGTCCCAGCTGCAATGTGTCATGAAGGGAAGGTTTGTTCTGTTCCGAGTAACTGGGTGAGTCTGGCAAACAGACCCGCGTGGTTATTGTCTGTGCACATGCACATACATGCTTGGGTTGAACAACAAAGGCAGGTCGAATCCTGCAGCCAGAGCGATAGATCCAGATTCCTCCACCAGAAACAGCAGCTCCTCCAGGTGATGCTCTGTGCCCCAGGGCCTCTGAGCTCCGAATCCAGCAGCAAACCCAGCCCAGTGCTGATGGGGCTCTCACCATCAGCCCCATCCACACCGGGAGTGAGCCAGGCAACAGCAACAGTTAAGAGTCACAGGTTATACAATTATGACCCATTTCTAATACAGTTTGCCTTACTAATGCTTTGGCAACAGAACATAAATGTCTCCAAACTACAGCACCCCACAGACACCACCCTGCTCTGGGTGCTGCTGGGTGAGACCTTTCCCAACACACAGCACCAACCCAGCAACACGACCGTGCCCCGCTGACCGCGTCCTGCCCCATCCTCGTGGGACCCAGAACGCATCCCTAAGTGGGCAACACCCCTGTCCTATGGGATGCTGGGTCAGACCCTCCCTGTGTGGGCAGCCAAGTGTCACCGAGCGTCCCTGCTCCACCTCAGCCCCATTTCACGCCTCTGCCAACATGGCCGGGGCAGGATTGCATTTCCTCTTGCCTGTGGTTTACCGGCCCCGTGATTCCTGATGGCACCACTCCAGCACAGCGCAGCTCTGGGGCCCCCAGGGCACGGTGCTGGGACCCCTCCCAGTGCAGGGCATGGCGGGTGCTCAACGTGCTGTGCTCAGGGCACTCGAGGCACACAAGGAGCCGCTCCCTGAGGCGATGGAGCCTTGCTGCATTTTTTCACTCCAGGTCAAGAAGATTTGGTGCTGTGCCAGACTGGGGGCACAGTGGGGAGTGGGAGAGCCCAAGCGAAACCTTGCGTGGTTCCCAGGCATCTCTCCTGTTCTGCTCAGAGAAAACACAGCAGTTCCCAGTGCCAAATCTGGGCCCTTCCTATTTCTATCCCCCCTTAACAGGAGTGAGGCTATGGGTGATGCTATGCCAGGCACCCACCTCCCCACTGCAAGCAAAGCCAGGGCCCCTGGAGCCCTTCCCTGGCCCTTGGCACCTATCAGCAGGATCAGGAATTTGAGCTATTTTGTAGCAAGCCATGAGCGGCAGCAGGAATCTGGGGGCTGTGGCCTAAGAGATAGAAAAAGCAAAGGGAGGAGACGCCGAAAGCCACCCAGCTGGTCTGGTTTGATCCCCAGGCAGCAACAAAACCTGTGGTCCCAGCAGCCCCTCTGCTGCAATTGGGGCACTTGAGCAGGGGCCGCGTGCCCCACGGCTCTGACACGCGGGGAGAAAGTTCAGTGCCTTTTGACATGGGCAGAAGTTTTTGCCCACGGCGGTTGGGTGGGGAAGGAGCACAGCCCTGTGTTGTGCTGCGCTCCGCTGGGTATTTGGGCAGCCACGCCAAAAGCATAGCTCCCATCTGCGGCTGTGCTTGGCCTTCGGATTGCTCTTATTCCTTAGCAGGAAGCAGCCCTGTGTTGTGAATTCATGCCCACATGGGAGTGGGATGCTTGGAGTCCCCCCCCAAATCCATCAGCGTCCCTGGGAATGCCCCATCCTACAATCAGTACAACACGAATGCAAAAAGCACTCAGTGACTTCCAGTGCGCTGACCCCGGGGCCTCCATAAGGAAGCAATCGAGCTGTGGAGCACGCAGCCTTCAAACACCACCGGAAAAAAACACATCTCCAAGTCTCCTTAAAAGGGTTTTCAATGGGGTTTGCAAGGCGGAGGTGCCGGGTCACGCAGTGGGGCCAGGTCCTGGCGCTGCCTTTGATCCAACCCAGCCCCGACCCCACTGCAATGTGGGAGTCACCAGGGGCGTGGGAGCGGGGAATTGGCCACAAATCAGAGGTTTTGTCCTCAATTCCCAGCAATCAGGCGGGTTTCTGACAGTGACCCTGCTGGGAAGGATGGGCTGCCCCAAGTGGCACCTAAGTCCCACTGCATCCCCAGCTGGGCTGGCATTAGCAATGCTTTAGTTTTAAATGCTGCCTTCCAAAAATTCAGGAGGCTTCTGGGCATTCCCCGCAATAGAGTCCCTGGATGAGGATGATGCAAAGTCTAGAAAATAGCCTTTATGATAACATCCCCTGACACCAAGTGCTCTGTGCCCCATGGGAGCACCACTGTTCCTCATTCCCAATTCCTGCAGCGCCATTTGAGGCAATCTCAGCTCCCTTTGGTGCAGAGCACAGACACACAGCTGAAGGAACAAGATAATCACACCGATGTCCTTCCAGCCATCACCAAACCCCAGCCTGGATGGTGCAAGGTTTTGCAGAGCTGCTGCAATGCTTGCTCTAGGCAAGATAACGCAGCACAACAACAGCAGCACCTGGACAGTCAGGTCCTGCACTAGGTGACTGCTGCTTTGATGCGTGGAAGTGGGGCAAGGATGTTTGGATGCGGGCTGGGTTGAGCTGGATGTGTCCCATCCCAGCAGGGATTATGGCTTTCAGCTGGGAAACACCTCTGGCTTTTGCTCTGAGAGGACAGCCTTGATCAACAGCAGCCAACCGTGCTGCAAATCGAACAGCCCAGCCCTGTGCTCCAAAGGAGAGGTGAGGGCTTAGCAGCTTGAATCCTCTGGCATAAAGATCTCAGCAAGGAACATTATCCACAGCAAAGAGAAGACAGAGATCAAACCAGCTCCACTTAAAAGAGATGGAAGGAATCCACTTGTACACACCATCTGCCACCATCACCCCAAGGGTGTCCAAACTGTTTGTGCCACGTGCCAGCAGGGACCCAGGAGGCAGAGACCCCCCTGTGCTCCTCCATCACCCCCATCCTCACAGGGCAAACCCACACATCATCCCCACGGGGGAACACAGCATCTCCTGCCCCCTGCACATCACAGCTCAGCTCTGCAGAGCTGTGGGCTCAGGGTTAATGAGCTCAGACCTGCTGCAAAGTGGAAGCAGCTGCACAGAGAGGTGGCCGAGCAGAGCCCTGCAGTGCAGGGCTGGGCAGGAGAGCCCCCTGTGTGCCTTTTCTCTGCAGCAAACACAGCAAGCACTGGGGCTTTCTGTGCACACGGAAAAAATAATAATTGCACCCTCTAAATACAGCGAAACCAGTAACAGATCGAGCCGCTTGTTCAATGTTAATGTTACTTATGAGTGCATTCGCCATGAAATTATTGTTAATTATTCATTCCAGCTAATGTTCAGTTACTGTTGATGGCCTTAGAAATTGCAGAGCAGCCTGAGTCACGGCAGAACGCGACATATTACAGCAATAAACGAGATCATACTCTGCCATTTAATGTTATTGTTTAATCAATGGCTGGGGTGTTTTTCCTCTCCTTTATTTGGCTGCTTTGCTCGGGTGTTTTTCTCCAGCCCACAGCAGGCTCCTCGCCCTTGTGCTTCGTGGCTGTGGCTGCTGTACCAAGAGCAGCATTGCTCACAACTGGCTCCAGAGCTGCTCGGTGCCTTTCCAGGGGCAGCACAGCCTTCGTTCCCCTCCTTGGCATGAGATCTCCCCTGCAGTTTTGTGCCCAAAAAGCAGGAGAACATCACTTAGAGACAGAAATATTTATTTGCTGCAAAGATACACTCAGGACCCAATGAGGCACTGAGCTGAGACAGGCTCAGTGCATGGCACAGAGCTGCTTGCCCCTCAACTTGCGGTACCCACTGGTTCATCTTGCAGCACCTGCTCTTACCCTAAATCCACCAGAACGATGCGAACTGCCTTGCCTTGAGGAGGGGAGAGGCTCCATGGTTGAGCCACCCCAGTGCTCCCACGATGGGGACTTGGGATGGTCCCATCTGGAGCAGGATCTTGGGCAGACAGTGCTCCAGAAGCCCTAGGAAGGACTCTTCTCCTGCTCGGGCAGTGTGGTGGGGATGGAGGTTGTAGGGATGGAGGCTGTGGGGATGGAGGTTGTGGGGATGGGGGCTGTGGGGATGGAGGTTGTAGGGATGGAGGTGGTAGGGATGGAGGCACTGGGGGCTTTGTATCCCACCCCATGGAACACCTGTCCCTCTGTGCTTGCAGGCTCAGCACAGTCATGGCTGTTCCGGTGGCTCTCCCTGGTGCCAGCCTGCAGGCGCTCCCGACACCGCTTCCCAATCAGGTAGGCAGCCTCCACCAGGCTGAGCACGATGCAGATGCAGGTGGTGACCACCATGAAGAGGGTGAATATAGTCTTCTCAGTGGGCCGGGAGATGAAGCAGTCCACGACGTTGGGGCAGGGGGGCAGCTGGCACTTCACCAAGCGGGGCAGGGTGTAGTTCCTATAGAAGCGGTAGAAGATGTAGAGGAAAACCAGATCCACGCCAGCCTTGATGATGAGGCTGAACAGGTACGTCCACCACAGCCCGCCTCGCTTCTTGCCGGGGTTGGGGAAGCGGGAGCGGTATCCGTCCCCCCGCTCGGCGCGGTGCTGCTGAGCCTTGGCCTCGCGGTAAGCCACGTGCATGATGACCAGCAGCGAGGGACAGGTGACCAGGATGAGCTGCAGGGCCCACAGGCGGATGTGGGAGACAGGGAAGAAGTGGTCATAGCAGACGTTGGTGCAGCCCGGCTGCCGCGTGTTGCAGTCAAAGTCTTTGTGGTCGTCGCTCCAGACGCGCTCGGCTGCCACCACGTAGACCAGAAGGCGGAAGATGAAGACGAGGGAGAGCCAAATGCGGCCGAAGGCTGTGGAGTACTTGTTGACCCCGCTGAGCAGCCCCTCGAACACCGACCAGTTCATGGTCTCCCAGTCCTGTTAGCTGCTCTGGGAAGAGAGAGGAGACACAGTGAGGGGCCGTCTCTGCAGCACCGGGAGCTCCCCACCGTGTGCCCCATGGCACTGAGCCGTGCTCCCACCTGGGCGCCCTCAGGGACAGCCACTGCCCTTCGCTCGCTCTGAAGTATCCTCTGCCAAACACCATCCCCACCTGTGGGGTCTGAGGACCCAGCAAAGCCCCAGGAGCAGCATCCTCCAGCCACTGCTCACCGCAATCTGTGCCCGGTTCAGCCTGTCCCCATCCCACTCTGCCCTCCCCATTTCTCACCTCATCACCCAGGTATTTGTTATTATTTTTTTCTTACGCTACCAGGCTTGGCACGACAAACAGGAGCAGGCTGGGGTGTGACTCATCCGCGGCTCCACCGCTGTGTCCTCTCCCACCGCTGGAATCCGACGTCTCCTCCACTCCCCCCACCCCAAAGCACAGGAGGAGCCTGACATCAACTCAGCAGTGCTGCCCACGCACCAGGGCAGGCAGCTCCTGTGAGCTGGTGTGGCACGGTATACCATGGGATGGCACGGCATGGGACAGTGCCTTATGGCACGACGTGGTATGGCACATTCTGCCATGGCGAGTGGACACCATGCAGTGGGCTTGGAAGGGCTGCTCAGCCCCTGGCAATGCAGAGTCACTGCTCTGGTTGTCTGGGTGCTCATCATCACCAGTTGGCATCAACTTAGCCCATTCCATTCCCAGGATCCAGAGCAGTTCTGTTTGACCCCAGCTTGCATCGAGCCCAATACGCACATCCCACATGGAAGGGCACAATTCCCAGTGCTGCTTTTGGGACTGACTCTCCTTAAACACTTCATTTATCAACAAAATAAGAACATTTCCCTTTGCTGGCAAAGCAACACAGGCTCCACTGCTCTGTGTGGTCTATGCTGCCCTACCAGTGCTCCCCATGCCCATACCTCCCATGGGAGCCAGAGCTCCCTGCATCCCCCCATGGGGTTGCCTGAAGGCACGGATGCAGGACTGAGGATACACAACAACACCCAGTTTTTGCCTTTCCCAAGCAAACTGACAGCAGCAGCCCAGAGTGCACAGTCACACACTGCAGTGTGGGGCTCAGCTGCGTGCACCCACGCCGAGAGCATTCCCCATCCCACACCACCAGAGCCCCCAGCACCCGGGGCTGCCCCTTACCTGGGGACGTCCCGCAGAGGCCGGGTCGGTGCTCGCAGGGCAGGAGCGCATGGCAGGGTGTGCGGGGTGTGAGTCATCGCGGGGCTCCTGGGAGCGAGGAGGAGATTCCCGGGGGCAGGGGTTGGCTTCGAGGCAGCTCCCTGCGTGCTGCGTTGGGTCACACTCTGCCTGCACTGCAGGAAGGGCTGGAACACTGCAGGGATGTGCTCAGGGCGCCTGGATATCCTGGGGACATTGGGGTGTCCCAGTGCAACCAGTGCTGCTGTTCCACCACGTGGTCCTTACTGCTGCCCCTGCCTTCTCTTGCTCGGACCCCCAGGGGCTGCTCCAAAATCCTCCCCAGATGGGGACCCGATCCCACGGCAGTGCAGGGGATGCCTGGGTGCTGCATGCAGTGCCAGAGCACAGGAAGGGCCGACACCATTTGAAGAGCAAATAGATGTTTCATTTGCAATTCCGCTGGGTGTTAAAAAAAAAAAAAAAAAAAGAAAGAAAGAAAAAAAAAAGTAGAGAAACAAATCTAAACAGCTGTAAAGTAAATTACCACTGTTTGCCGATGGCTCCAGGGAAGAGTTCTGCAGTTTGAAATCAAACAAGCCCTTTTTTTTTTTCAAAGCATCAGAGTGACAGCGGTGACGGGAGGGGGGTTTCCAGGTTCCCCTTTAGTGATGGAGGCAATCCAAAGGGGCTCTCACAGCTTGCCATTTGGGGGCCCAAATCATCCTTTTTTGGGTACATCGGGGTGACGCATGCTCCCCTCTGCCTCTCCCACTTCCATTTTCCAAAGAGTTCAGACTTGCAGAGGCACAGAGGTGCCAGAGGCTGCACCCAGCCCATGGGGAGCAGCTCGCCCAGGCGGGTCGGCACACAGAGGTGTGTTAATGGCAGCACTCCGTCTTGCAGGAAAAAGCCCCATTAGAACACTTTCACTACAACGTGAAATATTAATAATGCTTTGCATTTATATAGTGTCATTCATCTCGGAGTCACTCGCCGAGCTCCTGACATGAATCACACCGCAGAGTGAGCTCTGCAGGGTGATGGCTGGATGGGTCTGTGCCCGTTTCCCTGCTGCACACACTGAGGACGGCTCTTCCCCAGCCCTGTGCAGCTCTCCAGCTTTGCAGAGCTCCTCGATGCCATCTTTTTGCTGCCTGGGTTTTCCATCTGAAAAGCTTGATTTGTTTTTTTACATAGTAAAGTCAAGCTGGGGTGATGAGGAGGGGCTGCTGCATCAGGGCTGCGGGGGAACCCACAGCAAAAGAGCATCTCCAACATGACCAGAGTGTTCCTATGGCACAAACCGTGGCAGAATGCTGAGAAGAAGAGGCTACTTTCATCATATTAAAGAGCCTTATATTTAAAACCCTTCTTCAGATCCATAGCACAAGATGATTGCAAAGGCTTTTACACACTAACGCAGCAGGAATCACTCCTGCTTTCAGCGATGTTGATGCAGATGCTGTTTAGTAGGGCAGAATCCCATTATTGATGCTGGATAAATACAGCAAAGGAGCTCTGGGAGCAGTGATGGAGCTGCTGTGCACGGCGTCAGACTCGGTGCTCATGGTGTTCTCTGCTCCCCAGCAGCCAGCAGGAGGGGAGCTGTGGTGGGGAACAAGGGCTGTGTTCTGCTTTGGAAGCCCAGGTCCTGGGAGCAGAGAGCGGGCATGACTCCATGCAGCAGCGCTGCCTGTGCCCAACATGTTTGCTATGCAAAGAAGAAGGCACTTTGTTTGCAGACAATTAAAAAACCAAACAGATTAGTGCAAACCAAACAAACCCAGCAGGCTGGGTGTTGGCTGAACTCCTGGGAAAGTCACTCGAGTATCCAAAGCTGTTGCAGGTAACACAAACAGCAGTGTGCCCTGTGCCCAGCCCTGTGCTGGGATGCTCACCCCCCTCTTGGTGCATGGGAAGCACCAGGGCAGCCCCAGCTCTGCAGGAAGGGACACCTGGGCTTCCCACCCCACGTAACAGGTTCTGTTCTGCTCAGATCTGGGGAAGGAGGAATCCTGCAATTAAAGGAAGGATGGTGAGAAGGGGGCACTGCTAATGAGACCAACAGCAATTAAAGCGTCTTCTGGAGCAGCAGTGGGGTGAGGGCACTGTGCTAATGAGGAGGGGCAGAGGCACGAAGGTGCAGGGGTTCAATGAGCAGCATTTTGCAGCTGTGCTGTGGCCCCATTTCTGCAATGGTAAATGCCAGGGCACAGCCTGGTAGCGGCCGTTCAACGTGGCCAGTTCCCATTAATCTGCTAATATTTATAAGAGTGGCTGGAGGGAGTAACCTCATTTCTAGCAAGAGCTTAATTAATCATGGAATCAAACTGACTGAATGGGATGGTGTGGAGATAAATCTGCATGGTTGCTTGTAGCCAAGGATGGAAGACAGGACCTGAATCACAGCAGCTGATAGCGATGAGTGCAGAGGAGGGCACAATGATGGTGAGGAAGAATGGGACATGGACAGCCATCAAATCCCAAAACCCAAGTGGAGAGGAATTAGGGGCCTGGGATGCTCTCCAAACAGGGGCAATGCGTAGCACTGAGGAACATGGTGCAGCTGGCATGGTGAGATTGGGTCGATGGGTGGACACCATGATCTTAGTGATCTTCTCTAACCTTAATAATTCTATGAATCTAACTCAGCCTTCAGATCCTGCTGCTTGCCACAGAGGGGCTGGGTTATTTCTGTGTTGGGTCTTTCGGCAAAATAATCATCATGCCAGTAATATCTCTGCCCTTGCTGCTGACCTTGGCAGTGTTTGGATGGATGACCCGCAGATCAAAGTCTTTATATCCTATTACCAGCCTCCTGAGTCATGCCTGTCCCCTGGCAAGTCATATTATTTTGAAATGGCAGCTAAATGGGAAAGAGGTCGTGCTCCCAATACAGTGACAATAGGACATGACAGCAGTTTTCTGAGTGATTAAGCCTCAGGTGATGTTGGGGCTCCCAGACAAGTGGCTGAAAACTGAAAGATTTTAATCACCCCGGACGTGTCGTTGTATCCTCACAATCCATCCTGCCGGGGTGGGCTTGTATGGCAAAATGGAAGCAATAGAAAAAATAATCAAGCCTAACCTGTGCACCAACCAGTTAGTTACCCAGGCTGCAGGTGCTGCCATTAATAACCAGCCAGAGCAGCCTGCTGGCCCTCAGAGAGCATTCAGCAATAAATCAGTGCTGGTGCCATGGTGCAGAGCGCAGGGACTGGCTGTGCAGACACTAGATGGCATTGGAAGAACGTGCCGTGCGGTGCCGACAGCTTCCCTGGAACAATCTGGCAAAGCAGAGCAGAAAACTCAGGATGACGGAGCAGAAAATGTCTGTGCCTGGGCAGGGATGGCAGCTCACCTCCAGCCCTTGCACCAACCTTGCGACGGCGCGGCTGTCCGGGGAGCTGTGCTGCATGCTTTGATGCTGAGCTAACACAGCACCCGTTCCTGGCATTCTTTATTCTCCCAGGAGCTGCAGGTTAGACCCTGCACAGTTGTTGCCCCCCACCTGCTGTCTGGGGGCTCTGTTGGTTTCCACAAGCTCTTCATTGGGGACGTTACCCCAGATCTCTCTGCTCCAAGTGTACTGCAGCCCCTGCACTGGAGGGGCCACTGCAGACCTCATCCATGGGCTCAATGCCCACATGTCTGCTTGCAGCCCCGTTTCCATCCCAGGGTCTGGGGGTGGTTCTGGGCACCGCCTGCACAAACCTCTGTGTGTGGGACAAGGGCAGCAGGCACACAGCCCTGTGCATGAGCCCTATGTGCCAGCATCGCCGTTTCCAACAGCTGGGAGCAGTCAGGCTCTTTCCCCTTCCAACTGCTTCCCATCACCTGTCAGCCTCCTCCCGCACTGAGCAATCAAAGGGACAACGTCTCCTCTCCTACACTCCCCCAAATCAACTCCTGAATCCCCGCTGAGCTGAGCTGACTTTTGCATTTTGTCTCCTAAATTATGCATCGCACAGGAAGTCGAACAGCCACAATATGCCTCTTGATTGCAGCTCGCTCTCTTCCAGCCGACCCAGTGCTCTCAGCCCATCTCCCCAGCACAGTGGCAGCAGGCAGATGGCTCAGCCCCACTCACAGCCCAGCAGCTGCCTTCAAATCCCCTCCCATAGGTGCTCCAAAGGCCCCTGGCCTTCTGGAAAGGGGCTGCTTCAAAGCAGGCTCCTGGTGAGAGCTGCTAGGGCAATGTCATAGCATTCTTCCAAAGGCTGAAAGCTTGCTCACCCTCAAAAGAAAATACCAGACCAAAATCCCCTTCACCCCCACTTGGCTTGCCAAGCCCCCTGGACAGCAAAATTCATGAACTGAACTCTGAAAAGGGCCCAGACTTGGCTCGAAGCAAGAGATTGTGCACCACCGTGTCTTAAAATGTCAGCACTTTAATTAGCCGCCATCTGAAGCTGGCGTGGGTTTGTCTGGAAAATAGCTAGCAAACTGTTTTGCCCCTTTCCGGTTTTAGTCTGGGCTGAGAAATTTGTTCAAGCTGACCTTTTGCCTGCTGGATCTTCCAGATTCCCATTTCATATTGGCATTTCCTAAAATTAGGTGAAAATAGCCCCCCAGAATATCACTAGCCAAAGGGTTTCTTTTTCTTTTCCTTTCAGCTCTTTTGGATGCTGCTATCAGGTCACCTTCACGTAAAAGGAAAAGCCACAGTTAAAGTTATCCAGATGGAGGTGTTGCCTCCTTGCAGGCTTTTAGTGCTCCAGATAAATCTCCAGCCTTACCCACCCTTTATATTTTGGGCTTTTTATTTTTTTTTTTCTTTTGTACCTGTAAGGCTGCCAGAGTCATTACTTCCACTCCAGGATAATTTCTTGCTCTGAAGGATACTGAATTCCTTCACAATTTGCTGACCAGCAGCGCATGCTCTCCAGGTGGGTTCTGTATTGGATTTCCACTGCTGGAGCTTTGAGCCTCCCTTACAATTGCTCATGTGGCAAATCAATGAAGTCAAAGCCAGAGGAAGCGCCTGAAAAACCACATGGAAGTCAGAGCCCCATAGTGGCTGCTGGCTTTGGAACTCCTGGTGCTGAGGCAGCACAAAGCCTCCAGGGGCTCTGATGGCACAGTGATCCTGGACACACACCACCAAAAGCACTGCCTATGGCTCTGAGCCATCCCTAATTACTGAGGCAATTACCACCTGGCATGAAGTAGCTCAACATGGCTCTTGTGGTGATTGCCCCCATTGAAGGGCCGCCACCAACATGCTGGGTGCTGCTGAAGGCTCTGGGGTGTTGGGTTTGGGTCCGCATTTGGCCTGGAACTCACTGAGCATCTTTCTTATCAGGTTGGATGTCAAGAAAAGGTTCTTCACCAGAGGGCATCGGCATGGAAAAGGCTCCCCAGGGCAGTGGTCACGGCAGAATTCAAGAACTGTGTGGACAACGCTCTGAAACACATGGTCTGATTTTTGTGTGGTTCTGTGTGGAGCCAGGAGTTGGACTCAGTGCTCCTTATGGATCCCATCCAACTCAGGATGTGGCATGGTTCCGTGATTCAATGGTGCATCACCAGCCCCAGGTGCTGCGCTGCCTCAGACCCTCTCAGAATGGCAGAGCCTCAGTTGGTCCTGCACAGAGCGAGTGGAAGCTGGAGCCGAAGCAACGCTAACGGCAGCCTGGTAGTAATTCTTGAGCGCGGCAGAGGAAGAAGAGCAGGATCAAAGCATCCTCCCTGCCTCCCCGCTCATTGACAGAGAGCCCCGAGTCCTGGCCTCGCCGTGCTCCGGGCTTTGGTGGAGTGTGACAGTCGTCTGCGGCGTGGCAGGCAATTATGGCAGGAAGAAAGCGGGGGCAGATCGCCCTGGGTGTGGGAAGAATTGAGCCGGCCGCCTTTCATCCGCACCCCACCGGCCACCGCCTGCCGCTCGTTATTCTTCTCCCTCCTGATCAAGGCGAAGCGATTCCTCCGCCTGCCATTGAAGGTGGGCACGTGGGGCACCGCGGTGCCGGGGCACGACCCTACAGCGGCGGCTCTGAGGGTTGGGGGCACCGCATGGAGATGGGGCCGCGCGTGCGGAGTGCGCGGTGCTCCACTGCAAAGGAAAGTCAGCGTCGGTGCACGCTCAGTGTAGGAAGCGCCGGAGCTCAGCTGGTTGGGGCTGTGCTGCGGCTGTGTTTGTTCCAGAGTTGTGCCAGAAGGAAACTGTGGTCATTGGGGTTTAAAAATCCCCTCCAGTTCTCGTAGGAGAGGATGGTGCTGTTTTGTTGTTGGGCATCTTTGTCCCAAACCCCGGGAGTTAGAGTGCTGGATGTCCCCAGGGCTGCAGGTTCGTGTCCTGCAGGGAGGTGCACACTGCTTGCCCCAGGGGTCTGCAGCTCCACAGCCATGGGTGCTGGCACCTTCTGTGAGCTGAAAGTGAGGCTGCCTTGGTGGCAAGAAGAAAAGGAGTCCCCAGGAGGGCAGGTCCTGCTCAGCCCCTTGGGAGAGGTTGATGTCCAGGGCAGGCACTGTATTGTGAGCTCAACAAGGGAAGAAGACGGCTGGGTCTGTCCGTGCTGTTGGAGCTGCATAAACAGAGCTGTACTGAGGCCTGAGAAAGCTTGAGGAGTGAGCAAGGAGACAGCAAACTCACCTGGAGGGGCTCCTGCTCCCATCTGCTGCAGGAAGAGCACGTGTGGACCTGGCTGTCTTCAGTTCTGACGAACTCCTCCTGGAATGAACCAAACCTGCATGTCTAGGGACAGAGGTGCTGATGTCCTGCAGGGCACACAGCCCAGCCCACATCGGTGGCATTGGCCAGGTGAGCAGGAGGCCACGTGTGATTAAATGGATGGAATGGGCACTGTCATTCCCAGGTTCCTTTCTACCACATTCTTTGTGTCGGTTCGATAGGGCTGCAAGAAATCAGCCTCATTCTTTCGAAGGATCCAGGTGCTCTGCCCAGAGGTGGAACTCAGAAGCAGCCCTAAAGGCTCCTGCAGAGAAACACACAGTGAAAGTTCATTCCTGACTCGTGCAGGGGGCTGCACAGCCCTTTCTGTGGCTCACACCTCCCTGCAATCAAGGGAATTAACCCCCTTCCACCTCTTTTGCACACAAACCCAGTTGTTGGAATGCTTCCATTCCCATGACATTTGAGGGGAAAAAGAAAAAAAAAAAAGCTGCCTCGTCAAAAGGTTTCCCAACGCTACATTACTGCAGGGGGAAATTAAAACAAAGGATGTATTTTCTTTTTTTCTGATGATATTTGGAAATAAAGGTCATTTCTATCACCCAATCACTGCGCTGCTGTGTGTGCAAGGAACCACTGGAGAGAGTAACATGGCCAGGGCAGCTCCCAATGCTCCCAGTGCTCCCAGTAAGGTGCAGGACGGTGCCAGCACTGCCCTCGGCTGTGTAGTGCAAGTTTGGACCAGTTCCATTCCTTCCCCATGGCATTTTGTATCCTCCTCCCAGTGACAGACTGACAGCTTCAAAACCATCCCCATGAACTCCCTCCTGCTTCCCCGCCATGGAAATTGCTGCACAGCGGTTCAAAACGCGAGAGCAATTTGCAAAACAAATAAGTCTCAGATTAGTTAACAAGCGTCAGGCTGACCTTACAGGGACCCTTTCATTAGGAGACACTTATTCCCTGATACTTATCCATAGAGCACCGATTAACTGCATTGGGATGGAGGGAGCTTCTTCACACAGTTTTAATGAATTAAATATATGCCCCTGTTTGGCTCTTAGCATTAAAAAATATTAAGTGCAGTAATTGTCACAATCCCGAAGCCAGCCATCTCTCCACCTCGCAGTTCATCTTTGCTTCCCCCTTCCCACCATGAAGTTTAATCTCTTAATGTGTTCCTCGTGCCGCAGTGTTCTCCTCTATCAATGCCAGCATGCAGGAACGCAGAGCGCCGTCCAGCTGGGGGGAAGAGGGCAGCGGAGCAGAGGGGACAAACAAAGAGCCCAAATGGTGTGGGAGCTCCAGGTCTCCTCCAGCACATGCAGGTACTCCAGGCCACGTCCCAGCTCCTGTTGAGGCTTTTTCTCCTCCTGCATCCCCTCTTTCTGCAGCACTTGTGGATGTGGGAAGGGAGAGCTGTGCCAACGCTGTGCGCTGTGCAGGAGCTCAGGATGCTGCCCGGGGCGATGCTGCAGCACTGGGATGCAGGGATGTGCCGACCCTCCTGAGGACCTCAGAGGGCTGGGAAAGGGAAAGAGAGAAATAACAGCAAGGAAGCAGTGGTTAAGGCCTCAGGAAGGATGCATGTGGCCACGTCAGTCACAGGGCCCTGTCCGGAGCAATCCCTGCTGCCCGCGGGGCTGTGCACCTCACACACTACGTTGGTGTGGCTCTGACTGCCGTGTAATTTAATTACTGCACGCTTAACAGATTAAATCCACGATTAAAAGAATTTATATGGATTAGCACAAGATGACTTTAAATCACTGCCAGCTCACGGCAAAGCATACCAGCAGTCTGCAGCACGAGCAGCCGCGATGCAATGGGTTGGAAGCAGCTCCGGTGTGAGGGAAGAGTGGGAGCAACCAAGAGCCCACCTGCACCACAGCTTCTGTGGAACAAGGGGATGAGGTTTTGCTGCTGGGCAGTCCTTCCTGAGCATCCACTCATGAATTTCAGTCTGTTGTTGGAGCCCATCTGTTATATTTCTTTTGTCACTCATTAGCTGCACCCAGGGTAAAGGAAGGAGCTGGATGGGAGGAAAAATAAAGCATGCAAACTTGGAATATCTGTGAAATAAAGTGGCTTAAATCAAATTCACAGGTTTTTAAGCTAAAGTTGTGTTCCAGAAGGCGCTATTGTTTCCCTCTCAGGTGTGAGAAGGAGAATGTGGAACTCCTTTTCCTGTGCTGGGAGGGGAACTGAAGGTCAGGAGCAGCATTCATAGAAACACAGAACCACTGAGATTGGAGAAGACCTCTCAGATCTCCAGCCCCAGCCCATCCCACCCTACCTTCTGACCACGTCCCCAAGTGCCACATCCCTGTGGTCCTGAACTCCTCCAAGGTCAGTGATCCACCACTCACTGTGTCACTGCACCACTGCTCTTTCAGAACAGAAATTCTTCCCAATATCAACACTGATACCCAAATGATCCAAATACCCAATTTCCTGCTATATAACCAACTCAATGGTTTAGATAACAAAACTCAAGGCAGCCAGGAGGCACGGCGCAGGGAAGCATCACCCATCCTGCAGGTGCAAACCAAGAATACAAATTTTTCACTTCTGAGTTCACTGAAAGGAAGAAAGACCATCACCTCCCCTGTCCTGCTGGTCACCCCATTCCTGATACCAAAATGACCACTTTTCAGTCCCCAGCCCTTTTCTGGAGCAGTCCCTGTGCAAGGGTTGAAGAAAAGCTGCCTGGACCTCACAGCACCGCTGCATGGAGACGCGCTGGGTGCCTTTGCTTGCAGAGCCCCCGTGCAATCTGTTTGATTTGCAATATTAGTGAAGAGATGAGAAATAGCGCTCATGATTTCGTGATGCATATGGTAATTAAAGTGTTACATTGCAATTATGATGTAATTAAACTGTGGGATGCTCTTCAAGATGCAATTGCCGCTCATTTGCATAACTGACGGATTTGCTTATTATCACCCTTTTAATACATGTGTTACAAAGAGCACCAGGAGCGTTAGCTGTGGAGGCCTCTGCTGCTCCACCCAGCTCTTGGGCTGTGCTCTCCCACCGGGGGGTGTTGGCTGGGGGTCCTGATCCCCACCAGATCCAAATGCCTTCATCCTGCTTTGCCCAACAGCTGCACACATCTGTGATGGAGCAGCCACCAAAGATGGGCGCCACGCTCCATCCTCAGCCATGCAAGGACCTTTCAGGTTCAGCAAATTACTGCAGGTACTGCCAACAACCACAGATTCCTCCGAGGGGCTGAAATAGTGCCCCCAGCACTGGGATGGCTGTTCCTTCCTCTGTCCTCATCAACCGCTCTCTGCAACGCGTGTGCAGGCACAGAAACAAGTCGGGTAAAGCCTCAGGAAGAGATCTTCCATGAGAGCCAAAGCCTCTGTCTGGACTTTGCTTCTATTGGAGAAGGCCGTGCCTTAAAACATCTCTGACAGCTGCTAATGCCTCAATCTGACTCACTGAAGAGAGCATGAGGAAAGAAGAAAGGACTTTTCAAACAGTTCCTTTTATCTGCTGTTTTAATCTGTGCAGAGAAACACGAGGTTCCTGAAAATGTGTTCTGTAAGAACAGATCTATCAGGAAATAGCAGTGCTGGGGCCCAGCTCTGCCCAGCCAGGCCCTGTAGAACGTGCCTGGTGAGCACAGAGCACGACATGGAGCCACCTGCACCGCTGGGACAAGGGGAGATGCACTGCTGCAAGCAGCTGAGCTGCAAGGTTTGCTGCTGAGGATGCTCCGTGTTGTCTTAAAAAGACACTTGCCTTTGTGTTTATTGCTTTGCTTTCATGGCAGATTCTGTGAGCCTGTGTAGAAAGAAGCAAACGTTGGTTTAGGAAACAACTCTGCTTCTGCTCTGAGTGCACATGTGGCTGCAGCTGGCACCAGCACCAGCATCAGCATCAGGAGCAGCACCTCCCAGTGCCAAGCTAAGAGGCAGCACATGGGGGCTGTTGCTGGGAGGAGCTCAGTGCCTTTCCCACCAGCAGACTCCCATCGGTGAGCACTGCTTTGCTGTATGCATTGGTGAAATCCCAGCTGGGCTGCATGGGGCCATCAGAAAGTTGCACAAAATCAGGACAAAATGAGCGAGCTGTGCGTGGCTGTGCTGTTTTTTGAGACATTTCTGGAATTGTGCTGCAGAGATTTCCCCCTTTGCTTTTTGTTCTGACTGAGAAGGGCCAACCCAGACCCACCAGCAGCCAGGAGCCGGGTGCTCACAGCTCAGGTGTGGCTCTCATTAATCTTCAAGGGAACACAGCAACTGCAGTTCCTGAAGATTTAATGCAGCCAAAGATTAGTTTCAGTTGTATAAAGACTTGTCAAAGTTACGAGTATAAGTCAGAAGTGAGAAGATTTAGGTGCGTGGCTCCATGCATTATTTTCTTCTTTCTGTTCCCTTAGCAAGCAGGCAGACCCACAGCATTGATAGCCATGGGACAGGTCCTGGGGTGCAGGACCAAAGCCAGGACAGCCCTTCCCTCTGAGCTGTCTGCAGTCAGCCCTGGGCTCTCCCCCTCCCCTCTGTGTTCTGCTTTAGCTGGAAGCCGCTAATTAAAATTGATGCCATCTTCACTAGAGTCCAATTCTGCTACGAACTCCTGTTGTTCCTTCTCCACGAGAGCAGGTCTGCCATATTTAGCCAACTTTTAAACTCATTAGCAAAAGCAGATGCTTAGATCCACAGTCCCTAATGACTGTAAATGGAAGAATTAGTTTATTGATTGATGGCCTAATTGTTGCCATCAGGATCACAAGCGATAGCTGCCAGCCCTGGTAGGGGGAAGAGGAAAGCCATAGGGGTGAAGGCTGGGTGGGATGGGCCATGCAGCAACACCGTCAGCAGGTTTCCAAATGATTCCAGCACACGAGCTGTCAAGCAAAAGTTAATTAACTTACACTTCATCCGACAGAGGTCAGAGCCTTTGAATGCGTATTGATGCGTAACCTTCAGTGGGGTGCATTGACTTGCCCCTGATCTTTGCACGATAATGGAGAGACTGCGGGGCCTGTAAACAACAGCAAATGCTATTGCTGCTTCCCTCTGCCTTCCTCCTTCGTTTGCCCATGAAATAAATGGAAGGAGGGGACGGTCGATCACTTCTAACAGTGCCAGAGTGACCTTCGGTGCTGCTCATGCATGGAGGATCTGCTGACGCCTCCTGCTAACACTGTGCAAAGCCACGGAGCAGAGCCCTGTTGCTCCTGGGTGATGGCACAGCATCACTGCCAGCCAGGAGACTTCAGGATGAAAAGCATCAGGGAAGCTTTAGGGATGTGCTTGGTGTTTTTGTGGCACCTGAAAAATCAAGAGGAAAAAAAAATAATAAATAAAACAACACAACAGATTTGCAAGAGGATTTAAGAGGCATCGAGTTGCCTGGATACCAGATCCTGTAAGTACCCAAAAAGTAATTATAAAGCAAGAAATCTGTCTCAGCTAAGCAGGTGGACGGGAAATTGGAAATCCATTTGCGAGAGGCGTTCTGCTTTCTAACAAGACAGGTCACAGCTCACGCTCTCCCTGCAGCCTCGTGCTCCTGCCCCTGGCATCTCCACGCGGTGCTTCCCAAGGATTCACTTGGAGTTCATCACATCCTGAGCTCACAGCCTGAAAGCAAACTTCTCCAGTTTGGCTTTTTTTTTTTGGAGCAGCCCCAAGCAGCTTCCTGCAAGCTAAGCTGCACCCTCCCCAAATGTTTCTGCTCCACATCGCAGCTCCGAAGCAATAATTGAGAATAAGGGGAAAAAAAGACTGTTTCACCTTGATAGGGTTTCAAGGTGCTTTTAAAGCACAAGGCCCAAACTCTTGCCTAAGAGTGCTTAAATTCACACACACACACTGAGATCTGTCCCCTACACACAAGGACATCCAGGTTCAGGGGAGCGCTGCTTTTAGAGGCCAATTTCTGCACTCCGTCACAAATATTTCCACTTTAATAATCTCCAAAGTAATAATTTCTCGAATCCCATTTTCTCCTTAATGCTTGTTCCCACTTTTCTTTTGCACTTCACTCCATAAAACGTAACTACTCCATTTCCCATTGCTTTCCTGCCGCTTTTCTCCTTCCCCCTCTTTGGCCCCCGATGCTGCAGTCTCAGCTCAAGGACGGGTCGCTTTTCCCGGTGTTTTCTAGATTCAGCCCCCGAAATTTGCGGGCACATCCCCTTAAGGACACACAGGGCATCGCAGGAGGTGCACGGCAGGAAGGGCTCAGCGCTCACTGACATCGAATCCCTTCTGCAGGGAGCAGGGCTGATGCTGCAGCACTCAACACACGGACCTCGCAAGGCGCTGCTGCGTGGCCAGGAGCATCATTACGGCAATAGAAGACTTTTGCTGCTGTAATTGTTTCTGCGTGGCCTGGGAGGAGATGGGTTGTGCCGAGAGGAAAGAAGAGATTTTGCTGAAGCGTGAAAAGCAAAGCCATTTAGTTAGGTAATAGCTCCGAAGCTTCAGGGGTCAGCAGACTGAGAACTCCAGGAAAATGCTTTTCAGGGCAGGACAGCCTGAAGACAAAGAAGAGAAAGGAATCGAAACAATGCATTGTTAAGTGGCCTCTTTACCCCCCTCCCTGTTTGCTCTTTTACAGCATCAAAATAGGAACCGGGGAGGAGAATTAGCGGCAGCACCGCAGCAGTCATCGGGAAGGAAAAATAAAGGGGAATGGCAATGAGGACAGAGAGCTCCGACCAACTGCAAGGAGCTGCCTGCAAGGCTACAAGGGGCGGTGGGTGCAGAATGCAGGAGGAAGCAAAGCCCGGCAGCAGTGTCGTCTCACTCTGACACACGGACATGCAGACACACGGACACACACAGACACACGGACACACATGCTGCTCCACCCTCTCAGCCCCCGTTGATGGACTCTTTCTTTCCATGCAGTATTTCTCCCTACAGTAAGTCTCATCATTCCACGGGCTACAGTTGTGACAGCACGGAGGGTGGGCTGGCAATGCTTCGTGTCATCCATCAGCGCATCGCTGAGACTCACAGGGCTTCACATGGACACGGGCAGGGCCATCATCCGCCCCTTTGCAATTAAAGGCAGCATTGCCCCGTGTCAGAGCATCCCGAACACATGGGATGGAACACATAGTGCTGCTGCAGGACAGAAACTTGGCAGCATCTCCTGGGCTTTGCTCTGTTTTGTCACCTTTCCACATATCGGGGGAGCACATCTGTTTGCTTTTCTTTCTTTCTTTCTTTATCCTCCCCCCCCTCAAAGGCAAATTCCAGCTCCAAAGAAAGGAATCGCTGAACATTCAGCACAGCTCTCCTGGAAGGAATGTGAACTACCAGAGGAAATCTCTCCCTGCCACCTCCCATCGCACCCTACCCGGAATGCAAGAAGAAAAGTCATTG